>NC_047108.1:79374515-79727015 GCF_902500255.1 Thalassophryne amazonica
TGCGACGTGTTCTGAGTGCTGAGTGGCAGACAGTGAGTCAGCAAGACAACCAGAAAAGACACCTGCAGCGTGCCTCTGAGCACTTCAAATGCCTTCTCTGTGTTTTAATAACACAATCACAAGGATTCCAGATCCTGATTCAAACTCCACCACACATACGTTAGTGTTTTACTCAAGTTCACATAATGAAATCAATGTCTAGTTACTCCTAAGCGTGGCATAAAACCACATTTTCATGCTTAAAGTACAGATTTAGCAAGGAGGTGGCAAAGGCTAAATCCATGTACAGTTCACGTCTGCAGCAAAGGTTCTCCGCCAACGACTCGGCCTCTGTGTGGAGGGGGTTGAAAGAGATCACCAACTACAAGCCCAAAGCACCTCCTTCTGTTGATGACCTCAAGCTGGCCAACGACCTGAACGTCTTCTATTCATGGTTTGAAGACAAGGACTCACACTTCCCCACCCCCCACACAACTGGATATTCAAACACTCTGGACCTCCCCCCTCTCACTGCTGCCCTCCCCACCCCCCCGTTGCTCTCTCGGTCCAAGAGGAGGACGTGAGGAGACATTTCAAAAGGCTGAATCCACGTAAGGCCCCGGGCCCAGACTGTGTCTCTCCTGCCACCCTGAGACACTGCGCTGATGAGCTGGCCCCAGTTTTCACGGGGATCTTCAACACCTCCCTGGAGTCATGCCATGTTCCAGTCTGTTTCAAGTCCTCAATCATAGTTCCAGTCCCCAAGAAACCACGCATCACTGGACTTAATGACTACAGGCCTGTGGCTCTCACGTCTGTAGTCATGAAGACCTTCGAACGCCTGGTTTTATCCCACCTGAAGTCCATCACCGACCCCCTCCTGGACCCCCTGCAGTTTGCCTACAGAGCCAACAGGTCTGTAGATGACGCCATAAACCTGGCCCTGCACTCCATCCTGCAGCACCTGGACTCCCCAGGAACCTACGCTAGGATCCTGTTTGTGGACTTCAGCTCTGCATTCAACACCATCCTTCCAGCTTTGCTCCAGGACAAGCTTTCTCTGCTCCACGTGCCCAACTCCACCTGCAGGTGGATCACAGACTTCCTGATGGACCGGAGTCAGCGTGTGAGGCTGGGAAAAAATGTCTCGAACACTCGGGTTCTCAGCACAGGATCTCCACAGGGCGGTGTCCTTTCCCCTCTGCTCTTCTCCCTGTACACTAACTGCTGCACCTCCAGCCACGACTCTGTAAAGCTCATCAAGTTTGCGGACGACACCACCCTCATCAGACTCATTTCGGATGGGGATGAGTCTGCCTACAGGAGGGAGGTGGACCGGCTGGTGACCTGGTGCAGCAGCAACAACTTGGAGCTCAACGCCCAGAAAACAGTGGAGATGATCGTGGACTTCAGGAAAGCCACAGCCCCCCCGCCCTCCCTCGAACTCACCAACAGCCCCATCACCACTGTGGTCTGTCACCGCTTCCTCTGCACCACCATCACCCAGGACCTCAAGTGGGAGTCAACCATCAGCTCCCTCATCAAGAAGGCCCAGCAGAGGATGTACTTCCTGCGGCAGCTGAAGAAGGCCAAGCTGCCTGTCCAGCTGATGGTGCAGTTCTACACGGCCATCATCGAGTCCATCCTCTGCTCCTCCATCACGGTGTGGTACGCCGGGGCTACAGCCAGGGACAGACACAGACTGCAGCGCATTGTGGCCTCTGCTGAGAAGGTGATCGGCTGTAGCCTTCCATGTCTCCACGACCTACATGTCTCCAGGACTCTGGGCCGAGCAGGTCGGATCACAGCTGACCCTTCTCACCCTGCACACGGTCTGTTCAAACCACTCCCCTCGGGCAGGAGGCTACGGTCCATCCGGACCAGAACCTGCCGCCATAAGAACAGTTTCTTCCCCTCTGCCGTTAGACTCATGAACTCCGTATGTTATGTTATATGTTATATTTTATCTTAGCATTTTATCTCTTCTTAATGTTGCACCATTGTACCAAAGCAAATTCCTAGTCTGTGAATCCTGTTCACTGGCAATGGCAATAAACTTCTTCTGATTCTGATTCTTATCTCAGCACCCTGCAGGACCAGAGAGATTATGCAAAGCTCATACAAATCAGCAAATTAACTGTAATGAAATGGTATGAGTGATGTCATGGTTACATCACAAAGTCTTCATTAAGGGCCCCCTTCACACATAGTATGAATAAGTACAAATCAGTGCGAATCACGGCGGAACAGCTCGTATGAGCAAACCATGAAAACATCGAGCTGAAGGGCAGGCGTGAACGATGCCACTGTGATGGTTTCGTACACGACACTGTTGCAGCGGAGACACACTGCGAGCAGCTGGAGCATGTGTAACCATATCGTGCAGCTGCTATGAAAAAAAAAAAAAAAAAAGAAAAATACATGCCACCCACGGGATTCGAACCTGCAATTTACAAAAGCTCTGATTGAAGAAGAACAATTTACAAAAGCTCTGAAGAAGGACATGGACGTATTTAAAAAAAAAAAAAAATAAAACCACACACCTTATAAAAACACCGCATTTTACTGAATCCCTCTTATCAGCCGGCCCCACAAGGGGGGGTACACCCTGGACAGGAGGCCAGTCTGTCACAGGGCCACATATAGACAAACAAACACAATCACACACCTACGGCCAATTTAAAGTTTCAAATTCACCTAGCCTGCATGTCTTTGGGAAGAAGCCAAAGCACCCGGTGGGAACCCATGCAGGCACAGGGAGGATATGCAAACTCCACACAGAAAGGGTGGGAAGTGATCCCACAACTTTCTTTCTGTGAGGCAACAGTGCTAACCACTAATCCACCATGCGACATAAACAAATCATGTACAGTAGTGTGCAGAATAATAGTAATGCTATGTGACTAAAAAGATTAATCCAGGTTTTGAGTATATTTCTTATTGTTACATGGGAAACAAGGTACCAGTAGATTCAGTAGATTCTCACAAATCCAACAAGACCAAGCATTCATGATATGCACACTCTTAAGGCTATGAAATTGGGCTATTAGTAAAAAAAAGTAGAAAAGGGGGTGTTCACAATAATAGTAGTGTGGCATTCAGTCAGTGAGTTCGTCAATTTTGTGGAACAAACAGGTGTGAATCAGGTGTCCCCTATGTAAGGATGAAGCCAGCACCTGTTGAACATGCTTTTCTCTTTGAAAGCCTGAGGAAAATGGGACGTTCAAGACATTGTTCCGAAGAACAGCGTAGTTTGATTAAAATGTTGATTGGAGAGGGGAAAACGTATACGCAGGCGCAAAAAATTATAGGCTGTTCATCTACAATGATCTCCAATGCTTTAAAATGGACAAAAATATGAATATTTTGTGGACTGATGAGAGTAAAATTGTTCTTTTTAGGTCCAAGGGCCGCAGACAGTTTGTGAGATGACCCCCAAACTCTGAATTCAAGCCACAGTTCACAGTGAAGACAGTGAAGCATGGTGGTGCAAGCATCATGATATGGGCATGTTTCTCCTACTATGGTGTTGGGCCTATATATTGCATACCAGGTATCATGGATCAGTTTGGATATGTCAAAATACTTGAAGAGGTCATGTTGCCTTATGCTGAAGAGGACATGCCCTTGAAGTGGGTGTTTCAACAAGACACCCCCTTTTCTACTTTTTTTACTAATAGCCAAATTTCATAGCCTTAAGAGTGTGCATATCATGAATGCGTGGTCTTATTGAATTTGTGAGAATCTACTGAATCTACTGGTACTTTGTTTCCCATGTAACAATAAGAAATATACTCAATTTTGGATTAATCTTTTTAGTCACATAGCACTACTATTATTCTGAACACTACTGTATGTGGAAATTAACATGTATGTTGTAGGCACATGAAATTTTCTTTAAAATGCATATTCAGACATCTACCATAAATTATATCACCCCAGCACTAAATAATACAATTCATCCAGGAAAAAGTGAAGCGCTGTGAATTCTTTCTGGATGCACCGTATATTACCGTAGATTTACTGTAGATTTGATTATGTTTGCTGTATTTTCATCAGTGTCCTAATGATGCTGTTACTACTGCAGCCAGCCAATGGAGGCCACAGAGGTTATGTGTTCCACCCACTGTCTGTCTGCTTTTGTACACAAGATCGACAAAAATTTACCAAAATTTTTGAGAAACAGTGGAAACAGCCAACAAATTTATAAAATTCTGGTGACAATCTGGGTTTGCCTCAAAATCATCTCTTTGTATCTTCTTCTTTATTTAACATTACATGGAATGTGGAGTTGCATCTGGAAAGGAATCTGGCAAAAAAAGGTGTGCCAAAATCAACATGTAGATCCACCAACGCAGAGTGAAAACAAGGGAGCAGCCGAAGGGACTTACTGTACATTTTTAAATGTTCTTCCATTATTATAATCTCTAACCAGAAAAGAGAATTGTGTCTGCTCTCCTCTGTCAATGGTTAACAGTAACAATGGTGGTAACCAGGATTACCCTGGTAGAGGTTAATGCTTTCTGAGTGCCACTCTATTTCCCTGAAAAGGGACAGTCAAGTTTTATCCATCGGTTCTATGCCAGATGTGTAGGATGGCAGCGATGTTTAAGGTGATCCACGAGCGCACTTCACAATCAGAGTTCAATAAATACAAAGAGACTGGTCATGGTCTATGTGGGTCATTCAGCCAAGGATTCAGGGGAAACATGGGGATCTACAGCATAAAGCTAAAATTACTTCTGAAGGACTCATTGTGGAACAAACACTCTTTACACTTCCCTCTCATCGTCTGAACTCCATTTCTTCCTAAGCCAATGTCTAATATCCAGGATTCCAGATCTACTCCCTCTCTACCTCTCTGACTTTCTCTTTCTTACTCCATCCCATTGCTCATGACATAAGCCTTGCCACAGCGCAAAATGGGATTACTGGACTCTAGCCATGGACGGCCCACATGTTTCATTCCATGAGGCAGACAGATAGGAGTTAAAAGTGAATGTGTGTGCATGTGGGTGTTTGAGCATGTGCATAGAATTGAGGTCATTAGAGGTTTATCGCCACAGATTTGGAATAAATGCAAAAAGGACAGCCAATAATGGCTGTAAAAATGATTTTTAAACTCAGTGAAAATATACAAACACGTCCCTACGTACAAACAGATCCAGACCTCTGTGTTTTACACATGGACCTCGCTAACACTTGGCCCATACTTACACCTCGGCCTGATAATTCCATTCAGACCGAGCAAGCGAGGTTAATTATATATATACACAACCCCTGGCAAAAATTATGGAATCACAGAAAATTTACAGAGTGATTCCATAATTTTTTCCTCAGAATGGAGTGATTCCATATTTTTTTCCTCCGCTTGGTCTAAAAAAGTAACCATTACTGACTGCCACAATCTTTTTTTCTTGATTTCTTATAGTGTTTCTTAAAGCCAGAAAGTTGCCATTTGAAATGACTTTAGTTTTGTGTCATGTCTGTGATCTGCTTTTTTTCTACAAAATTAAACAACTGAATGAACATCCTCTGAGGCCGGTGATTCCATAATTTTTGCCAGGGGTTGTATATATGTATTGCCTGAATAGGAAAGCTGCTTCATTTCCATTTCCATGAAGAACTTGCTAACAGATGGTCCAGTCGTTAGCTGTTAAGCTTTCAATCTGTGTGTTTTTTCTGATGCTGTTTAGATATTTATGGGGTATGTTCTCCAGTTGTATTATTTAATTTACAATTGCATTATTTATTATTTTTGAGGAAACAGTCACATGATGCTTTGGAACATTGTCTTGAAAATAAATAAACACAATACCGTGAAATCAAGATGTCAGAAGCTAATTTATGACATCACAATAGGTTGACATAATGCTGAATTATCTCACAGCCTTTAATTACTGTGATTTTTACTGAACTATGAAAAACAGAACAATCTTAAAACATGATGCTTTACAATCCAGACTGGAAATTCTACCCAACCTTTCAAACTTGGGGGGTTGCAAGTATAAAGCAAGGCTCAATAACCCTTTTCCTGGAGATCATTGTTTCTTCATTGTTTCCAACTCTTCCTGCTTCACCCACTGCTAATTAACCAATTCAGGTGTGTAAAGCCAATCAAGAGAAAGGAGATACCAACCTCAACATATCATTTGTAGTTGCAGCAGGCAGACTTAAAAAAAATATGTCCACACAAACAGGGTTGGTGACCCCTTTTATAAAGTATTAGGTTCTGCTCTTACATGCCGGTTTATTATTTGCATTTTCAGTTTTGTTGATTTTCAGTTGATGATGACAAGTCAGATTCATCAGAAAGGCAAAATCCTGAGCCAATCTGGAAATCTGCAAATCCAACCAACACCTCATATCAGAGTACCACCAAATCACAATTCAGTTAACCTTGACTCTCTTTGCCATTAAAGACATGAAAAGCTCAATGAGGATACATGTGGACTAGGAGTGTGCACCTATAAAACAATAACATGTAGATGCATGGACTATGATATAATTCAGTGATATTTTTTATTGTGAAATGATTTTATTTGATGTGGTACGATGAAATCCGATACAATTCTTTGCTTAATGTAGATGTTCATTTTCCATGATAAATTACAGTAAGTCAAAAGTGGCATTGCTTACATTCAAAAACATGTTTTATGAAAACTACACCTTCTTCGGGTTTTTTCTACTATGTCAGAACACAATGCCGCTGTCCCTGCTCGCCTTTTATTCACCACTGAGGGCAGCACCACATACAGTAGCATAAAGTGCAACATAGAAGAAGCCCAGAAGAAAGAAGCCATCTGTTGTTAGCATAGCATACAACTTTCCCATTCCAAACCAGGATGACTGTATTAACAAATTGCAAACCAAATGTAAAGTTCATACAGGTACATTTGTCCGTGATACCGCCTAACACTACCACTACGAGGGCTGTCAATAAAGTAACGGTCCTTTTAATTTTTTTCTAAAACTATATGGATTTCATTCATATGTTTTTACGTCAGACATGCTTGAACCCTCGTGCGCATGCGTGAGTTTTTCCACGCCTGTCGGTGACGTCATTCGCCTGTGAGCACTCCTTGTGGGAGGAGTCGTCCAGCCCCTCGTCGGAATTCCTTTGTCTGAGAAGTTGCTGAGAGACTGGCGCGTTGTTTGATCAAAATTTTTTCTAAACCTGTGAGACACATCGAAGTGGACACGGTTCGAAAAATTAAGCTGGTTTTCAGTGAAAATTTTAACGGCTGATGAGAGATTTTGAGGTGATACTGTCGCTTTAAGGACTTTTCACGGTGCGAGACGTCGCGCAGCGCTCTCAGGCGGCGTCATCAGCCTGTTCAAGCTGAAAACCTTTTAATGAAAGACGTGCGGACGGATCCGCGCGTCGGGACGCAGCCGACACGGTGCGGCGGCACAGGAAAAACACCTCCGTGTTGATAACCATGTGTAAAATCCAGGCGGCTTTTGATGGCTTTCAGTGGAGTGAGTATATGAGAAATTGTTTAACAGGCAGGACATGTTCCAACTCGTCCTTAAGGCTTTCAACAGAGGTGTTTTTCCTGTGCCGCCGCACCGCGTCGGCTGCGTCCTGACGCGCGGATCCGTCCGCACGTCTTTCATTAAAAAAATCTCCTTTAACAGTGGAATATCCGGATAAAATGCTGAAACCGACTTCTTCTGAAACTTCTCTGTTCTCTCACGACGTCCTGGATCAATAGAGCCTGAAATGTGGAGGTTTTCAGCTTGAACAGGCTGATGACGCCGCCTGAGAGCGCTGCGCGACGTCTCGCACCGTGAAAGTCCTTAAAGCGACAGTATCACCTCAAAATCTCTCATCAGCCGTTAAAATTTTCACTGAAAACCAGCTTAATTTTTCGAACCGTGTCCACTTCGATGTGTCTCACAGGTTTAGAAAAAATTTTGATCAAACAACGCGCCAGTCTCTCAGCAACTTCTCAGACAAAGGAATTCCGACGAGGGGCTGGACGACTCCTCCCACAAGGAGTGCTCACAGGCGAATGACGTCACCGACAGGCGTGGAAAAACTCACGCATGCGCACGAGGGTTCAAGCATGTCTGACGTAAAAACATATGAATGAAATCCATATAGTTTTTGAAAAAAATAAAAAGGACCATTACTTTATTGACAGCCCTCGTATGTTGATTTTGATTTTACCTTGCAAAGTTAAACACTGTGGGTGAACAGTGTCATGAGGCGTCACACTGACCTTTGATCATTTACAAGTTTGCAGAAGCAAAATAAGATTAATTCAGTCAATTCATAACATTAAAATCGATTCATCAACCGAGTCACTGTACATTTAGATCGATTTAAGGGTCCATGTATAAGATGTATGTATTACTTTAAAACCAATTTTCAGTTAATATTAGTTAATCTCCTAATGGGGACCTTTACTATAAGGTCGATGATGATAAAAGGATACCATCGAGCAATTTTCAGCTTTTAGAAAAAAAAATTCCAACTTTGCCCGGAAAAATTATTACCTATCATTGTTAGACCACTGGGGCGGCACAGTGGGTTAGTGGTTAGCACTGTTGCCTCACAGCAAGAAGGGATTGATTCCCACTTGTGGCCTTTCTGTGTGGATTTTGCATGTTCTCCCCGTGTTTGCATGGGTTGCCTCCAGGTGTGCTGGTTTCCTCCCACATCCAAAGATGTGAATTAGTGAACAGGTGACTCTAAATTGAGCATACTTATGTGAATGTGTTTGTCTGTCTATATGTGGTCTTGTGACAGACTAGTTCCTGTCCAGGGCATGCCCTGCCTCAGAAAATGAATGAATGAATGAATAAATGTTGGACTACTGACCAAATAAATGAACAGCATTAGCACAGCAGTGCAGTTACCATATACACCAAAGCATCTTTTCAGAAGAAATAAATGCAGGTCCTGAGGCCCATGGTCCAGTGCTTTTCTGAATAAAGTGAAGTCTATCACTAACCCTGAACAAGACACTAGTCCATCGCAGGTTACTTCCTCAGCCAAAAGTGGTACTCATCGGAGGGGACAATGTCGATGAAGTGTCTAGTCCAAGGACACACAACTGGACCATAACTGTCAGGTGACAGTCGAACTCTTACCACTGAGCGACCTACTATGCATCCTTTAAAAGCAGAGTGACTTTTTAAAGATAGTCTGTATTTATAATAACCATCGACATTTAACCCATCCTAATGACAGACACAATCCAGCCACTAGGGGCAGTGGAAAGCCACAGTCCCATGCATAGGTATTGAATCCAGACCTAGAGACACTACTTAGATCATTGGCAAAGAAGGTCACATGACTCAAATGTGCTTTGATTATGATATGCAACATTTTGTAATAAAATCCTTCACTTAGTGTGCACAGGTACATGGTCAGTAAACATATCTGTGCATGCATCAGTGTGTGTGTGTATACCCAGGGATCCAGTCCTATGCAGACTCAGGTAGGCTCTGTCTCTGTCCAGCCCCCCACCTAGTTCTCTGCGCAGCGCGGTGCGACCCAAATGACCAGCATACTGACGCAGGAAGGAGGGAGCACTGTGGGAGGCGGGAGGGTGCGCAGCGCACACCACCATGGGCTCTGAGACATATGATGCAGACAGACAGCCAGGAAGGGGAGGGGAATCAAAAGAGAAAAGACAAGTGCCAAAGAAGGCAAGAAAGAGGGGAAAGGGGGAAAATAAAAGAAATGAAAGCAACCTCAGAATGAGATAAGGTTGGTGTAAAAGTGGCAGAAGAGAGAGGAAGAGGTCACAAAGAGGAAAAAGCAAGAAGAGAAAGAAGGGAAGCAGGGAAAGGCAAAGAGATGACACACAAGGTCACACTCAGAAAAGACAGAAAGGCAGCAGAAAATGCTGTAGCAGTAATATATGCAGTTGTGACAGATAAAAGAGTGGGAATGTATCCAGCTGCTATAGTTATGTCCTAGGACACAGCTGTAAATACATCCAGGAAGAGCTACACCAGGAGGAAAACGTGCACAGTGGGAAAATGTAGAGTGACCAGGAAAAACAGAAAATCTAAAAAGGAGGCATGCACAGGAAAATCAGTAAATACTAATACTAATACTGCCTTATAAAACCATCCAATATCATTTTTTATTGTTGAAATGTTTTGATTCAGTGGAATATGATGCAGTCCAACACCATTCTTTCCTTACTGTAAACATTCATTTTCCATGATAAATTATAATAAGCCAAAAGTGACACTGTTTACAGTGCACCTGGAAAGTATTCACAGCGCTTCACTTTTTCCACAGTTTGTTATGTTACAGCTTTATTCCAAAATGGATGTTTTTTTTTTTTTATTAATTATTGTTGAAACTTTATAAAAAAAAAATAACGACTAAGAAATCACATGTTCAGGTGCATTCTGTTTTTACTGATCATCCTTGAAATGTTTCTACAGCTTAGCTGGAGTCCACCTGGGGTAAATTCAGTTGATTACTCAACTTTATCTAAAGTCTGGGTTTTTTAGTGAAGCTTAGGGATAGTGGCCAGGGATCACTTGGGTATTTCTTCTGTTTTTCTTGTTGTTTAATGCTGAAAAATGATACTGTATTTGTTGTTTTTCTGATGCCTCATTCTGTTTTTTCTCTCTGTTTGAGGTGCGGCTCCATCCAGAGATGGGCGGTGGTGTCTTCTTCTGCAAGCATCCTGCCCTGTGCACTGGCACGGGGTGCCCAAACTTTCCTGTATATTCATTTTGTGAATTGTGTCGGTAGCATTGCCCAAGAATTACAAGTCTGGTCTGCTTGAGGTTTCTTCCTGAAATCATTAGACAGAGTTTTTCCTTAGTGCTATCACCTGTGTGCTTGCTCTAGGGGTGGGTAAGGTTAGACCTTACTTGTGTGAAGCGCCTTGAGGCAACTCTGTTGTGATTTAGCACTATATGAATGAAAATAAAATTGATTGGACATGATTTGGCACCTGCCTACATATAAGGTCCCACAGTTGACAATGCATGTCAGAGCACAAACCAAGCATGAAGTCAAAGGAATTGTCTGTAGACCTCCAAGACAGGATTGTCTAGAGCAGGGGTGGCCAAGTTCGGTCCTCGAGAGCCACATTCCTGACACTCTTAGTTGTCTCCCTGCTCCAACACACCTGAATCCAATGAAAGACTCGTTAGCAGACTTTTAATGAGCCTTTCATTGGATTCAGGTGTGTTGGAGCAGGGAGACAACTAAGAGTGTCAGGAATGTGGCTCTTGAGGACCGAACTTGGCCACCCCTGGTCTAGAGGCACAAATCTGGGGCAGGGTACAGAAACATTTCTGCTGCTTTGAAGGTCCCAATGAGCACTCCATCATCTGTAAATGGAAGAAGTTCAGATCCACCAGGACTTTTCCTAGAGCTGGCCGCCCATCTAAAATGAGCGATCGGTGGAGAAGGGCCTTAGTGAGCAAGAACCTGATGGTCACTCTGTCAGAGCTCCAGCATTCCTCTGTGGAGAGAGGAGAACCTTCCAGAAGGACAACAATGTCTGCAGCAATCTAGAAATCATGTCTGTATGATAGAGTGGCCAGACAGACACCACTCCTTAGTAAAAATGTCCTGGAGTTTGCCAAAAGGCACCTGATGGACTCTCAGACCATAAGAAACAAAATTCTCTGGTCTGATGAGACAAAGATTGAACTCTTTGACGTGAATGCTAGGCGTCATGTTTGGAGGAAACTAGGCACCAATCCCTACAGTGAAGCATGGTGGTGGCAGCATCATGCTGTGGAGATTTTTTCAGTGGCAGGAACTGGAAGACCAGTCAGGATTGAGGGAAAGATAAATACAGCAATGTACAGAGACAACCTGGATGAAAACCTGTTCAGAGCTCGCTTGACCTAAACTGGGGTGACGGTTGATCTTTCAGGAGGACGGTGACCCTAAGACACAACCAAGATATCAAAGGAGTGGCTTCAGGACAACTCTGTGAATGTCCTTGAGTGGTCCAGCCAGAGCCCAAACCTGAATCCGATTGAACATCTCTGGAGAGAGCTGAAATTTGCAAAAATTTAGAAAAAAAGAGAAAGTATTTTCATCTATTTTGATATAAGGCTGTAAAAAAGTGAAGTGCTGTGAATACTTTGGGGAAGCACTGTATCTTCAAGTAACATATTTCTTGAAGAACCAGGGACCTTCTTCAGGTTTGTACTACTGTACTGCAGCACATTGGTGCTGCACCACACACAGTAGCAGAAAGCGTAGAGGAAGCCAGCTGTTGTTAGCATAGCATAATTAGCAAAGCATAACTTCCCTGTTCTGAACAAACATGACAGCATTAATAAAGTATGAACTGGGCGTAAAGTTCAAACTGGTACAAACCTGCTATACTGCCATAATTGTACATGCTGATTTTGGTTTTACCTTGCAGGCAAAGTTAGTGTTCCTGTGACCAGTCTCACAAGAGCCTCACGCCAACATCTGATCTTTTATGAGAGTGTGAAGACGGAGATGTATCAGTGTAACAGTTTAATTCAACTGATTCATAAAGTTAAAATGGAGCCATTGAACCGGCTCATGGCAACATTCAACAGGTTCAGGGGTCCATGTATCGATGTAGTTGTATCTTTTAATTTACAGTCGATACCCGATTATATGAGGTCTGTTAGAAAACTATCCGACCTTTTTATTTTTTGCAAAAACTATATGGATTTGAATCATGTGTGCTTGCATCAGCCAAGGTTGAACCTTCGTGCACATGCGTGGGTTTTTTCACGCCTGTCGGTTGCGTCATTCGCCTGTGAGCACGCTTTGAGTAAGCAGTGGTCCACCCCCCTCGTCGGATTTTCATTGCGAGGAAAATGTCTGAACAATTTGGAGCTTTGCTGCATCGAATTTTTCCAGAAACTGTGAGAGACAGCCAGGTGGAAACCATTCGGAAGATTCAGACGGCTTTCAGGGACGATTCTATGGGGATCACACAGATTAAGGAGTGTTACAACCGGTTTAAAGACGGCGCACAATGGCGGAGGGCGCGCCGCGCTCTGAGCGGTGATCGACAGGCTGAAACGACCAGATCATTTCCAAAGTGAACGCTGTGTTGATCTGGGACATCGTATGACTACCAGAGAAATGGCAGAAGAGGTGGACATAGCACTTTTTCGGCACATTCCACTGTTACAGGAGTTTTTGTCATGGAAAGAGGAGCGGAGGAATTCGCCACGAAGCCGCTAATAGCGCGGGACAAAAGCACCTCCATGTTGGTCTCACAGGACATCTTGTAACATGCCCAGCTCTTGCACCATTCAGAAGATTCAGACGGCTTTCGGTGGCTTTTCAGTCGTGTGACTATCCGAGAAATTGTGGACGAGCTGGACATGCCACAACATGTCCTGTGAGGCTTCATCACGGCGTTGCTTTTTGTTCTCCGCCATTAGCGGCTCCGTCCCAACACGCAAATTCCTCTGCATGTCTTTTCATGACAAAAACTCCTGTAACAGTAGAATGTGCCAAAAAAGTGCTATGTCCACATCTTCTGCCATTTCTCTGGTAGTCAGACGACGTCCCGGATCAACACAGCGTTCACTTTGGAAATGATCTGGTCATTTCAGCCTGTTGATCGCCGCTCGGAGCGCGGCACGCCCTCCGCCATTGTGCGCCGTCTTTAAACCGGTTGTAACACTCCTTAATCTGTATGATCCCCATAGAATCGTCCCTGAAAGCCGTCTGAATCTTCCGAATGGTTTCCACCTGGCTGTCTCTCAGTTTCTGGAAAAATTTGCAAAGCTCCAAATCGTTCAGACATTTTCGTCACAATGAAAATCCGATGAGAGGGGTGGACCACTGCTCACTCAAAGCATGCTCACAGGCGAATGACGCAACCGACAGGCGTGAAAAAACTCACGCATGCGCACGAAGGTTCAAGCTTGGCTGATGCAAGCGCACATGATTCAAATCCATATAGCTTTTGCAAAAAATAAAAAGGTCGGATAGTTTTCTAACAGACCTCGTATTGGTGATTTTTTTTACACTCCAAGTAAACACACACCACAAAACAGAGAAGGGAAGAACCGAATGAAAAAAGTAATGTTGGAGGGGACGGACACGTTATTGATGAACCGCTGCTCAGGAAACTAAAGGCACGAACAAACCAAATTGTTATAGTTGTTGCTCTTCTTTGTCATTCTTATCACACTTGCCGCATTTTATTTCCACTTTCTTTAGCATTAGCGAATCCCTTCTTTCTTCCACAGAAACCCACTGATTCCTCGGATGTGCCTCCTAAATTCCCCTGTGATCTCCAATCAGCGAGGCTGAGCATTTCCATGAGGACTTTACTTGAAATGTTCATATGACTCCGCAAATCTCTGCAGCGGCAGGACAGACCCGAGGTCAGCGCAGTCACCCACGCTGCTACTACTTAGCACATTTATAAGTATGACAACAAGGAGGAAAGGACAAAAGATGGTAATTACAAGATGTGGCGTAGTGGTTAAACTTTAATGTGTCTCTGTCCTCATCCTCTGCATCACTTCCATACTCACTGCACTCTCTGGAAATGAACCGACATGGTCAGAGCCATTAGAGAAGACTAAAGGAGGAGACCGAAATAGAAGAGAGAAGAGCGATACAGGAGGGTGAAATTAATCAGAGTGCTGGATGGATGTTGTGGCCTTGTGGGATAACGGCAAGCAGCAACAGTGAAGAACAAACATGATACTCCCTTGAAGCTGTAACGCAGACAGCATAAAAAGAAAAACAGAAAGCTCGGTTGTTTCCTCTCTTTCTTTATCTCAGAGACAGTTAAAACAGAGGTAACCTGCTTTTGGTCTGTTCTGACCTGGTTTCTGTGTGGCACAAAAATAGCACACAAAACAAACACACACACAGAGATACAATGACTCAGGTGGGGTCTCTTGGTTTGTCCACAGTGGGACGTGCAGTCCTGCTGAATGCCCAGCAGATGGCACACACAGTTTCTTTGAATGACAGCTTTTTCTGTTTTGTTTTTTTCCATTTGTACATTTCGTTCCAGTAAATATGCATGGAACAACACCACTGTGTACATTCCCATTCAGTTCTGGTGTATATTAATATCAACAACCACCTGCACGAATATGACTGGAACATTCACAGTTACTGGTGTTCACACTGGTGAGGATGAGGAGGAGATGTTTAAGTTTAGCACAGCTCTTGTGACTGAGCTACGTGTGTATGTTTGCAGCCTTTCTGTGTTTGGTGCATTCATAAATTTGTGAAATTCTGTCACAGGTGAGATATTGCACATTAATACAGGCCTCTACAAATGTAATTTCATCCAAAAGCTTATGTGCAAATACTAAGTGTGCTCCCTGCAGGTAATGTACGTCATTACAAACTTACAGTAGGCTGCAGTGGGGTGATAATCCTTGCATGTTTTTGTGACTGAAACGGAGACCTCACACGAGCCAGAAACACCAGCGTATGGTCGCGCATGCAGGGGTACAGTCCTGTGTGTTTGTCTGTCTGTCCGTGCGTGTGTGTGAACAAAATTACTTAAAGACTTTTTAATCCGATTTGGAACAAGCTTGCTGAAGTGACTGAGGGTCAGTCAAAGACAAAGTGATTTTTTTGTTTTTGTTTTGAGAAATAATATATTAAAAGTTATAGTCACAGGGAGGGATGGGAACTGAGACAATGTTCCACTTGAGAAGTAATTCCAAATTTTTTTAATCCATTGGAATTGTATGCACCAGACATTAGTAATGTCAGTGTTTTTCCAAAAGTTCCGTGTTGCAAGCTCATGTGTCATAATTTCAGATATAATATCATGACATCAAACTATGTCTCAAACATCCATGGAAACAGCTGCATTGATGCTGAAAACATCTGTAGAGTTGACAGTGACATTGATAAAAATCTTATAAATTCCCATCGCTAGTTACAACAGCGTTTTAGGGCCACATTGAGTTTTTTTTTTTAGAATTGGAGAATAAAGTCATAATATTACGAGAATAAAGTCACAATTTTATGAGAAAAAAAAAAACTCATAATATACGAGAATAAAGTCAAAATATTACAAAAATAAAGTTGTAATTTTATGAGAAAAAAAACTCATAATATACGAGAATAAAGTCAAAATATTACAAGAATAAAGTTGTAATTTTATGGCAAAATAACTCCTAATATTATGAGAATAAAGTCATAATATTAAAAGAATAAAGACATATTTATATGAGAAGCAATAATCTTACAGACTGCCAGTTCCAGCATTCCAGCCATCTCCTCCTTCACGAAAGAGGCGATTTTGGGAGCTACTAATTGCCGGAAGTACTGGCGAAGTCCGTTTGGTTCCTCTTCCGAAACAGACAAATTTTCTTGCATATTCTTTTCAAAGTTCTGATACTAATGATAATGTGGTGCAGATGGTATTTCCTTATTTGTAAAACCTATACTGAAGTACAACTTAAAGCACTCCACAGATCTCATTCTGAAATGCAGATTTTTTCTCTCATAAAATTACGTCTTCATTCTCGTAAAATTACAAGTTTATGCTCATAATATTACAAGTTTATTCTTGTAATATTATGACTTTATTCTTGTAATATTATGAGTTTTCTCATAAAATTACAACTTTATTTTCATAAAATTATGACTTTATTCTCAAAATATTACAAGTGTTTTTCTAATAAAATTACGACTTTATTCTCGTAATATTATGACTTTATTCTCGAAGTCTAAAAACAAAAGAAGAAAAAACTTAATGTGGTCCTAAAACGCCGTCGTACCTAGTAACAGGCCCAGGTCAAAAGTTTTTCCTTATTGTCACTCAACTTCATAGTCATGCTGCTCTGTGCACACCTGATCCAGTCAAAATCTGGACAATACAGTAGTATTGTGCAAGGAGACAACTGAGAAACACCAGGAGCTGCGCACGCATTTCTCCATGTACAAATGGAGATGTGACAGGAAGGACATCCACCGTATGCCTACAGTGTACTGCACCTACCATAGATGGATGTTAGACAAGCAGACAGACAAACAGATAGGTAGATATTCATAATGTTAAAACAGAAGCCACAAGGAATGATGTAACATCAATTTATGCATTTCAGGGAAATATAAAGCCCATTCTCTGCTGAACTGCCTCCACCCACACATCATTTCCTACGTAAACACTGCAACACTTAATGCTGCTTCATATTTTGAAAAACCTCCAGATACACTGCTGAGATCTTAAACTAATGGAGCATATGACAAACTGCTTCTTTAGATGAGTTTTCCTGCTGCTGTGTGGTAAACCTCTGTCATAACAGATGTTGTTGTCAGATGAATCAGTTTCATACTCAATAAGGTTAAGGAGGTGCCATAATTAGTCTTCATCATAGTGGCTTTTGCTGCCTTCTTACTTCCTCTTTACTGTTTTCTTTTTAGCTCAATAGTCACAGTACAGTATGAGTGTTACACATGTGTGCACATGAATTTCAGGACGCTCCTTCATCATCTCGTAATGTCTGAATTAGGATCTTTCTTCTGTACGTGTGTGATGATACCTGCTGAGGTGCCTGTGTTATGGTCTACCAATCCAAGATGACTAATCACAAGCCGACAGTCTACATGTTTGCATTCCATCCACTCACCCGACAGCAGAGTGGAGGAATTCAATTTAATGCTGAATCTCGCCTGCAAAGGATGTCAGGAATAAAAGCCTGCAGACTGTCAGCCCTGTATGGCACTATGTTGGCGGCCTTTACATCCGGTGTAAGTGCACTTTATCCACGTGTCTCACCATTGTCCCTGGCTGTGGATGACTCATCCAAGGCCATCTGTTCTGCCAGTTCAGACAGAGAGTCGTCGACAGGGCGGGCACTGCGTAGAGACATGGACAGCCGCCGCTTGATAATCTTCATCCTGTCCATCTCCTCAACACACCACCAGGGCCCCCAGGCCTGAGGGAGAAACAACCACCTCCATCATCATCATCATGAGTATTAGAGTCATCATCAGAACCACTTTCAAATCCATCATCACCATCAATGTCTCTGCTGCTCTTATCAGCATCACTGGCACCAGCCGTGTTGGTCTTGGAGCATTATTTTCTACAGTTCTTTTGGCTCTCGGTGATTGTGTTTGCCTACGCAGTGTGTGCTCTCATTGTTATGTATCCCGTGCACAAACATAACAAAATGAAAGACAGACGAGGGAGAGAGACAAACCCCAGAGAGACAGAAAGAAGCCTGCAACAAAGTTAAAAACAAAAAAGTAAACTGATGAATATGCAGCTCCAGGAGAAGCTCTCCCAGATGATCTGTGACTGGCATGTATTCCACTGGCTAACTGTTCCATCAAGCAAAAAAAACAAACAAAAAAAACAACTGGTAGATCAATTTCAGTGTCTATCGTACTCAAATATCCTAAAACGTCTCAGTGTGTACAACCCCAATTCCATTGAAGTTGGGATGTTGTGTGAAATGTAAATAAAAACAATATAATGATAATCCTCTTCAACCTATATTCAACTGAATACACCACAAAGACAAGATATTTAATGTTCAAACTGATAGCTTTTTTTTTTGTTTTTGTGCAAATATCTTCTCATTTTGAAATGGATGCCTACAACACATTTCAAAAAAGCTGGGACAGGGGCAACAAAAGACTGGGAAAATGGATGAATGCTCAAAGAACACCTATCTGGAACATTCCACAGGTGAACAGGTTAATTAGAAACAGGTGAGTGTCATGATTGGGTATAAAAGGAGCATCCCCAAAAGGCTCAGCCGTTCACAAGCAAAGATTGGGCAAGTATCACCACTTTGTGAAGAACTGCGTGAAAAAATAGTCCAACAGTTTAAGAACAATGTTTCTCATTCAACTGCAAGAAATTTAGGGATTCTATCATCTACAGTCCAAAATATAATCAGATATAATCAGAAGATTCAGAGAATCTGGAAAACGTTCTACACATAAGCGGCAAGGCTGAAAAACCAACATTGAATGGCCGTGACCTTTGATCCCTCAGGTGGCACTGCATTAAAAACCAACATCATTGTGTAAAGGATCTTATTGCGTGGGCTCAGGAACACTTCAGAAAACCATTGTCAGTTAACACAGTTCGTCGATAAATCTACAAGTGCAAGTTAAAACTCAACCATGCAAAGCGAAAGTCATACATCAACAATATCCAGAAACGCTGCCGCCTTCTCTGGGCCCGAACTCATTTGAAATGGACAGACGCAAAGTGGAAAAGTGTGCTGTGGTCTGATGAGTACACATTTCAAATTGTTTTTGGAAATCATGGATGTTGTGTCCTCCGGACAAAAAAGGAAAAAGTCTATCCAGATTTTTACCAGCGCAAAGTTCAAAAGTCAGCATCCGTGATGGTCTGGGGGTGTGTTTGTGCCCATGGCATGAGCAACTTACATATCTTTGATGGCACCATCAATGCTGAAAGGTACATCCAGGTTTTGGAGCAACACATGCTGCCATCCAAGCAACGTCTTTTTTCAGGGATGTCCCTGCTTATTTCAGCAAGACAGTGCCAAGCCAGATTCTGCACGTGTTACAACAGCGTGGCTTCGTAGTAAAAGAGTGCGGGTACTAGACTGGCCTGCCTGCAGTCCAGACATGTCACCCATTGAAAATGTGTGGTGCATTATGAAGCGCAAAATACGACAACAGAGACCCCGGACTGTTAAATATCTGAAGTCGTACATCAAGCAAGAATGGGAAAGAATTCCACCTACAAAGCTTCAACAATTAGTGTCCTTAGTTCCCAAACGCTTATTGAGTGTTGTTAGAAGGAAAGGTGATGTAACACAGAGGTAAACATACCACTATCCCAGCTTTTTTGAAACGTGTTGCAGGCATCCATTTCAAAATGAGTAAATATTTGCCCAACCAATAAAGTTTATCAGTTTGAACATTAAATATCTTGTCTTTGTGGTGTATTCAATTGAATATAGGTTTAAGAGGATTTGCAAATCATTGTATCCTGTTTTTATTTACATTTTACACAATGTCCCAACTTCATTGGAATTGGGGTTGTACAAGTGGCTCAAGCATAAAACTCTTCATACACAGAGCTGTAGGTGATTCAACATCTCCAGCATGTCTGATAACACGTTGTCCGAGGTAAGCCGGTGACACAACTGAGGACAGACTGCCATCAAATATATATGGTTACAGAATTATAAGGTAATCTATGCTAAAACTAGAAGCGTACTCACAAGAGTCGACTGCACCACTAAAGCCCCTTTCACACTGGGCCAACGTAGAGTTGCGTAATTCCTGCATAGTAGATACACAGCACAATGGAACTCTATGCAGGCTCAGTCTGAAAGGGGCTTAAGGCCCAATCTTACAATTTTTTTGTTGCTCTACTCATCTATCTGGATCCACTCCAGCACTTAATGACTCACTGTGTGAATTTTTTTTGTTAGTCAGGTCCATCAGTGTTTGGACAGTGATCTTTATTTTTTAATGTAAGTCAGAGGATGGGTATACAGGCATTTCCAAGTCACTGAATGGCTTACACTTTATTTACACAAATCATTAAGAAATATAGTATGGTACTGTATTAGTGCTGTATGATACTGGAAAAAAACTGATATTTATTTTCTTTCCTATGATATATGTGAAAAAAGTCATTTTAACATATCTAATGTCAGCAGCTTTATTTGGAAAGAATGATTCATTCTTGAATGACTAGGGTGATTTTTGTTGGGGATTACATTGCACAAAATACAAAATGGAATTGTTTTTTGTTTTATTTTTGCAAAGATTTTGCAAGGAATGCTCACCAAATTAATTCATCAACCTTCCTATAACTTAACTAATTCCATACAGTTGGAAGTAGTTTTTTCTTTGCAGCCATTTCTGTGTTTTTCTTCAATTTAGCTCATTTTAAATAATTTCCTTCGGGATTCTTATTCTTATCTTCTTCTTATTCTATTTTTCAACACCATTTCTGATGAAAGTGTAAATGAAGCTGTGCTGCATGGGAGAAGTGCTTTGGTCGTCAAATGCAAGACAAAGGAAAAGTGGTTCTTCCGTTCTGATATTTCACAATAAAAGCCCTGCATATTATGCAGAGTTTTTCCTCATAAAATTACGTCTTCATTCTCGTAAAATTACAAGTTTATGCTCATAATATCACAAGTTTATTCTCGTAATATTATGACTTTATTCTTGTAATATTATGAGTTTTTCTCATAAAATTACAACTTTATTTTCATAAAATTCTGACTTTATTCTCATAATATTACAAGCGTTTTCTAATAAAATTATGACTTTATTCTCGTAATATTATGACTTTATTCTCAAAGTCTAAAAAAAGAAGAAAAAACTCAATGTGGTCCTAAAACGCCATCATACCTAGTAACAGGCCCAGGTCATATTAGGTCAGTTTAGCAGTAACCTCCTTCAATACATTTTAATACAAACAGGCAAAGACAGGCACCACAAATTTGTGAGAGCCTGCAGTTGTGTCGACAAGCAGCACCTGCATGTTGCTTACTAGCGGAAAGAAGAAAAAGATCCAGAAAAAAAAAAAAATCCCTGAAAAACCTCTGTGTTATATCACTCAGACCTGTCTTGTAGATTAGTCATGGAAGATGAGAACCATGCATTGTTGTTGTTTTAAATGAAGCAACAAAAAAGTTGTTGTGTGACATGTTTGATTTAATCTGCTTTGCTTGATATTGTACATCTCATAATGCGAGTATTGTGCATGCATCCATCTTGATGATGATGATGCTGAAATGAATTATCGTGAAGCGTTACACTGTATCGGGGGTTTCAGTAGCGACCACAGATGTCCCATCTGTCATGCTACCTTACAAAAATGTGACTAAGTTTTAGTGGCGTCACGGATCACAGTTACCTCAGATTAATTGCAAATTAAAGTTTACATAATTTACAGATTCAATGTCATGGCGAATTGTTTGTGAAGTAATAACTGTATAAATCTTGACGCAGAGTCAGAGTTACATTCCAGCAGTTGTGAGTGGAGAAATAGAGGAGCTGTGCGTTCACGTGTCTGCTGCAATCATAAGAAAACGTGTGCAACTATTACTTTTTTCATTCACAATTCTACTTATAGGCCTGTCAGATCTCAATGATTTAGCCAGCATATGCTGACTTATGAAAAATTTGGCAAACATGCTGGCTACGTTGAATAAGTCATGCAGCTGTCACGCCATGATGATTTAGTCAGCATATCAGCCCATTTCCACTGGTGGTCCGGGTCAATACTGCACAGTATGTTACGGGTCAGAATAGTTATGTCTGGCTTGGCTTGCATTTCCACCGCCGGCAGAACCCTGTTGTCTGGTAGGCGGAGCATGTGGATGTTGACATGCACGTCATCGGGCACACGTATGCTTTTGCATGGCCTCGCTCTCTTCACATGGAGGCCAAACAGAGTAATTTCAACTTTTTTTTTAATCAAATTAAATTTTATGTTTCTCTTGGCGGGTCATGAAATTTATTTTCATTGCGCACAGAATGCTGAAGAGCTGGCTGAATGAGGTGCTTTGACTCTTTCAAATTTTAAAATAAGTTAATTTTCTTGTTGTGGGAAAAAAAACCCCAAACACCAGCATTCTCTGGTTCAGGCTGAGAAGCAAAACACAGAAGGACTGCTTTT
The DNA here is from genome assembly GCF_902500255.1 of Thalassophryne amazonica. NCBI lineage: Eukaryota > Metazoa > Chordata > Actinopteri > Batrachoidiformes > Batrachoididae > Thalassophryne > Thalassophryne amazonica. The sequence goes on from NC_047108.1 coordinate 79,397,063, forward strand.
AAAACGCTATGCTTCTTTAGCCACAACAAGGAACTAAATACGTATTTTCAGATGTAGTTTTCCAGTTTTCGTCAGGCTGTGATGATGAATCCAACTGAAATGAGCAGGTAAGATTAAGACTTTATATTTACTCTGTGTGTGAATGGTTTTAATATTTGAAACCGTGTTTGCATGAGGACTGCAGCTTTGAGCTAATCAATGGACAGCATCAATGGACATACAGTGGTCCCTTGTTTATCGCGGAAGTTACGTTCTAAACCCGCAATAGGCGAAATCCGCGAAGTAGTCAGCGTTATTTTTTAAAATTATTATAGACGTTTTAAGGCTGTAAAACCCCTCTCACTACACACTTTATACACTTTTCTCAAACAGGCATTAACATTTTCTCACTTTTCTCTCCTGTGTAAACACTCTCAAAGTTCAAACCTTAGTAGAAAAATAAGACCAACCTGTTTTCAGGCCCAAACATTTGTTTGAGAAATAAAAATAGAACATTTTCCTATAAATAATTATGATGGCTTTTAGAACTAACGAATTTAATTTTAACGATCAACCTACGAGGCTGGACACATAAGAAATTATTAATAGTGACTGACCAGTATTTCACAGTTCCTTTGATCGCGCCTCTTCTTCCTGGCGCCGCTCCGCTGTCGCGTGTTTTTCCACTTAGTGACACCTCTGTGCAGGTGTCTTTCCGAGTGAAGAACACAGTTATGGGTAGTTGTTGGCGCTCTTTTTTCTTCTGGGCGAGAAGATTCTTATAAACAGACACGCAGAACACAATGTGTGTGCTCTCCCTTCGCGGTGCCGCGACTGGCCTGCTTGATGAGGACGCAGAACACAATGCACTGTAAAAAAAAAAAAAAAGATGCAAAGTTGGACTAAAAAAATCTGCGAAACTGCGAGGCCACGAAAGGTGAACCGCGTTATAGCGAGGGACCACTGTATTTCATGTTATGAGTAACTTACATTAAACATGTGTCAGCTATCGAATAACTTACCTACAACTTATGGCCCATGTATACAGGACTATGAGCATTGTGCATGCCAAAAAAGTTTGGACAAACTTGCTGTAGTACGAAGTATTAGCATGCTTCAACATGCTCTTATCTTATACAAAAGTTACCCATAACTTATTAGATGTGCGCCAGCATATTCTGTGCATTTTAATACACCAGCATACACTGGCTAAATCGTCAAGGTGTGACAGGGCCATTAATGACACCTTGCTGTATGGTAAATCTGTCTGAAGTAGCCAGTTCTGAAAAAAATTACCATGCAAGGTGACCAGTGGTGCATTCCAGCTGCAATCTGAGATCATAATTCCCCAGTTATGAGAAGGAAGGTTAAATTGGCATGCCCCAACATCATAATTCCATCTCATCAACTTGTTTCAAATATCACATAACCTGAATTCACAATCCAACATGGCTGCTTGCGACACTGACAGTCGGGAAGCTACAGTTTTTTTCTCAAAACTTTTGTTTGTTATTTGTTTGATTTTATGTTGTTTTTTTAGTGCTCTCTTTTTGATGTCCGATTTAATATGTCACACATACAGTACTCTCCTACTGCTGTCTTTGGATGTGTTGCTCCAGTGTTTTAAAGCCTGAAACACCGTATAATGCTAACTGGCCAATCTACTATATGCTGCTCACAACAATGTCTGGCTACACCGCTATGAACAAACTGAAGAGTAAACTGAAAAGCTAACAAACCTTAAACACCATCTGTCCTCTTCCATGTGGTGTCTGGTGGACTGCATATTTGTTTTGTAGCTCTATATACTTTAAGCTTTCTTGGAGACTTGTGGTGTTATGTGGAAACTGGGACACATTTAACTCAGATGTGACATAATTTCCTGTTAAGACTTTAACTTCCGAATGGTAAATGGTAAATGGACTGCATTTATATAGCGCTTTTCCATCTGCATCAGACGCTCAAAGCGCTTTACAATTATGCCTCACATTCACCCCGATGTCAGGGTGCTGCCATACAAGGCGCTCACTACACACCGGGAGCAATAGGGGATTAAAGGCCATGCCCAAGGGCCCTTAGTGATTTTCCAGTCAGGCAGGGATTTGAACCCATGATCTTCTGGACTCAAGCCCAACACATGCTTCTGAAATAAAGATACTCAAACTTTACTAATTGTGGGCCACTGAGAATGAAAATGTTGTTTGAAATTGTTGATTGGCTGTAGTTTTAAGAAATGCTACTACGGTGCTATGAAGGGATTAATATATAACCTTTTTGCTGATTTTTAAAGTGTGACAAAAAGAGAACAGGTAAAAAAATTATATAAACAGTCAGAGAAACATAAAAAAGACCTATGTTTATGATTTTTCATGAAAACTCCAACACAATATAATTACGTAGATGCAAAATTTAAAACCTTATATACAGTAGTGTTCAGAATAATAGTAGTGCTATGTGACTAAAACGTTTAATCCAGGTTTTGAGTATATTTCTTATTGTTACATGGGAAACAAGGTACCAGTAGATTCAGTAGATTCTCACAAATCCAACAAGACCAAGCATTCATGATATGCACACTCTTAAGGCTATGAAATTGGGCTATTAGTAAAAAAAAGTAGAAAAAGGGGTGTTCACAATAATAGTAGCATCTGCTGTTGACGCTACAAACTCAAAACTATTATGTTCAAACTGCTTTTTTTAGCAATCCTGTGAATCACTAAATTAGTATTTAGTTGTATAACCACAGTTTTTCATGATTTCTTCACATTCAACTTGTGACACCTTTCAGCTGTTATTCCACTCCAAGATTCTTTAACAACATTCCACAATTCATTCACATTTCTTGGTTTTGCTTCAGAAACAGCTGTTTTGATGTCACCCCACAAGTTCTCAATTGGATTTAGGTCCGGGGGTTGGGCAGGCCACTCCAAAACATTAATTTTGTTGGTTTGGAACCAAGATTTTGCTCGTTTACTAGTGTGCTTGGGGTCACTGTCTTGTTGAAACACCCATTTCAAGGGCATGTCCTCTTCAGCAAAAGGCAACATGACCTCTTCAAGTATTGTGACATATCCAAACTGATCCATGATACCTGGTATGCGATATACAGGCCCAACACCATAGTAGGAGAAACATGCCCATATCAATCAATCAATCAATCAATTTTTTTTATATAGCGCCAAATCACAACAAACAGTTGCCCCAAGGCGCTTTATATTGTAAGGCAAGGCCATACAATAATTATGTAAAACCCCAACGGTCAAAACGACCCCCTGTGAGCAAGCACTTGGCTACAGTGGGAAGGAAAAACTCCCTTTTAACAGGAAGAAACCTCCAGCAGAACCAGGCTCAGGGAGGGGCAGTCTTCTGCTGGGACTGGTTGGGGCTGAGGGAGAGAACCAGGAAAAAGACATGCTGTGGAGGGGAGCAGAGATCGATCACTAATGATTAAATGCAGAGTGGTGCATACAGAGCAAAAAGAAAAAGAAACAGTGCATCATGGGAACCCCCCAGCAGTCTACGTCTATAGCAGCATAACTAAGGGATGGTTCAGGGTCACCTGATCCAGCCCTAACTATAAGCTTTAGCAAAAAGGAAAGTTTTAAGCCTAATCTTAAAAGTAGAGAGGGTGTCTGTCTCCCTGATCTGAATTGGGAGCTGGTTCCACAGGAGAGGAGCCTGAAAGCTGAAGGCTCTGCCTCCCATTCTACTCTTACAAACCCTAGGAACTACAAGTAAGCCTGCAGTCTGAGAGCGAAGCGCTCTATTGGGGTAATATGGTACTACGAGGTCCCTAAGATAAGATGGGACCTGATTATTCAAAACCTTATAAGTAAGAAGAAGAATTTTAAATTCTATTCTAGAATTAACAGGAAGCCAATGAAGAGAATCATATGTTCTTTGGCAAATTGTAACCTCTTCTGCACATGTCTTTTATTTAACAGAGGGACTTTGCGGGGGATTCTTGCACATAAATTAGCTTCACACAGGCGTCTTCTAACTGTCACAGCACTTACAGGTAACTCCAGACTGTTTTTGATCATCCTGGAGCTGATCAATGGGTAAACCTTTGCCATTCTGGTTATTCTTCTATCCATTTTGATGGTTGTTTTCCATTTTCTTCCATGCATCTCTGGTTTTTTTGTCCATTTGAAAACATTGGAGATCATTGTAGATGAACAGCCTATACTTTTTTGCACCTGCGTATAAGTTTTCCCCTCTCCAATCAACTTTTTAATCAAACTACGCTGTTCTTCTGAACAATGTCTTGAACGTCCCATTTTCCTCAGGCTTTCAAAGAGAAAAGCATGTTCAACAGGTGCTGGCTTCATCCTTAAATAGGGGACACCTCATTCACACCTGTTTGTTCCACAAAATTGACAAACTCACTGACTGAATGCCACACTACTATTATTGTGAACACCCACTTTTCTACTTTTTTTTTTTACTAATAGACTAATTTCATAGCCTTAAGAGTGTGCATATCATGAATGCTTGGTCTTGTTGGATTTGTCAGACTCTACTGAATCTACTGGTACCTTGTTTCCCATGTAACAATAAGAAATATACTCAAAACCTGGATTAATCTTTTTAGTCACATAGCACTACTATTATTCTGAACACTACTGTATCTCGGAAAGAGTAGCCAATTAGCCATTGTTATTGTCATATTCAACATGACAAAATCCATAATAAATAGCACATCTTATTTCTAAAGAGGCAACTTCTAAATATTTGTATACCAGTGTAAGATGAATTGACAATGTTTGACGCATACAATTCTGATGGATTTAAACATCTTGAACCGGCTCCCAATTCCCCCCCCCCCAGCATTTTATTTTAAAAGTCATATTCCCACACACTTTCAGCCATGACGCACGTTTTATTTACAAAAACCTCAAAGAAGGATCAGTAGATGACATCAGGTTATTTATTGCTGCTGTACCTTGAAGCAGGAAATCTTGGCAGTTTTGGAAGTGTGGAACTTTGAAACCGCGTACCAATAAACCACTAATGCTCGACGCATGTCAAGTGTAAGTACAGCATGTGTGCGTCAACATTTCACGGGTCTAGAGAAGGCAGCTATGAAAGAATATTTCTGTCTCCATTTTACATTTGTGCTCCTCTGTCTATCAATTTAAATTTTCAATTTATGCGTTTTATATAGTGCCAAATCACAACAGAATCACCTCAAGCTGCTTCACACAAAACAATTCAAAAACCAAAATAGAATGAACTAAAAGATTAAAACAAACAAAAAAATCTTCACATAGGAATTCGAGAGCTGACGCGCACCAGGACAAAAACATGCACACAAACACACATGGCACCCAGTGTCTTTGTGTCCAACCTTGCAGGGTTCAACAAAAGCCATTCATCCTTTCAGGCTCTTGGTCTTTCAGGCCATTTTGAGACACACAATGCACAAGGGGGACTCAAACTAAGCAATCCTCACTCAGGACAACTGGCTTTTTTCACTGCAAGATGTGCTTAGGCCAGTATTCATTGCTAACAACGTTTCCACTGACATTTCCATGAGACTGGCTGGATGTGATTTGCACCTCAGCCCAAGATGTTTCTATAAGACACAATATAATAATAAAGGGAACAAAGAGCTACATCTTATTCATTTCATATCATCTACATCCCACGGATTGTCATTTAAGTGGGATTCTTCCTCCCCCCTCATTTGCATGTGCTTTCCAGACTTCACCAAGCCTTGTCGGACAAGGTGAACGGGTTTTCTTCCTGCAACCCTGCTGTATGACTTTTAAGGAATGAGCTCCTTACATTATGTGGAACAAGAAGATAATAAAACACAATTCTTGTTAGCCAGACAAATACATACCCACATAACCAGTAACACATACTCTTCCACACATGCACGAATGCACATACACACGAGGACACGCAATAATGACTAATTTCACAGCATGCACCTAATCTCCCTTGAATTAGCATAAACATTAATGCAGTGGGAATCTCATTACAAAGTAGCTCTTAGAAAGAAACACTTCAGGGTATCACTCTATATTGCATTGTTGAAGTCCACAATTTAATTAATGTTTTGATAAATTATGATTGAGTCTGTCTCTTGGAACCTCACAAGATAAGCAGCTGTTTTACAGAAAAGTTAAAATGCATTTGCAGGAGTTACTTCCAACTTATTCCAAGTAAGTTTGCCCCCCCGGCCCCGCGGCTTTTAAGAGTTTTTTAAGGTACCTGTACTTTTAGATTTATCATGCATTTCCAAGATTTTCAAGTTTAATATTTCACTGTATGTACTCATACACAATGTAAATGTGATTGATAGTCACCATTGCATATTTTATATATATATATATATATATATATATATATATATATATATATATATATACACAGTGAGGAAAATAAGTATTTGAACACCCTGTGATTTTGCAAGTTCTCCCACTTAGAAATCATGGAGGGGTCTGACATTTTCATCTTAGGTGCATGTCCACTGTGAGAGACATAATCAAAAAAAAAAAAAAAATCCGGAAATCACAATGTATGATTTTTAATAATTTATTTGTATGTTACTGCTGCAAATAAGTATTTGAACACCTGTGAAAATCAATGTTAATATTTGGTACAGTAGCCTCTGTTTGCAATTACAGAGGTCAAACATTTCCTGTAGTTTTTCACCAGGTTTGCACACACTGCAGCAGGGACTTTGGTCCATTCCTCCACACAGATCTTCTCTAGATCAGCCAGGTTACTGGGCTGTCGCTGAGAAACACAGAGTTTCAGCTCCCTCCAAAGATTTTCTATTGGGTTTAGGTCTGGAGACCAGCTAGGCCACTCCAGAACCTTGATATGCTTCTTACAGAGCCACTCCTTGGTTATCCTGGCTGTGTGCTTCGGGTCATTGTCATGTTGGAAGACCCATCCAAGACCCATCTTCAATGCTCTAACTGAGGGAAGGAGGTTGTTCCCCAAAATCTCGCAATACATGGCCCCGGTCATCCTCTCCTTAATACAGTGCAGTCGTCCTGTCCCATGTGCAGAAAAACACCCCCAAAGCATGATCCTTCAACCCCCATGCTTCACAGTAGGGACGGTGTTTTTGGGATGGTACTCAGCATTCTTCTTCCTCCAAACACGGCGAGTGGAATTAAGACCAAAAAGTTCTATTTTGGTCTCATCTGACCACATAACTTTCTCCCATGACTCCTCTGGATCATCCAAATGGTCATGTGCAAACTTAAGACGGGCCTGGACGTGTGTTGATTTAAGCAGGGGAACCTTCCGTGCCATGCATGATTTTAAACTATGACGTCTTAGTGTATTACCCTCAGTAACCTTGGAAACAGTGGTGCCAGCTCTCTTCAGGTCATTGACCAGCTCCTCCCGTGCAGTTCTGGGCTGATTCCTCACCTTTCTTTGGATCATTGATACGCCACCAAGTGGGATCCGGCATGGAGCCCCAGTCCGAGGAAGATTGACAGTCATGTTTAGCTTCTTCCATTTTCTAATAATTGCTCCAACAGTTGATCTTTTTTCACCAAGCTGCTTGGCAGTTGCCCCGTAGCCCTTTCCAGCCTTGTGGAGGTCTACAGTTTTGTCTCTGGTGTCTTTGGACAGCTTTTTGACTTAGCAATGTTAGTAGTTGGAGTCTTACTGATTGTGTGGGGTGGACAGGTGTCTTTATGCAGCTAACGACCTCAAATAGGTGCTTCTAATTTGGAATAATAAGTGGAGGTAGACTTTTTAGAGGCGGACTAACAGGTCTTTGAGGGTCAGAATTTTTGCTGATTGGCATGTGTTGAAATACTTATTTGCAGCAGTAACATGCAAATAAATTATACAAAAAAAAAAAAAATCATACATTGTGATTTCCGGATTTTTTTTTTTTTAGATTATGTCTCTCACAGTGGACATGCACCTACGATGAAAATTTCAGACCCCTCCATGATTTCTAAGTGGGAAACAAAATCGCAGGGTGTTCAAATACTTATTTTCCTCACTGTATGTGTGTGTATATATATATATATATATATATATATATATATATATATATATATATATATATATAGTAAAGTAAGAGAAAGTACACTTTGTTGGCACTGCTATAATTCTGTTCCACAATATTCAAATAAAGTCTTCACAAATGTATATAAACAATATGATAAAAAAGTTAGCATTTTCTGCTATAAATAAATTAATAAATACAACTAACAATAATTATAACTGCAACAAGATGCTATGACACACTAGAAAAATCAGGTTTCATGCCATGCATGCCATTTGAGAAACAAAGGGGACTGCTACAATATGCCTATGTTGGCTTCATAGAGCTGAAGAAATGTGGTATACCTTCAAATGTGATGTAGTGCATCTCCAATGTTTATGTGTCAGTCAGGACACGATAGCTGCTCCATCAAATGTGATACTGACCATGTACTTGTACATTTGTGCATTCCCTTTTTAAGTCTACAAGCAGAATGCTCTTGGTGCTCCAGTGCATAAGTAAGCCTGACAATCCAATTTGCGCCAATCTGCCCTGCAAAACCAACACCTGACCCCAAACCTAAATGAACCCTATAATGTGCTACTTAATACTCAATATTATTATCACTTTACCGGGGCGTTCCTAGGCCGGTATCGTAGATTTACGTCGACGGTATCTGGCTATACCCGCCCGCTGTGCGTAAACAAATGATATAGCGCGCGCGAGCAGCCCAAGAACTGTCCGCAGAGGAAAAGATTAAAAGGGGAGAAGTGTGTTTTGGTCCCAATATGGATATTCTGGATGATTTTCTCATGGATAGGTCAACAATGAACAGCAGCTAAAGCAACCAGCTTGATGAGGACACACTGCTGAATTTCAACAGCAGCGTGCGCCAGGCGGCAGAAGTTAAGTGAGACAGCTTTTTATGTACGCGTTACGTGTTGTGTATCTCAGTAAAAGGTGATAATAATGCAAATAACATGCTGTTGTCGTGCGGCATGCATTTTCTGCGTCCCTCCGTTCACTGCCAGTCGCCCGCAATGGCAACTAATAGCCTCTGAAAGCCTCGGGCCTCTGAAAATGCATACCGCCCTCCAAAAGCATGTTATTGTATTATTATGTGTGTGCAAGTACTAAGCTAGTGAAGTGCATTAAGAGGGCATGACATATGAGGCCAAACCCCACACGGCTGGCGGAAGGCGGAAGCATGGTCCAGGAGGCAGGTCCCATGCCCCGATCCCAGTGGAACCCGCGACCCACTGCCAGACCCAAGGCAGGTACCAGGGCAACCATGACGTGGGAATGCAGCAGACAGTCCTGGAGGAGCATCAGAAGCTTCAAGGAGAGAAACCAAAACAGGGGGATTAGGCAGCCAGGCAGTCAGAGATGAACCACCATGCAGGGCAATCCCCCAACCCAAGGAAGGCGTGAGACGAGGCCTGAGGGTGGCCGGGGCAACCAAGGAATCAGAGGAAGAAAGACAGCCCCCCAGACTCGGAAGGAGAGCCAGAGGCAGGGAAAGCCATGCATGCACACAGTCTACACTCCACTGCCCGGGCACGGTGCCCCAGCCCACATCCAGCAGAGTAGTCCAGACTCATACCGGGACCAGGAGCCAGTGCTCCCCTGCAGGCAGCACCTGCCACCTAGCAACCCCCCTTCATTTATTAATTTTTTAAAAATTATGTCAGATTTTTCATTTATTATCTTACTCGTACTGCAGAATTATAATGGTAAAACTAGGGCACTCAATAATCGGGAATGAACAACATGTTCGGTGTTAAAATACATTCAATCTTATTGTTGTTACAGTAGTAGTAGTGGCAACAACTGCTGTTATTGTGTAAAAATATCTTTACCTTGACTCTGCCTTTACTTTAATAGGGTTGGGGGCTTTCAGCCAGCACCCACCCCTCTGGCTGTCGCTGTAAATGGGAGCAAATCGGCCACAACAAGAAAAGCTTGTTTATTTTTGTTTAAATCACTGCCTATGCATTTAAGACTTTCACTGTGGCAGCACTGAGAGCTGCCTGTTATTGTTTTGCACTCATAAAACAGAGCAAGACTTATGCACACTGTTGATGATCTGTGTGAGTGACACAGACTTGTTGCATATTTAAAGCAAAAGAAAAATTGCTTTATTTTTTGCTTAAATTGCTTTTAAATCATGCACTGTGGCTCTGTGTATATTGAAGCAGCAGCCATGACTCATTCGGGCCTGCGGCACTGTGATTATACAGCAAAGCAGAAAGAACGTGCACTTATATGGTGATAGATTTAATTTATATGATACTACTGTATAGCAGGGGTGGTGGCCAAGTGGTTAGCGCACTTGGTTTCAGTGCAGAAGGTTCCCGGTTCAAACTTGTTGTGCCAAATCAACATGCAAATCCACCTTGGATCTGCTGTGGTGACAAACAAGTGCAAAAACAAGGGAGCAGCCAAAAGGACTTACTATATATATTATAGATCAATCAAAAAATGCTTTGATCAGGCTGATTCTAATCTGATTCGACAGTGACAGTGCTCAGTAAATTCAACACAAAATTTCTCATTCAAAGTAATATGTGTCCAGCATGGCTGTGTTAGTGAGCTCATGAAAAGGAGATTCAGGATGGATGAAGGGCTATAAATGTGCACTGGATGTTGGATCTTGTCTGGTGCACATGGACGTGGCAGTGTGAAGAACTTGGCAGACACACACCAGTGAGTGGGATGAGAGATGTGGCTCTGGACTGCAGCATGCCCAGGTCACACTCCAGACAGCTGACCACAAACCTGATACACAAATCATACAACAGCCAATGAAAGCACCGTAAATGTCACAGACTGCTCTTACTCCTTAAACTTTTTTTTGTTCATACCTCTGCTAAAGAGGCATTGTTTTCCAATGGATATCTCCATTAGTAGGGCGGCATGGTAACCCATTGTTCATTTTGCCATAAAAGCACCAGATTTGGCACATATATTTCAAATTAACTAACGTTTATTTTCAGATGTTGAGGCCTTCAGGAGCTGACCTCTAATGACCTACAGGAGTCAATTAAGAATTACACAGGGGTTAAAATTTAAAAATGTTCCAATCATATTGGAAGGTGTACCATATTATTTGTCTGATCATAAAAATTCCAAAAAGGTATAGTTTGGGCTATCTATGACTGAATGTTATGGAGTTATGGGGTAAAAACAGCAAAAATGGTGACAAAAGGTCAATTTCAGTTTGTACTGGGGCCAAATGCTAAAGTTGCTCCAATTTTGGTAAAAGGTGATGCAAATTATTAGCTGAGCTAATGTGAAAAATAAATGCAATAGTTCTGACCATGTTGAATGATTGGTCTCCAAAGTAAAGGTCAAACAAGGTCAACGTCCATTGGATTCTATGATTCTATGTTACCCGTAACACGATACCTATGGCACATGGTGCAAAGTATCGCTTTTTAAAACCCTCTTAACTCATACAACTATCTTTTTGGAATCTTTATGATCAGACAAATAATACTGTATACCTTTCAATATGATTGGAACATTTTTAAATTTTGACCTCTGTGTAATTCTTCATTGACCCCTGTAGGTCATTAGAGGACAGCTCCAGGATGCCTCGACATCTGAAAATAACCATTAGTTAATTTGGAATTTGTGTGCCAAATTTGGTGCTTTTATGACAAAATTGTTAAGGAAATTTTAGCCAAACTTACTTAAACCTTACTTACTTCAACTTACTTAAGTAAAAACTTACTTAAAAAAAAAATTAGTTCAGTAATTTGCAGAACAGTAAGCCTCTTCGCTGCGTTAAACCGTACATTTTTAAAATTGTATTGATTTAGTTTGGAAGATCCAGTTAAAAGGTACAGACAGGAAATTTAAAAATAACTTTTTAAACATTGTGGGGTAGGACTGTTTACAAGTAAAACAATTTTCACAAAAGTAACTGAAATGTCGGGTTGAACTGAACATTTGAAGATACAGGCTGTTGGAATACCTGCTGGGCATTACTGCCTGACGCACCTCCACCAGTGCACTCTATGCAAGTGTGCTCCCCCATACACCTATGGGCAGGAACGGGTCATCAGCTGGGGACCACCAGTCACCGATGTTTCGCTCCTTTAACCCCAGTACATCTCTTGGTGGTGGAGCAATGGCAGGTGTCTTCACCTGCCACCCCCTGCTGATGCCCTAGGTGTTCTGCCCCCACTTAAATAGTATTGACTAACAGCAATTAGGCTTTTTTCCTGTGACAAAATGTTTACCGACCTTGACTTTGTGGATAATGTTGTGACCTTTGCGGAATCAATAAACCCACTGATTAGACTGCCAGACTTGAAAAGTTGAGTGAGGAATCGGAGTATCTGGGTTTGCGATTGTCCAGGACTAACGCCAAAATCAAAGCTTTCATTTACTTTATGGATTCAGCTATCAGAAGTGTAGCATACCAGTCAAACATTTGGACACACTTTCCTATTCAACTGGGAAAGTGTGTCCAAACTTTTGACTGGTAGTGCATCAGCGTGCAGTGAATGTATTGAACTTACAGAGACATTCACTTATCTCAGCAGTGACAATCATGTCTCTGGGTCCTCGCTCTTTGAGATCCAAAGATGCCTGGAAAGAGCTTATGGAGTCATGAAGTTACTGGACAGAGGTGTTTTGTGATGCTGATATCTCCATAGGAGAACGAAGGTCCAGGTCTTTAGGGTCCTGGTGTTTCTTGTCTTACCGCGTGGTTGTGAGACTTGGATGCTAACCAGTGATCTAAGGAGGCTTAAGACGTCTTTGTTACTTGGTGTCTTCAGAGGATTCTTGGGTACGAGAGGTCAATCAATCAATCAATTTTATTTATATAGTGCCAAATCACAATAGTTGCCCCAAGGCGCTTTATATTGTAAGGCAAGGCCATACAATAATTACGTAAAAACCCCAACGGTCAAAACGACCCCCTGTGAGCAAGCACTTGGCGACAGTGGGAAGGAAAAACTCCCTTTTAACAGGAAGAAACCTCCAGCAGAACCAGGCTCAGGGAGGGGCAGTCTTCTGCTGGGACTGGTTGGGGCTGAGGGAGAGAACCAGGAAAAAGACATGCTGTGGAGGGGAGCAGAGATCAATCACTAATGATTAAATGCAGAGTGGTGCATACAGAGCAAAAAGAGAAAGAAACACTCAGTTCATCATGGGAACCCCCCAGCAGTCTAAGTCTATAGCAGCATAACTAAGGGATGGTTCAGGGTCACCTGATCCAGCCCTAACTATAAGCTTTAGCAAAAAGAAAAGTTTTAAGCCTAATCTTAAAGTAGAGAGGGTGTCTGTCTTCCTGATCTGAATTGGGAGCTGGTTCCACAGGAGAGGAGCCTGAAAGCTGAAGGCTCTGCCTCCCATTCTACTCTTACAAACCCTAGGAACTACAAGTAAGCCTGCAGTCTGAGAGCGAAGCGCTCTATTGGGGTGATATGGTACTATGAGATGGGACCTGATTATTCAAAACCTTATAAGTAAGAAGAAGAATTTTAAATTCTATTCTAGAATTAACAGGAAGCCAATGAAGAGAGGCCAATATGGGTGAGATATGCTCTCTCCTTCTATTCGCCGTTAGTACTCTAGCTGCAGCATTTTGAATTAACTGAAGGCTTTTCAGGGAACTTTTAGGACAACCTGATAATAATGAATTACAATAGACCAGCCTAGAGAAAATAAATGCATGAATTAGTTTTTCAGCATCACTCTGAGACAAGACCTTTCTGATTTTAGAGATATTGCGTAAATGCAAAAAAGCAGTCCTACATATTTGTTTAATATGCGCTTTGAATGACATATCCTGATCAAAAATGACTCCAAGATTTCTCACAGTATTACTAGAGGTCAGGGTAATGCCATCCAGAGTAAGGATCTGGTTAGACACCATGTTTCTAAGATTTGTGGGGCCAAGTACAATAACTTCAGTTTTATCTGAGTTTAAAAGCAGGAAATTAGAGGTCATCCATGTCTTTATGTCTGTAAGACAATCCTGCAGTTTAGCTAATTGGTGTGTGTCCTCTGGCTTCATGGATAGATAAAGCTGGGTATCATCTGCGTAACAATGAAAATTTAAGCAATGCCGTCTAATAATACTGCCTAAGGGAAGCATGTATAAAGTGAATAAAATTGGTCCTAGCACAGAACCTTGTGGAAATCCATAATTAACCTTAGTCTGTGAAGAAGATTCCCCATTTACATGAACAAATTGTAATCTATTAGATAAATATGATTCAAACCACCGCAGCGCAGTGCCTTTAATACCTATGGCATGCTCTAATCTCTGTAATAAAATTTTATGGTCAACAGTATCAAAAGCAGCACTGAGGTCTAACAGAACAAGCACAGAGATGAGTCCACTGTCTGAGGCCATAAGAAGATCATTTGTCACCTTCACTAATGCTGTTTCTGTACTATGATGAATTCTAAAACCTGACTGAAACTCTTCAAATAGACCATTCCTCTGCAGATGATCAGTTAGCTGTTTTACAACTACCCTTTCAAGAATTTTTGAGAGAAAAGGAAGGTTGGAGATTGGCCTATAATTAGCTAAGATAGCTGGGTCAAGTGATGGCTTTTTAAGTAATGGTTTAATTACTGCCACCTTAAAAGCCTGTGGTACATAGCCAACTAATAAAGATAGATTGATCATATTTAAGATTGAAGCATTAAATAATGGTAGGACTTCCTTGAGCAGCCTGGTAGGAATGGGGTCTAATAGACATGTTGATGGTTTGGATGAAGTAACTAATGAAAATAACTCAGACAGAACAATCTGAGAGAAAGAGTCTAACCAAATACCAGCATCACTGAAAGCAGCCAAAGATAACGATATGTCTTTGGGATGGTTATGAGTAATTTTTTCTCTAATAGTTAAAATTTTATTAGCAAAGAAAGTCATGAAGTCATTACTAGTTAAAGGAATACTCGGCTCAATAGAGCTCTGACTCTTTGTCAGCCTGGCTACAGTGCTGAAAAGAAACCTGGGGTTGTTCTTATTTTCTTCAATTAGTGATGAGTAGAAAGATGTCCTAGCTTTATGGAGGGCTTTTTTATAGAGCAACAGACTCTTTTTCCAGGCTAAGTGAAGATCTTCTAAATTAGTGAGACGCCATTTCCTCTCCAACTTACGGGTTATCTGCTTTAAGCTGCGAGTTTGTGAGTTATACCACAGAGTCAGGCACTTCTGATTTAAAGCTCTCTTTTTCAGAGGAGCTACAGCATCCAAAGTTGTCTTCAATGAGGATGTAAAGCTGCTGATGAGATAATCTATCTCACTCACAGAGTTTAGGTAGCTACTCTGCACTGTGTTGGTATATGGCATTAGAGAACATAAAGAAGGAATCATATCGTTAAACCTAGTTACAGCGCTTTCTGAAAGACTTCTAGTGTAATGAAACTTATTCCCCACTGCTGGGTAGTCCATCAGAGTAAATGTAAATGTTATTAAGAAATGATCAGACAAAAGGGAGTTTTCAGGGAATACTGTTAAGTCTTCAATTTCCATACCATAAGTCAGAACAAGATCTAAGATATGATTAAAGTGGTGGGTGGACTCATTCACATTTTGAGCAAAGCCAATTGAGTCTAATAATAGATTAAATGCAGTGTTGAGGCTGTCATTCTCAGCATCTGTGTGGATGTTAAAATCGCCCACTATAATTATCTTATCTGAGCTAAGCACTAAGTCAGACAAAAGGTCTGAAAATTCACAGAGAAACTCACAGTAACGACCAGGAGGACGATAGATAACAACAAATAAAACTGGTTTTTGGGACTTCCAATTTGGATGGACAAGACTAAGAGTCAAGCTTTCAAATGAATTAAAGCTCTGTCTGGGTTTTTGATTAATTAATAAGCTGGAATGGAAGATTGCTGCTAATCCTCCGCCTCGGCCCGTGCTACGAGCGTTCTGGCAGTTAGTGTGACTCGGGGGTGTTGACTCATTTAAACTAACATATTCATCCTGCTGTAACCAGGTTTCTGTAAGGCAGAATAAATCAATATGTTGATCAATTATTATATCATTTACTGACAGGGACTTAGAAGAGAGAGACCTAATGTTTAATAGACCACATTTAACTGTTTTAGTCTGTGGTGCAGTTGAAGGTGCTATATTATTTTTTCTTTTTGAATTTTTATGCTTAAATAGATTTTTGCTGGTTATTGGTGGTCTGGGAGCAGGCACCGTCTCTACGGAGATGGGGTAATGAGAGGATGGCAGGGGGAGAGAAGCTGCAGAGAGGTGTGTAAGACTACAACTCTGCTTCCTGGTCCCAACCCTGGATAGTCACGGTTTGGAGGGTTTAAGAAAATTGGCCAGATTTCTAGAAATGAGAGCTGCTCCATCCAAAGTGGGATGGATGCCGTCTCTCCTAACAAGACCAGGTTTTCCCCAGAAGCTTTGCCAATTATCTATGAAGCCCACCTCATTTTTTGGACACCACTCAGACAGCCAGCAATTCAAGTAGAACATGCGGCTAAACATGTCACTCCCGGTCCGATTGGGGAGGGGCCCAGAGAAAACTACAGAGTCCGACGCGAATTACAATCTTACCAAATTTACGCTTAGCCTTAGCCAGCAGTTTCAAATTTCCTTCAATGTCGCCTGCTCTGGCCCCGGAAGACAATTGACTATGGTTGCTGGTGTCACTAACTTCACATTTCTCAAAATAGAGTCGCCAATAACCAGAGTTTGATCCTCGGCGGGTGTGTCGCCGTGTGGGGAAAAATGGTTAGAAATGTGAACGGGTTGGCGGTGTACACGGGGCTTCTGTTTAGGGCTACGCTTCCTCCTCACAGTCACCCAGTCGGCCTGCTTTCCCGGCTGCTCGGGATCTGCCAGAGGGAAACTAACGGCGGCTAAGCTACCTTGGTCCGCACCGACTACAGGGGCCTGACTAGCTGTAGAATTTTCCACGGTGCAGAGCCGAGTCTCCAATTCGCCCAGCCTGGCCTTCAAAGCTACGAATAAGCTACACTTATTACAAGTACCATTACTGCTAAAGGAGGCAGAGGAATAACTAAACATTTCACACCCAGAGCAGAAAAGTGCGGGAGAGACAGGAGAAGCCGCCATGCTAAACCGGCTAAGAGCTAGTAGCTGCGCTAAGCTAGCGGATTCCTAAAAACACACAAAGTGAATAATGTGTAAATAATTTAGAGGTGATTCAGCAGAGGGAGTGCTTTAGTTAAGGCACGTGAAGATTATACTGTGAAGCAAATCGTTATCTAGGTAACTAGATCAATCTAACTGCGCAGATTAAACAGCTAACAGATACAGCAAAACACCGCTGTGCTCCGGAACAGGAAGTGATACAATACCGCAGTGAGAGCCAACCACCAGTAGAGGGTGGGGATATACTGGTTATCTGCCTGGGAGCCAAGGTGATTCTGTGATATTGTTCATTCGATGAAGCAGAACACCAGCTCATGCTCCCAGACTTGACATTACCGTTACAAGATGGGTTGCTTTGGGCCTTGGGAGAGCTACACACTCTAATGTGTACTCTTCCAGTTGCTGTTGTTTTCGAAAGTTACGCAGGTCACTATTGATAAAGCAGCTTCATGGATCAATAACTTGTTTTATTAATGTTTTATTACACTGTGCAATAAAAACAAACACAGAACAAAGGTTAAAAAATGGTGAGAAGTGAAAGCCATAAAACATCCCACATCATTTTCCCTTTCTGTGTGTGTGTGTGTGTGTGTGTGTGTGTGTGTGTGTGTGTGTGTGTGTGTGTGTGTGTGTGTGTGTGTGTGTGTGTGTGTGTGTGTGGTTGGGGCTCAGAGGTGCTACCATGGAGGTGAGGTGAAGAGCCGAGCTATGACACACCCCTGAGTGGAAAGACAGTCTGATTTATTGAAAACACACACCATTTGGGTTGCTAGGTTACAGTCCTAGGCTGGAACTGCAGTTTCGGGTGTTGAAGAAAAAAGACATAAAGACAGGAGCTGAGAATTCACAACTCGCATCTCTTTCTTTAGCTCCCCCTGACACTGTACTACTCCCTCTGTGTCCACACAGTCACACACAGATGATGACATCAAAACTTCTGCCATCCTCAGACTTCCCGTGTTTGAGATGCTACGCAGGACTGCAGCGTGTCATCCTTCCCAGCATGCCTTTGGGACTGTTCTGCCAATTACACCACTTGAGGCAGCAATATAATGCATTAGTCCAGACCCGACTGCAACCACATGCAGTACACACAAAGCACAGGCTGCAGATCAAATTAATCACAACAGATGGGAACGCAAAAGCAGTTGCTGAAAATATCAAATTTGCTTCAGGCAGCTATTGTCTTACTTTTTGTCCTTTCTGTTGCAAACTAGCGTTCCCTGCACATCAGTGGCATACGAATCACACGCATGCCTGCACACATACACAGTGTGACAGAGTGAAAGAGGTGGTCAGTGGCACTCGGAACATCACTTGGCACAGCGGCCCGAGGATGAATGAGTAATGCACAAATCTACCCAACTACAGATCCAAAATGCATACAGACAAATAAAAGAGCCCCATTCTCGTTTTAAGCCAGTGGCTCATCTCATCCTCAGCATCGCTCTGCTCACACACTTTAAAATAAAAAAATCTGTTGTTTTTATAGTAAAAACATGGCACCTGTATTTGCCATAATAATTCTATAAAAAGGACAGTAAAATACATAAATACCTCCATAGAACAACCTGTAAATGTTATGGTATAAAGCTGTTGTAATTTATTTAAAAAAAATGACATTTTAAACTAGTAAATCCAACAGCATTTTCTGATCAAATGCATTATTTCTGTAGGATTTAAATGCAGTTGTTACTTATTCTATATTGAATCCCATTTGTTCTGGACCACCACAGGGGGTCTGGCATTGGATCCACATGATCTGGTTTCTCTGACACAAATCCAGCTGGATAAGGTGAATAGGTCTTACACAGCCTTGAGCATGGGATTATTTTCATTTGGGAGATAAGCATTCTTGCTGTTTGTGCCACTGTGCTGTCACACAACAGGGACTACTCTGAAAATACAGTGCATCCGGAAAGTATTCACAACACTTCTCTTTGTCCATATTTTGTTACAGCCTTATTCCAAAATGGAATATCTTGTGCCATGCCATGTGCCTTTTACTAAGGAGTGGCTTCTGTCTGGCCACTCTACCATACAGGCCTGATTGGTCTATTTCTGTAGAGATGGTTGTCCTTCAGGAAGGTTCTCTTCTCTCCACAGAGGAATGCTGGAGCTCTGACAGTGTGACCATCGGGTTCTTAGTCGCGTCCCTGTCTAAGGCCCCGGTCACACGGCACACAACGATAGCTGAACGAAGGAAAAAGTCACAAATCGTTGAGAAAAAGTGGATGAATGAGCCGGCACTTCTCCCATCACCGAAAAGCCTGCGAGTCCAAAGCGCATAAAAGAAAGAAACAAAACCAAAACTAACAAAAGGAAAAGCGAAGTGAACGGTGACCTTGGTGCTTTAAACAAAATCAAAATGAAACATACATGATGACGTGACTTGACAGCGGGTACCAGACCGAGCACCAGCCTGTGGTCTGATGAACAGGGTGCTCCACTCCATTGCTGTCCACAGCACCTGCAGGTGCGAGATCTGATTGTCTTGACTCATAGCAACAACAGCTGGAACGTCATGGATGTTCCAGCCGTCTCTGGCTGGAATGTGCATGAATACAACGTAGTTAAAGTAGTTGATAAAACATTCTTGCCTCTATTGTTTCTGTATGACAATGTTGCTTTTCGTCCCACACATGGATGAGTCACGTCCAGCTCATCTGAGCTTTAGTTATTGATCCGTTCAGATATCGTCAATGTTTTAAAACATGCATGCATTTAAAACATGTGACTTGGGAGGTGGACGAAATTGGACGACAATCAAATGGAATGCTGACGGTATGGGAACTACACAAATGATGAGGAACCATCAAGACAGAAAGCAAAACAGAATACAGACGAATTGAGGTTGTCGTCAGAATTCGTTCACATTTTTCAACAGTTTGAAAATTCTGACGAAGCGCCAGCTGCAGGAATGAAGCTGGACGACGGTTAAATGATGTCTCTGAAAGTCAACATAAGTCCAAATTTCTTGTTTCGTTTTGTCTTCGGTGTCCTTCGTTAGTGCCGTGTGACCTGGGCTTAAGGCCCTTCCCCCCCGATCACTCAGTTTAGGCAACAGCCAGCTCTAGGAAGAGTCCTGGTGGATCCAAACTTCTTCCATTCAAAGATGATGGAGGCAACTGTGCTCATTGGGATCTTCAAGCAACAGAAATGTTTCTGTACCCTTCCTCATACGAGGTCTGTTAGAAAACTATCCAACCTTTATTTTTTTTTAAAAACTATATGGATTTGAATCATGTGTGATTGCATCAGCCAAGCTTGAACCTTCGTG
Source organism: Thalassophryne amazonica (assembly GCF_902500255.1). Taxonomy (NCBI): domain Eukaryota; kingdom Metazoa; phylum Chordata; class Actinopteri; order Batrachoidiformes; family Batrachoididae; genus Thalassophryne; species Thalassophryne amazonica. The sequence continues at coordinate 79,417,415 of NC_047108.1, forward strand.
CACATGCGTGAGTTTTTTCACGCCTGTCGGTTGCGTCGTTCGCCTGTGGGCAGGCTTTGAGTGAGCACTGGTCCAACCCCCTCGTCGGATTTTCATTGTTAGGGAAATGGCTAAGCGACTGCAGCAGCGCTGAATCAAATTTTTCCAGAAACTGTAAGAGACAGCCAGGTGGAAACCATTCGGAAGATTCAGACGGCTTTCGGTGAGGATACTCTGGGCGTCACACAGATTAAGGAGCATTACAACCGGATTTAAGACGGCCCACAGCGGTGGAGGGCGCGCCGCGCTCCGAGCAGCCATCGACAGGCTGAAACGACCAGATCATTTCCAAAGTGAAGGCTGTGTTGATCCGGGACATCGTCTGACTACCACAGAAATTGCAGAAGAGGTTGACATCAACACTTTGGTGGCACATTCCACTGTTACAGGAGATTTTGTAATGAAAGATGTGCGGAGGAATTCACGCTGATCTACCTGCCAAAAGAGCTAAACTAATTAGAATCAGATGATTTACTGTGTGAATGGGATAAATATGTGTTAAGACTTTTAAAATCTGAATTTTCTACCTCTGCTTTTTGACAACGCCAAGCCAGTAGGTACTTAGAGCCCCTCCAGGTCTTTGCCAACCTGCAGCGTTTAGACTGAAGTTAAATATTTTGGCAGTGGGATGACTGGGTCAGAGGCAACAAAGCTGCACAAATCGCCGGAGCCAACGCTGGGCAAGAGGCTGAAGTATGTGTTACTGTGTTTGAGTGTGTGTATATGTATGTGTTCAGTTCATTGAATGTTTTCAATGGAACAAAGAGCCTTACACAAAGCCGCCGAGCCACAAGACTTTGGCAGAGGCCAAGTCTCTGCTCTGTACAACAGCACAGACAGAACAGAGGCATTGTAGGCTCGGAGCTTCACCTGGAAACTCATACTGTGATGATGCCACACTGGCTTCCAGAGAGATCTCAAGACCACTGTGGCCAGGGTGGGCGATGGATTACCTCAGTCAACATTTCTTTGGTTGAAATCAATGCTGAAATAAGATAGACAAAAGACTCAACAAACTCAACCTCTTGACCCTTGACATGGACTGGGGCATGTGGCCTTCACCAATGTAAAGAAGCCTCATTTTTGTAAAACTGACATGAAGCCCAAGCTTTCTGGCCTCTTCTGAGAAAGCAATGAAGGAGCTGATGATGTGCTGGCCCTATGTGATAAACAAGGGTGTGTCATGTGTACTTGAGGTCAGACAGAAAGCAGTCACGGTGATCCCAGAAATCATAGAAGACACAGAGTTCATAAGGTGGCCTATGATGACACTGAATAATTCAGGAGCAGCGACACAGCCTTGGCAAATGTCAGGATTTGGGTTCTGTCTGCTTTTATTTCTTTGCTTTGATTCACTTGTTCAGTTACTTTCTGTTTTGTTTAGTCTCTTGCTGGGGTTTTTCCTGTTTTGGTCTGTCTGTCCCTTTCTCTCTTGTCTGTCTCTGCTGGCTCTTGGTGGTGGGTGTTTCCCTCTCTGACCACACCTCTTTCTGGAGCGTTCCACGCACACCTGCTTTCAATCTGCACCTCATCACCTGGGTGTATATAAACTCCTCCTTTTGCATTGCTCCTTCGCCAGATTGATGCACCTAGTGCCTTCTCTCCAGCTCTGTTTTTGTATTCTCGACCTGCTTGCCTCACGTGTTATGATTACCTGCCTGTATTCTCGACCACGCTTTTTGTCTGATGTTTTTGGTTTTGTTACTCTTGTTGGACTGCCTCATTGTGTACCTGACTCCGCTTACTGCTTCAGTAAACTGATTTTACTTACAGAGCTTGTTGTCAGAGTTCTGCATTTACATCCAGCGTAACCTGTCAACCAGACCTGATAGCAAACTCTGCTGTTGATGGAGAACAAGTCCAGATCTTGGTCGACAGTTAGCCACACACATCTCTCAGCATTGTCATTCAAGCCAGTGAAGAGATGTATGAGCTTTTGGAGGACACCAAAGGCTCGCAGTGCTTTCCAGAGACTTGGTCAGTCAATGTAGTAAAAGGCTGCCTTAAAATCTCAAAATAATTCTGTCCTTCTGGAACTCTCTATCCTTCTCAAACAGAAGAGAAGCATCAGTGATGTAGTCTATCATCAATCTGTTGGGCATGAATCCTGCTTGTTGGGGATGTTGTTGAGCTCTGAAAGTTGGGGCAGCTCGCTCTATCGGTACTCTCATGAAGAGTTTCCCAAGGATGAACACGAGGGCAATTCCTCTGTGGTTGCTGTGTTTTTAGCACCCACAATCAACAAAAGTATACAAAAGATCTTCAACATATTTTCATCACACATGGTTGTTTTATATGTAAATACCATTTTATGTGTTGAAAAGGCATAATGCACCTTTTTTGCATGCACACCTTTTATACATATGGCCCCAGCCATTAATGGCAGAAGGAAGGTACTGTGAATGAAAACTGCTACCAAGGACACCAGTGTTTAACATAATACCATACACCCAAGGCTCCAGTATATCTAAAGACTTATGGCAAAATGACTGAAGTTTACTTTCAGAAATTTGAATCATGACAAAATGATGAGATATATTAATTTCTTTACACAACAAAAAAAATTTATATCAAGAAAGAATTTTCTTCAGAGTCCTAAATGTGACCATTTTGATTTGTTTTATCACTGTTTGGCATGGCATAGACCCATTTAACCGCCAGTTTTGTTACTGCTATTTTAAAATGTAAGAACTAAAATGCAAGTTAGTAACAATGAATAATGACCAAAATGAACAAATACCATGACACAAAGAACATTCATAGGAATCCTTTGTTTAAAAGAAACAATCAAACAAACAATTTCAGGATTCATGATGATATGACCTTTTACATTGCAGATTTCCTGCAGAATTGCACTGTTACTGTGACACTGCAGTCAGTGTGTGGGAGGGACTTTACCAGGTGTGCATTATTAATAACCTGCACATACCACAATCAGAGAGTTGTGCGTCATTTACCGCAATGGCAGGTGTGTTTCTGCTTCAGGCTTTAATTGTTTTGTGTTTGTGGCTTAAAGTTTGCCATCAGTGAACATCATACACAGGTTTCTGTCACAAATGAGGATGAATGTACGTTATCCAAACCATGTAACTCAGCATGATTGTGGTTATATAATGTAGTTACATTGTAATAATGCTTTCTGCATTGTTATTGTGGATGTTGTTTTTAAATACAAAAGCTTACCAAACCAACATTAAGAACCAACTATTACATGTGCAACAGAGACTTCTAGCTCTTGTTCAGGTCAGGAAACGTAGACTAATTAAGATATATAACTATATGTAATCTTAAAAAAAATATATAACACTCAGAGGGTTTATTGCTAAAGGTGCCTTGACACTTGCATGAATCTGATTCCTGCAGTGGCACACAATCTGAAGTGCCAGTGAGCAAACTCATTGTAAACTGTATGTGAGCTGTGCACGACTGCGTGCCGGTACGCAAAGAAAATTTTGAAATGTTTAAAACTTCTGATACGCATTAATTTTGGGAACTAGACATAAACATTGTGCAACGCATTAGAAAACACTGTGTGTCACTGCGAGTCAATGCGTCTCATTGCTGCAGCACATCTAAAAAGATGTTACATCTATAATAAACATAATTTTACAGATACATTATCTAACATATAAGAAGGAATGACAATGCAACTGTTTTACCAGTCCATTACAATATAAATATTATAAATAATGACCTTTGAAATGATTCCAAATGCATTCTCCATCGTATGATGCACACGAGAGAAGCTGCAGTTGCAGATAATTTCTCTGTGATTCTGGGAGCAATGAGAGATGGTTTCATCAGCCAAGTTCTGACAGCAAATGCATCATCGGCTATGAAATGATTATTTTATATAATGTGGCATCAAACGGGACAAAGTGCGGTGTCCAGCGGGACAAAGGGGGTTGCAATGGCACGACAAATTGCTCAGCAGTGCAAGGAACAAATTCGTGCAAGTGTCAAGGTGGTTTAACTACCGTGTTGCCCGTGGGGATCCATGGGGTCTAGATTGGGTAGTATTTATAATATAGGTAGCTGACATTTTTCAAGGGTGGTAATAAATTATGCAAAGTTTCTATAATGAGTTGGAATGGTGTGCGAGTCCAGAATGTTTTTAGAATCTTAGACCTCAACAGTTTTTAGAGGAAAAAAATCAACCTTTTTTTCCCTGCTAATTACATCATTTTTTTATGTTAATTTACTGTCTTAATGACAGTAAATTAACATAAAAAATTTCCCCCAAGGCAAGCACACAGGTGACAGTGATAAGGAAAAACTCCTTCTGATGACTGGAGGAAGAAACTTCAAGCAGACCAGACTCAAGTGGGTGACTCTCTGCTTGGGCCATGCTACCGACACAATTGACAAAACAATTTACAAAATGAATATACAGGAAATTTTATGGTGCACAGGACGGGAGGGTTACAGAAGTAGACGCCACCAACAAAATCAGCCATCAGAAAGACAACAAATACAGTATTATTTGTCAGCATTAAGCAACAAGGTAAACAGAAGAAACACTAACGTGATGTAGCCCTAAGCTTAAAAAAAAAGACCCAGACTTTAGATAAAGTTGAGGCCGCGGCACGCTCTGTTTGCTAATAAAATTGATTTAAAAGGGTAAAAAGCATAGTAACATACTATGCCAGTATGCTAGCCATATGAAAGGGAAAATAAGTGGTGTCTTAAGTCTGGACTTGAAAGTCTCTACAGAACCTGACTGTTTTACTGATGCAGGGAGATCATTCCACAGAACAGGGGCACGATAAGAGAAAGCTCTGTGACCCGCAGACTTCTTATTCACCCTAGGGACACAAAGTTGTCCTGCACCCTGAGAACGCACAGCCCGGGCTGGTACATAGGGTTTAATTAGTTAATTCAACTAATTCAACTAAGTAGGGAGGTGCAAGTCTATGAACAATTTTCTAGGTTAGTAGCAGAACCTTGAAATCTGATCTCACAGGGACAGGAAGCCAGTTAAGAGATGCCAAAATGGGTGTAATGTGGTCAAACTTTCTGCTTCGTGTCAAACGTCTGGCAGCAGCATTTTGAACCAATTGCAGACCCCTAATGCTGGACTGCGGTAAACCAGAAAACAGAACATTGCAGTAGTCCAATCTAGAAAAGACAAACACATGAATCAGGGTCTCAGCATAAGCCACAGACATAGATTCATTCAGAGTCATTTGATTTTTAAATGGACCGCAATGGAAATACGTGTTTTCACTTTCTTGTGTCATCCATGTATTTTTAACGTATTTACAATTACATTATGTACTTACACTGAACTTACCAAATAGAATCACGTACGCTTTTACTATATTTACCACCCGCTGCTGGAATGGCGTACAAGTCCAGAATGTAATTATCAACATCCATTGCTCAGTGTTGTTAGCTAATATCCAGTTTCTCCAAAAATATCCATCTTATCAATGTTCATCCTTTACTCAGAATACATAATCATATCAAATGCTAAACATCAGCTCTCGCAGTTTGTCCATAAACAAAGTTATAAGCACACCTGCCTGCATTCTGCCACAAGCAGGCACTTTTATTTTTATATACTCACAAAGAGAGGTGGAAGAAGTACACTTTTCGCTCATGGTAATGGCAACATGACACTTAATTCACTCATGGTAACGGCAACATGACACTTATCTAACCTGACTAAACCAACTGAACTACAAAAAAACACAATAAATGAATAACACTGTTAAACTAACATAAACCACCATCACAACATTTGAAATCCCAAAACCCCACACTCCCATGGAGCATTGCAGGACAACATCCATTATTCACTGTTGTTAGTTAACATAACTAATTTCTCCAAAAATATTAGTCCTATCAACTTTCCATTTTTGCAGCATTCATCCTTGACACAAAATACATAAGTATACCAAACAGCAAATGTCACTTCTCCCCAGTTTCTCCATGATGGAAGCCATACAGACGCATGCACACAAAGGCCACTTGGCTATTATAATGTAGATGTTTTAATATGACTAGGAATGTCTTTTTCAATGAACTTCTCTTTTATGGGATAGGGTAGGATTGGAGTTGTCCTGGTTCTATTCACAGCTGATACTGCCTCACCAGCAGTTCTGTCAGTCAATGCCACATATAATACGGTCAGGCCAGCTATCCAAGGAAGCGTTGGTGCATCATGTTGGTGCATTCACACCACTTACAGATCTGTCCTGAGTCTAATGCAACCCAATCTCCTGAAAATAATGATCTATCTGCAGCAAGCAGTTGACAGGTTTACTGTCTTGTCCAGTTGCTGGGGTCTTTAATACATGAGATCTTATAATACCTTAGAACCTGAGAGCTTGGTCATGCCCAAAGAAATACCACCAAAAGTGGGGAGTTAACAGAGCAAACTTCCCTTTCCACCACAATGACAAGAACAGGATGAGATTGTGGCTCAAGGCAATTCCCATTGTAAATAACGGAGAAACAACTTGAGATTCTTGCGTGTTTACCTGATACAAACACAATAACATCATCTAAAAACCTAGATAATATATTCATGAGAATTTTAGGCACAATATACAAAGAGTTTTACTTTGCAATGTTGATGCCATTGTCAGTGTGCAGCGGTTAAACTGAAGCATTATCAGAGCGTCCTGTAGTAGTTCACCATGTTGTTGACATCTTGCAGTGCAGCCACCTCTCCGAGATTTTGCAAGACTTGCGTGAGAATTGAAGCCTCAAAATAGCGAATGGAGTCATCCATTGCACAGTGGCGCCCAGGTACAAACCTAAGATAACTCATGCATATGGGCACCTGGAACATCCTTTCTCTCAGCAAGAAGAACCAGTTTCACTGCTGTCAAGGGAGCTATGAAAACTTGGTATTGTAGTGACTGTGCTTTCTTAGGTCTGCAAACGCAGAAGAGGCCAGAAGTTGTTGGTGGATATGTCTGTTTTTGCTCTCCTTGATTGCTCTAATGGTCAGTGTACCAAAGGAGTGGCAATTGGTGTGGTGGAGTGGCTTCTTACGATGGTGTCAGATATGTAACATACAATACTGAAACAACAACCCTTATGTAGTACAGCTCTGACCTGTGTTGACCCATGACACATGCACAAGCAAGAGGGATGGAAGTACAGAAAATATGTGATACACTTTATTTGGCTGTTCCCATTCTCTCGAGATGACCACAGCAAATCTGATGTGAATCTGCATCTTGATTTGGAATTGGGACCATTTCTAATCCTTTCTGATGCAACACCAGATGTATAAGGTGAATGGGCACAGGTGGGCTTGAACCCAGGACCTTCTGTCCATCAGATAAGAGTGCAAATCACCCAACAACATATTAATTAATATTAATATATTAGTTACAGTTACATATTAAAATAAGTAACTGTAACTAATATATTTAAACAGCCTTGATGTCCACCAGATCTACTATAGGCTTTGACAATGAAAGAAACTGACAAAGAAGCCCATTTCAAATGACAACTTTAAAACCACACATATGTGAAGAAAGAAAGAGAAAAGGAAGTGTGCTTTTGACAATGTTGATTGAGTTTTACAAAGTAACTAAACCAGAAATTAAATTATTTCTCTGCTTTTCTTGACAGAAACACTCTCTCTTACAAACCCCATTCACTGTGTACTTTTTTCTTTTGCAGCTAAATTCATATAATGTGGACATGTGACCAAGTTATTTGGGTTTTAGAATATAACCACACTCTAAAAAATGAACTGCTGTCTCAATGAGAAAAAGTGATGTAACAATCTGCATAGTTTTTTTTAAGTTAACTAGAGACATCTTGTGACATTAATTCAGTTCAAAGTTGAAATAACTGTAAAAAAAAAAAATCTATGCAAATTGTTACATCAATTTTTCTTGTTGAGACAGCAGTTCCTTTTTTAGAGTGCACTGTGCAAGCAGGCTTGCCTTCCGATAAGAAGGTTACAAATTCAAGGCCAACAATGCACATTTCTCCTTGTTCATCTGCAGATATATCAGGAAGGACATCTGGCATAAAACGTGTGTTAAATCGACATGCTCTTCTACACTGGATCTGCTGTGGTGACATCAAGAAGGAACAGGAAAAGGTCTGTCTCACTGACAACTGCACCTGCTCCTAATCCATCATCAATCCCTCAGTTCCTAACTACTCCCATTTATGGATTATTAAAAAAACAAAAATAGTAAAATAAAGTTGTTTTTGAAAGACTCTGTCCTCATTATGTGTGCTCTTAATCTGATAATTTACAAGATGACAGCATTGTTTTGGAGTTATGTGTTCACACACCTGATGGGATAAACTTATTTATATATCTAGCGTATGTAACTATGCAAATGTAAAGCTTTCTTGTTTGTAATATTTTGATGTTTTTATTTTTAAACCTGTCCTGGACCTGCTGCAGAGAAACAGCCCACAGACACCTTGTTGGGAAACAGACGGTGGATCAGTCTGTTTGGCTCGGATTCCTTTACCTTCCAGGCCTTTCACGTTTTTTCCGCTCAGTTCTTCTCCCCGTGTTTTCCTGACTCAAGTATCCGGGGGGAGGAGAGAGAGACGAGGGAAAGAAAAGTTTCAATAACCTGGCGGACTTCGGAAAAAGTAGAAGAATTTCAAAAAATAAACAAACTCTCAGACAGTCATAACAGCGGCTTTACGTAGTTTATGACGTCCGAACCAGGATGCCTCTTCTTTAATACCGTCACTTTAACTTCTCGAACACCGCAAAACTCGCCATTCTCGCCGTTTTTACCGGTTTAAATGTATAACTCTGATATTATTGCTTCGGTTCACGGTGACATTCTTGATGGGACAGTTTGATCAAAGCCCCACAGTCATTTAACCGGCTCCACAAACAAATAAATGAATAATCAATGCGAGCGGCGGTGAAGTCAGGTGATCGGACACGCTTGTTGTGTGGTTGTTTTGTTGAAAGCCTGATCACACGCACAAACACAATCGCGGCACGACTGACCTGCTCGCGTTTTCTGTTGCGGGACTATTGTTCCACTTCCCACCGGGACGGATCCACTGCGACAAGTTCTTCAACTCCTTGGCCTTAAAATCCGCAGATCACACTTCTGTCGGGGTCCCACGGCGCGTGCGCGGCGTCCTGCAGGCTGACTACAGGCATCGGTGGCGCTTTGTTCGTTCTACATATAGAAACAGCATCGTCCCGTCCGGTGATGATCATCCATGTCGCTGCCGCCGTGTGTGTGTGTGTGTGTGTGTGTGTGTGTATCTCAAGTAGAAGCAGTGTGGCGTGATCCCGGAAAATATCGCAAGGGGTGTGTGTGTGCGCGCGTGTGTGTGTGCGCAGAGCCGCATCAATGCTTGACAGGGGCCCCGGCTGCACCCGCACAAACACATCTCACTCAGCACAATTTATTATTGGTCTATTTTAACCAGATGAGCACTCTGTGCGCATGCCTCCGCCAGCACACAGCCAAGAAATGCATCCCTGTTAAATAAAGGGGTTGATTAAAGGGGTCATATTGTGTAAAATGCATCTTTATTTTTTAAAGCTGAATATGGTTGCCATTTCTTGTTATTTTCTGAGTCTCATAATTCGCTGCGCTGGTAATACTGTCGGACTTGGTTGGCACAAATGTAGATATAGCTTATTCGTAGCTTTGGAGGCCAGGCTGGGCGAATTGGAGACTCGGCTCTGCACCTTGGAAAATCCTACAGCTAGCCAGGCCCCTGTAGTCGGTGCGGACCAAGGTAGCTTAGCCACCATTAGTTCCCCCCCGGCAGATCCCGAGCAGCCGGGAAAGCAGGCCGACTGGGTGACTGTGAGGAGGAAGCGTAGTCCTAAACAGAAGCCCCCTGTACACCGCCAACCCGTTCACAACTCTAACCATTTTTCCCCACTCAGCGACACACCCGCCGAGGATCAAACTCTGGTTATTGGCGACTCTGTTTTGAGAAATGTGAAGTTAGCGACACCAGCAACCATAGTCAATTGTCTTCCGGGGGCCAGAGCAGGCGACATCGAAGGAAATTTGAAACTGCTGGCTAAGGCGAAGCGTAAATTTGGTAAGATTGTAATTCACGTCGGCAGTAATGACACCCGGTTACGCCAATCGGAGGTCGCTAAAATTAACATTGAATCGGTGTGTAACTTTGCAAAAACAATGTCGGACTCTGTAGTTTTCTCTGGGCCCCTCCCCAATCGGACCAGGAGTGACATGTTTAGCCGCATGTTCTCCTTGAATTGCTGGCTGTCTGAGTGGTGTCCAAAAAATGAGGTGGGCTTCATAGGTAATTGGCAAAGCTTCTGGGGAAAACCTGGTCTTGTTAGGAGAGACGGCATCCATCCCACTTTGGATGGAGCAGCTCTCATTTCTAGAAATCTGGCCAATATTCTTAAATCCTCCAAACCGTGACTATCCAGGGTTGGGACCAGGAAGCAGAGTTGTAGTCTTACACACCTCTCTGCAGCTTCTCTCCCCCTGCCATCCCCTCATTACCCCATCCCCATAGAGACGGTGCCTGCTCCCAGACCACCAATAACCAGCAAAAATCTATTTAAGCATAAAAATTCAAAAAGAAAAATAATATAGCACCCTCAACTGCACCACAGACTAAAACAGTTAAATGTGGTCTATTAAACATTAGATCTCTCTCTTCTAAGTCCCTGTTAGTAAATTATATAATAATTGATCAAATATTGATTTATTCTGCCTTACAGAAACCTGGTTACAGCAGGATGAATATGTTAGTTTAAATGAGTCAACACCCCCGAGTCACACTAACTGCCAGAACGCTCGTAGCACGGGCCGAGGCGGAGGATTAGCAGCAATATTCCACTCCAGCTTATTAATTAATCAAAAACCCAGACAGAGCTTTAATTAATTTGAAAGCTTGTCTCTTAGTCTTGTCCATCCAAATTGGAAGTTCCAAAAAACAGTTTTATTTGTTGTTATCTATCGTCCACCTGGTCGTTACTGTGAGTTTCTCTGTGAATTTTCGGACCTTTTGTCTGACTTAGTGCTTAGCTCAGATAAGATAATTATAGTGGGCGATTTTAACATCCACACAGATGCTGAGAATGACAGCCTCAACACTGCATTTAAACTATTGTTAGACTCGATTGGCTTTGCTCAAAATGTAAATGAGTCCACCCACCACTTTAATCATTAATCATACCTTAGATCTTGTTCTGACTTATGGTATGGAAATTGAAGACTTAACAGTATTCCCTGAAAACCCCCTTCTGTCTGATCATTTCTTAATAACATTTACATTTACTCTGATGGACTACCCAGCAGTGGGGAATAAGTTTCATTACAGTAGAAGTCTTTCAGAAAGCGCTGTAACTAGGTTTAAGGATATGATTCCTTCTTTATGTTCTCCAATGTCATATACCAACACAGGGCAGAGTAGCTACCTAAACTCTGTGAGTGAGATAGATTATCTCGTCAATAGTTTTATATCCTCATTGAGGACAACTTTGGATGCTGTAGCTCCTCTGAAAAAGAGAGCCTTAAATCAGAAGTGCCTGACTCCGTGGTATAACTCACAAACTCGCAGCTTAAAGCAGATAACCCGTAAGTTGGAGAGGAAATGGCGTCTCACTAATTTAGAAGATCTTCACTTAGCCTGGAAAAAGAGTCTGTTGCTCTATAAAAAAGCCCTCCGTAAAGCTAGGACATCTTACTACTCATCACTAATTGAAGAAAATAAGAACAACCCCAGGTTTCTTTTCAGCACTGTAGCCAGGCTGACAAAGAGTCAGAGCTCTATTGAGCCGAGTATTCCTTTAACTTTAACTAGTAATGACTTCATGACTTTCTTTGCTAATAAAATTTTAACTATTAGAGAAAAAATGACTCATAACCATCCCAAAGACATATCGTTCTCTTTGGCTGCTTTCAGTGATGCCGGTATTTGGTTAGACTCTTTCTCTCCGATTGTTCTGTCTGAGTTATTTTCATTAGTTACTTCCTCCAAACCATCAACATGTCTATTAGACCCCATTCCTACCAGGCTGCTCAAGGAAGCCCTACCATTAATTAATGCTTCGATCTTAAATATGATCAATCTGTCTTTATTAGTTGGCTATGTACCACAGGCTTTTAAGGTGGCAGTAATTAAACCATTACTTAAATGGAATATAGGTAAATGTGCGTGCATGCATGCATGGGCTTGGGTGCCCATGGGTGCATGTATGTGGGTTAAAACTGTTATATTGTCAAATCTCACTGAATCTAGTGTGTGTATTGGTGTATGCAAGGGTATTTGTGTATAGAGGTAGTGTATTTATGTAAATACATGTTTATGTATAATGCAAGGTGTGTATTTATATAGGTATATATGATCTCAAACTTTTTTTATTTATTCTTGTTTGTGTAGTCGAAAATAAAACATGTGAAAGGGGGTAGAAAATATAAGTTTTACTTCATTCTACTCCCTTTGAGTAATGTAGGGATTTTCAAAGATGAATGTGTGCAATGTATAAATGTTTTTAACTTGCTCAATAAAGTATTCATCATCATCATCATCATCAAAGCCATCACTTGACCCAGCTATCTTAGCTAATTATAGGCCAATCTCCAACCTTCCTTTTCTCTCAAAAATTCTTGAAAGGGTAGTTGTAAAAGAACTAACTGGTCATCTGCAGAGGAATGGTCTATTTGAAGAGTTTCCGTCAGGGTTTAGAATTCATCATAGTACAGAAACAGCATTAGTGAAGGTTACAAATGATCTTCTTATGGCCTCAGACAGTGGACTCATCTCTGTGCTTGTTCTGTTAGACCTCAGTGCTGCTTTTGATACTGTTGACCATAAAATTTTATTACAGAGATTAGAGCATGCCATAGGTATTAAAGGCACTGTGCTGCGGTGGTTTGAATCATATTTATCTAATAGATTACAATTTGTTCATGTAAATGGGGAATCTTCTTCACAGACTAAGGTTAATTATGGAGTTCCACAAGGTTCTGTGCTAGGACCAATTTTATTCACTTTACACATGCTTCCCTTAGGCAGTATTATTAGACAGCATTGCTTAAATTTTCATTGTTACGCAGATGATACTCAGCTTTATCTATCCATGAAGCCAGAGGACACACACCAATTAGCTAAACTGCAGGATTGTCTTACAGACATAAAGACATGGATGACCTCTAATTTCCTGCTTTTAAACTCAGATAAAACTGAAGTTATTGTACTTGGCCCCACAAATCTTAGAAACATGGTGTCTAAGCAGATCCTTACTCTGGATGGCATTACCCTGACCTCTAGTAATACTGTGAGAAATCTTGGAGTCATTTTTGATCAGGATATGTCATTCAAAGCGCATATTAAACAAATATGTAGGACTGCTTTTTTGCATTTGCGCAATATCTCTAAAATTAGAAAGGTCTTGTCTCAGAGTGATGCTGAAAAACTAATTCATGCATTTATTTCCTCTAGGCTGGACTATTGTAATTCATTATTATCAGGTTGTCCTAAAAGTTCCCTGAAAAGCCTTCAGTTAATTCAAAATGCTGCAGCTAGAGTACTGACAGGGTGACATATCACCCCAATAGAGCGCTTCGCTGTCAGACTGCAGGCTTACTTGTAGTTCCTAGGGTTTGTAAGAGTAGAATGGGAGGCAGAGCCTACAGCTTTCAGGCTCCTCTCCTCTGGAACCAGCTCCCAGTTCGGATCAGGGAGACAGACACCCTCTCTACTTTTAAGATTAGGCTTAAAACTTTCCTTTTTGCTAAAGCTTATAGTTAGGGCTGGATCAGGTGACCCTGAGCCATCCCTTAGTTATGCTGCTATAGACTTAGACTGCTGGGGGGTTCCCATGATGCACTGAGTGTTTCTTTCTCTTTTTGCTCTGTATGCACCACTCTGCATTTAATCATTAGTGATCGATCTCTGCTCCCCTCCACAGCATGTCTTTTTCCTGGTTCTCTCCCTCAGCCCCAACCAGTCCCAGCAGAAGACTGCCCCTCCCTGAGCCTGGTTCTGCTGGAGGTTTCTTCCTGTTAAAAGGGAGTTTTTCCTTCCCACTGTCGCCAAGTGCTTGCTCACAGGGGGTCGTTTTGACCGTTGGGGTTTTTCCGTAATTATTGTATGGCTTTGCCTTACAATATGAAGCGCCTTGGGGCAACTGTTTGTTGTGATTTGGCGCTATATAAATAAAATTGATGATGATGATGATATAGCGTGCAAGTCAAGTTCGGGAGCATGCGCTTTGCCCAGCCCAGTCTCACAATTATTTTTCGTCCTCCTGTCATGAAATGATTCAAATTTTTGTGATGGTTTTTTTTAAACTCACTATTACTAACCTTAACCATAACCTAACCCTACTCCTTCCCCATGGTCCAGAAGTGGAACTACTGTTCAAATTTCCAAACATTTTTTAAAATGTATTTCCACAAAAATTAAACCCTAACCCTAAACCATTTAAGATATAATTGCATGGTTGCTTGGCTTCCAAGGCATCAGGTTTTGAGCCTCGCTCTGACACCAGAAGCATGCAGCGACCTTCCAGAAATGGCAGTCAGATGCAGGAGCGGTGGGGAGGAGGGTCAGAGTTTGTCTGGGATTATATATTGTGTGGAACAGATGTCAAATTTCCAAACATTTGATTAAACCCATATAAGATAAAGGTTGCTAGGCAGCTGAGACATCAGGTTCAGAGCCTTGTTCCAGCTGTTGGTGTGACGTTCAACCTTTCAACGTGGCAGAGAATAGAACACATTCTGACACTGTCTGGAGCATTTCCAAACTTTTGCAGCACTCTTACATTGGAATGTTGCTACCACATCCATATCAAAAGGACATGTGTCAAAATAATAATAATAATAATAATAATAATAATAATAATAATAATAATAATAATAGAAAATTGTAATTGAATGAACTATGATCTCAGTGTTTTGATTCATAAGAAATATTTCAGTAACAATGAAAAAAGTAACTGAAAGTTGCATAACTTATGGAATGACTACAGTCAGTGCAGGGTACTTTGTAGGGTACTCTGTACTTTGCCTGTTTTATGTTGCTCATGGTCAAAATTCAGCCATGACGTCCTGTTTTCAAGGTATTTACATTATTGCTTGGAGGAATGCAACATGCAGCAAAAATCAGCTTTATAACTTGGTAGTTTCTACATGCACAGACAGAAATGTCTGACTTAACTTGAAATTCCAAGGTTAGAGTTAGGTGCTTAGCTGATGTGGTTAATTTAATTACTTTTAGTAACCTATAACCTTTAGTAACCTATTAATTATTAACTGTGTTTTCTTAAAAAAAAGGGGGGAACTTTACATAGCCTTTGCTTTAATAGAATACAAAGTGCATTCATATTTGATAGCCACTTGAAAGAGGACAGTTAACACAAAATAATTGTTTCTTTAGAACCATCTGGATCCCAGCGTTGATGGACGGGAAAAAAGTTGAAGGACAGGTGTAATGGTCTGTACCGCCACCGTGTGGTTAACCAAAGCAGGCGCTGAAGTTTAAAATAATATCAAGAGAAAGTGATTGTATATTTTTTAGTCCGTGTTGTCTCTCGGTGTGTTTATTAATTTATTTAACTGGATGAATAAAAAATAGATTTTTTTTCAACTTTGTGGGATGATGTGCTTTATTACTGGGAACGATTGATTATGTTCTAAAATTTAGAATATATTTGTTGCATTATGGCTAAAAAAGTGGAATAAACTTTAACTATAAACTTTAACTATAAAATATTTAACCATGTGAAAAAAATCCACTCAATATTTAATATAAACACAAAATCCTGACTCCGATGTGGAAATCTTTCTGGATGTTTCGTATTATTTATTTGTTTAAATTTCTGGATGTATTAATTCAACTGAAAGTGCTGCATTATATTACAACTGCATGTGCATGTAACTTCTTATAAAGTTTTTAAAGTAAACTTAAATATGTGGCATAATAATCTCTACACTGTTGTGTATGTATGGAAGGTGTAAATACATAAATCAATTTTAAAAAGGGAAAAATTATCAATTAAACGTGTAACATGCTCATCCTGTACAGAGATAACAGTGCTTTATTTTAAATGATTTTATTACGCATTTTGATGTTTTGGATTAACCAACTAAATTGAAGCTTCATTAAATGTCCGTAGGTTTGCAACGCATTAACGAAACAGCAGTACTTGGTGCATGACTGCGTGCCTAATGATAATATTGATAATAATTATAATAGTTATATGTTGTTATAACCATAAATACATTGCATGTTCATAATGACGTCCACATTGCTTTGCTCATAGGCAGAAAAGCAGTCCCTGGTGGACCGGCAGAGGGCGCTAACGGTTTACTGTGGGAGGTGAAGCTGCTGCTCCTGTATCGTCGTTGGCTCGTTGTGAAGCAGGTTGTCAGGGGCAGCGCATAAATCATTCCGCTAACCCGGTGTCGTTTGTATTAATGATGAGATATTTACTTAGAAATAGACTGCCGACACACCTCATTTTTTGTGTGGAGATACCCAGTTTATTTGGGCGAACGCAAGAATGATGTCAGCGCTGCTTTTTGCCGAAAAAACATCAGGTTTGTGATGGCGTTAGCCCGAAGCTAGCTAGCTAGCGAAACGTCAGCAACGCAAAGTGCGCCGAGCAGATAAACACAACAAATTGCCATATAATCTGTGGTTACTTACTTGTCTGCCTATGGATTTGAATATGGAAGACGAGCACGAAAATGTCATGGAGCAGGAAGAATCCAGCTTCACCGACAAGTCATCCTCATTACCCTACGTTTCCCCGTATCGGTCGAGCAGACTACACGTAGAGAGGACGAATGTGTGCTCCAGGGCGTATTTCGTCGTGGTTATGGTCTTTTTCCATGTTTACATCCTAAATGTGATCGCCCTGTTGCTCTACGTGCATTACAACAACGGCCCCGGGGATCTGGTTAGTGTTGACGTCTCTTCTGCACCTGTCAGTGAGGGTGTGAGTCCTCTGCCTCACCCCGCCTCACCCTCATCAGACGATTACATTCACAGCTTCAATCTCCCTCGAATTGAGGGGATACGGGTGAGAAAACTGCATACTTTTAGTGTGATGATCAGTAGTTTTTCGCCTAATGCCAACCTTGAACTTCAAACCTTGGGTTGATCTGTCCTTCGATCTACACGTTAGATAAATCACTCAGAATGCTTTCTGTCACCTTCGTTACATTTTGATACAAGTTTGATAATATCCCAATTTTGGTCTCCCTTCACTGACTTCCTGTCTGTGCAAGGTCAGATTTTATGGTTTTGTTATTAACTCACAAAATCTTCCATGGACTAGGGCTTCCCTATCTGGCTGATCTAATTAAATCTTGTGTAGCAGCCCGTGCTCTGCATTCTCAGGAGGCAGGATTTCTGTGTTCCAAAGGTTAAAAAGAAGTCAGCAAGCATCAGAGCTTCCTCTTACCATATGCCTGTTCTGTGGAACAGTCTGCCTGCTTAGATAAAACAGTCTGATTCTCTGGAGTCTTTTATAAAAAAAAATCTGTAGTATCACCTTCCTATATGGTTTGGTTTCCAATTGATAAGCTCCTGAATATGAAAAAAGTGAAATTTTGGAATTGAAAGCTAATCTTTTGCATGGTGAGTAATATCATATGGATCTACATTTGAGAATTTGTCTAGCAAAATCTGAAGGGGTGACCTGGGAACCCACAGTTGAGTTGGCATGGAATAACCCAGATGTGATCTTAAGTAGTGTGAAAATGCCATTTGTTATTGTATTAGGTGATTGTGAGGCTGATCAGACTGGATACAAGACATTTAGAAAGAATCATTAATGTGAACCACCCATAATAATAATAATAGTAGTAATAATGAATAACCTAAGTTGAAAACATGTCAGTCATTGGAATGTCTGTGAACAAAGAAACAAAATCTTACTTATTTCTTAATAAGCACTTTAATTGCACCTGCATTTAATGTGTCTTGGCGTTGTTGCTTGACTGTCCGTACATTTGGACCCTAGAGCAAGAGTTGTATTTTCTCTAATCTGTAGGTAGGACATGTTCAGCTGGTGTCACTCATGACCGACAGAACACACGAGATGAAGACGCTCAGCCTGAAACCTCTTCTGTTTGGTAAGTAATAAGTATGCACTTTTCTGGAATAACTAGGGTTTCAAACATAAATTTTATTTTTTGTCATAACCATACAAATATAGTTCAGTAGTATTTACTTACAATTCACAGATATATACATTTTCCAGAAGCATTTACCTTTTCTTTGCCATCCATTGCCCAAGAGCCACGATGGTAGTTGATGGTTTCTGTGATTGCTTTTTCTCATAGTGTCATAACAGGAAATTAAAAGATTTTACCAAGCCTATGTTATCAAAATTTAAATGTTATTTTCATGCTTTGCTAATCACAGCCATTGAACATTTTTCTCAAGTCTCAGTCTTAATATTTGTATTGTCAGACATAATCCTAGCGCCTGCATCGGTGGTGTTTCCATCTTCGTGCTGCAGCCATTAGGTTCTTGTCACTTCTTTGCCAGATGTAAGCTTTGTTAACCACCAGGCGCTCACCCTGCACTGTTCCTGTCACCAGAAAGGTGCCCCCTTGTTGGTGGTGCCGTGTAATGTTCTTAACACAGGTGGCATCCCTCTCCAGCCACAGCTCTACACGAGAGCGGATCTCCCCACCGAGCAGTGGTCCATGCTTCAGAACAGTCAGTTTGGCAGCCAGGGAGAACTGGGACAGACTTACTGGACTGTACTTGAGCCGTGTTAGACGTAGTTTCACAACTGAAAAGGCAACAGATAACCATGAGGCATGCTTGATGTCATAAGTCTTCTCTGCTTTTTACTTTTCTTTTTTACAATTTTTTAAAAGGGGGTCTGTGAGCAAAATTTGCATCATTAATGTTCTACAAAGCGCCAGATATTCAGCTCTGAAACTTGGGGTTCTGATAGAAAAAAGTGAGGACTGGTGAACCTGCCATTTTTTGCCACCTGGCATTTTTTTTTAACATGCAGTCTGTCCTGACTGAGTTATCTGTGGCCAGGAACCTGCATAGATAAATCAGTAATGCCCCAAAAATCTGAATAGCCACTACAGTCTTTCACATACCACCT
Organism: Thalassophryne amazonica; assembly: GCF_902500255.1. Classification (NCBI taxonomy): domain Eukaryota; kingdom Metazoa; phylum Chordata; class Actinopteri; order Batrachoidiformes; family Batrachoididae; genus Thalassophryne; species Thalassophryne amazonica. The sequence goes on from NC_047108.1 coordinate 79,436,502, forward strand.
TTCTGTTGAAAAAAAAAAAAAAAAGGACATCTTGAAGGAATTCCACTGCAGTGGTTTCATTGCATTGTGGTGAGCGTGTAGCCTGCCTAACTGAGGTGGAATATGGTGCCACATATTACGAGTATTATGTCTGTGCACTATCATTTGCAATTCAGTGAACATCCCATCCATGAAATCTTACTAATTCATATAAAACATCAAGTTTTGTAATTAGCTTGGTCGTGTAGTGTCTCGTATGTACAAATCACACAGGACTGATCATACGGGGACAGTGGTTCTGTACAAATGTGTATCAGTATACTTTTCATGTTAAGAGCAGCTGACTGAGAAAATCAGCAATGGGGTGGAAAGTCGGGCTTGGCGGATCTTGACAAAGCTCTTCACACATGCTTATTTAGGTGAAAAATAGCATTTTCCAAAGTATTTTTGAAAAATTTAATTTGGTTGCCATGGAAATGAGCTATGCTGAAAAAGGGGCTTAATTAGCCATTGTGGCCACTCAGATGGTCGCATTTTCAGCACTTTTCATGTGCAAATTAGAAAAAGATTTCCTAGACCTATACATGAATGGTACACATCCCTGAAATGTGCATGCTGTATATTTTCAAATGAGGTGCAACATACATACATGCCCGTAAAGTGAAAAGAAAATATTTGTGACCTCTATTCAAATTTTACAAGTTTGAAAAATTCAAAATATTGTCAACTTTCCTTGCGCGACTGCCAGTGTTCGGACCATGGTAGGCCATTTCGCTAACATAAATATGAAAGATAGATTCGTGAGCTACACATTTATGGGAATAAATCCAATTTCATCGGACCAAGGGAAAATTTGTGAACAATTCAGTCTTCGCCCAGATTCAAGTATTGGTAAATTTTGAAGAAACAGTGTAAATGGCTATTTTGATATGATCTTCCAGAACGTGAGGATCAACCTATCATTTTATCATCATATGTCATTTATAGAGTGACCCCTGTAGACCATGATAGCATATTAAAAAGTTATTGCAATTTTGTTTCAATCCCAATATGTGTCATATACATCTCACCATATTTGGCTAAAATGGAAATTTGAGCAAATGTGATCTTTCAGAATGTGAGGATCAACCTATCATCTTATCATGTCATTTATAGAGTGACCCCTGTAGACCATGATAACACATTTTTAAAAAAGTTATAGCAATTGTCTTCCAATGCCCATGTGTGTCATATAAATTTCATTTTATTACCATGGAACAGAAATTTGACAAAAAACGGTGAAAATGGTTAACTTCACATAATCTCATAGAATGTGAGGACAATCCAATCATCCTGCCATCATATCTGATGTAAATAGTAATCCCTGGAGAGTATAAAAACACACTAAAAAGTTATTGCAGTTTTACTTCAATGCTGATACGTGTCCTATAGATGTAACCATATTTTGCCCAACAGCCAATTTTGAAGAAACTGAAGTAGTGAAATTCTTGAAACAATCTCCCAAAATGTGAGAACCACAAGCTTTAAATTAACATACACTAGTCAATAATACCAAGTCATAACTGATAACTCACATGTAACTACAAACTATTGACAAATGGACACTTGCAAGTCACTACAACCAAATGTAGGTCACAATAACACACAGTCAAGGACAAGTCACCACCACCAGGTGACACAGACTTGGTAAGGAAAAGAAGCTGGTGCTGCAACAATATATATCATACACACAGAGTGACAACTGGACACAGGGTCCATGACACAATGTACAATCAAAACAGAGCGCAACGTGTAGACTCTGGCAGGGTGAACATTACTGTAGAGCGTTGGTAACACTCTCCACAAGTGACGGCAGTCCACCTTCTGCTCCTGCAGCCATACAGTCAGCAGCCTGGACAGGGTCCAGTGTTGATTACATCAAACAGTATACAGCAGAGGGGGCAGCATTGTTTGCACTGATCTCCTCCTGGTGTATAAATTATGAATTGTATATTGGAATATAATTAATGCCAGAAATGCAAGCCATTCTAGAGTTGATAAATGGTCCAGGGAACTAAAAATTGTAGTAAGTGAAGATCACTGGAAACTGTTTTACAAAGTTGAGATCCTGTACTGAAAATAGCCAACTGAGATCCTTCCAATATAAATTTTTGCACAGAGCTATCGTGACTAATGAAATACTAGTGAAATATGGCAAAAAACAGTTAGACACATGCTACTTCTGTGGAAGCCACATTGAAACTATGTAACATCTATTCTATGAGTGTATACATGTAAATGACCTATGGAAAGATTTTGTACAAAGGTTTTACCATATATAAGACCATATATGAATAAATGCAATGTAATGCTAGGAATAATTAGTGGAGAACACTTGGAACTAATCAATCTTTTATTTATTATCATAAAAAAATAGATTTACAACACAAAATGTTGTCAACGGGTAATCAGTATGCAGAGCCTATTACTATTTATCCAAGAACATTACAAACAAGATTCTGTGTCAAATAATTGTAAATGGGAGCCAATAAGACATGTATTTTTATAAATGATGGGTTTTTTCCCCTTTCTTTTTCTTTCTTTTTTTTTTGTTCTGTTTTGTGTTTGGTAATTTATATCTGATGTATATGTCATGAAAATAAAATAAAAATATAAATGAAAAAAAATTATGAAACTTGCCAATACAGTACTGATCAAAACAATTAAAAAACCACAAAAAATACTTACTCTGTCCTATTTTCACTTCGAGCTGATCTGACAGTTGTGCACATGCTGTTGTTGTTCAACCACCAGGAAAGATCATCAAAACACACGGCGGTTAAAGTTTGCTTGAACCGTTTGAACGACAAATATCACACTGAAAATGGCAGTAAATTCACAAGTTTCGGACCCCCTATTGGTGCATTTTCCATCAGATGCAATTGAATTTTTTAACAGGCATGGGAAGATACACTATTTTTCTCAATATCTACCAAATATGAGGTCACAGATTAGGTCCGATCGCCGACAATTTAATTTTTAGTGAAGCATGTTTTTAACTAATTCAATAGCTCCACATAGGACTTGTTTTTGTTTTGTTTTTTTCAATTCATAATTTCCCAAATTTCTGTTCAAAAGACACAGTATGTTTAAAACACCAAGGAGAGTTATGCTACTTCACAAACAAGTGTTAAAACATTGTTTAAAAAGTGTTTTCTATGTACTCAAAAATGTCATTTTTGGTCATATCATCTTGCTGACTTGGAGGCGCATTTGCCTTAAAAAAAAACCACAATTGGTTACCATGACAACCACTTAATATTATGGCCAAATATTTTGGGTAAGTTTTACACTAGCCAAGTACTGTTCACACAGCCAGTTTCATTAAAATCCGTGAGATGCCACTTTCCATGTTTTGGGCCCCTATGGTTGATTTTCTCAGTCAGCTGCTCTTAATATTTTGGAAGAAAAATGTAAGCATCATGATGGGGACCCGAGAAATCTAGTATTGTGTTTAAGGATGGGTTTGGGAACTTTGTGATGTGTTCTTTTAAAAATGACGTAGGGCTGCATTGAAATATGGGTCACTGAAAGTGAGTAATTCCCTACAGACCCTTGTTTTAAAATCCCGATCTTTAGAGAAGAATTAAACATGATTACAGCTCTGTAGAAAAACCGGTGTCACCAACCGAACGGTCCCCCCTAAAAATTGGTCCGCCCTGTCTTCACTGTGCATGCATCATTTCATAGCGTCAGCCGTGGTTCACCGATTATCACCTTGTTTCTGCTTAAAACTCCACTCCAATCATCATCTATCTCAGCGACAGATATCTGAAGCTTTTGAACAACAATCATTTCCACATGAATTCAGCATTATTTCATCAGAAAAGACAGAGGAAGCGATCAGAGCGCAGCTGCAGCATGAGCTGCTGGTGTATGTTGGTCATACTATGTTATAAACTACCTAATCCCTTCATTATGAAACCCACCACCTAGTTTGCAAAAATATGAGGTACTCAAATGCCACAACAAAAGTTAGCCTGTCAGCTTTGGATTGTTTGGAAACTCCAAGATGGGCCTGCATTCAGGCTTCATTGGTCCCACCTAGGTCATGCTGGTCTTGCCCGTGCTCCACCTCTTTTCTTGCCGAGAGTTACGTGGAGTTAAGCAGCACCAGGATGAAGACTCCCAGAGTCGGCCCATTTGAGCTTCAAAACCACTTTTCAGAAAACCTATGGGTGAAGTTATTGAGGGTTTGTCCAGTTTATGTACAATCTATTCTTTAAAGATGCCTGCCTGAACCAGCCCAGGCATGTCCCACTGTGCCAACATTGATATTTAAATGGGAATACAAAATAATAATTGCTGCAGGTAGGGGTGATGGCTAATCGGTTAAATGTGCTTGTTTTTAGTGTGGAAGGTTCTTGGTTAAAGACCACCCCTGTCCATACTCCGTGTAATGTGGAGGTGCATCAGGAACGGTAGCTGGCATAAAACTTGTCAAAATCACCACGAAGATCCACCTCGGATTTGCTGTGGCAACCCCGAGTGAAACAAGGAAGAAACTGAAGGGACTTGCATACAAAAGAATAATGGCTAATTATGATGTGAAAAGATGCCAATATGGTACAAAATAGGAGGTTCACTGGTCTTCACCTGTATCTATCAGAACACAAAATTTCACTTCAATGACATTAATTGACAGAACTTTTGCAGCCCCATCACTCATTCACCAATTCACTGGCTGACTCTGTTATGCCTGTGCATGTCCTGTAGGGACTGTCTCACACTAGCTGCATGCTAGTCTTACCTCAGAGAAAGTGTGCAGTAGTTAAGCTAGCAGCTTTGATGCTAATGGCAGGGTCCTGTTGGCCACTAAGGCCACTGTTCCTTGTTTAATAAGTATATATTCAAGGATTAGACCATTCAGGGGGTAAGAATATTGATACCTACCAAAATCACTCCTACAAAATGTTTCCAGCATATCTTTTAAAGATGATGTCCTTTCCAGCTCACAATCCTGGCAGCTTGCCTGAGGCACTGGAACAGAGAAGTCATAAACTGGCTTGCTGAGTGCATTAAAATCTGACATGTACATCGACAGTGATATTCTTACCTCTATGTCCTACTGTGTGAACAGTGACATTGGTGATGGAAGAGATACACATGAAATGGTCTGCAGGATACTGGTCACAACGCAGGATATCTGGCCAGGGGTAGCCATAGCAACCCATGATTGGTGCGCAGCTGTCCCGAACAGATTCACATAAACTCCTGCAGGGTGATATGAACCTGTTAAAGGGAGGATGGGGGAATTGGATCAGAATCAAAATTCCTTTATTACCATTGCAGAGTACAACAAAACTGTTTGGCAGTCCTAACGGTGCATTCAGGCTACAAAATAAATAAATAAACAAAAGCAATATGTGTGTGTGTGTGTGTGTGTGTGTATATACCTATACATAAAAGCAATATATAATATATGTATATACACTACCTAGTTAAAAGTTTGGACACACTTTCCAACACACTCACCATGAAGCCAGAGGACACACACCAATTAGCTAAACTGCAGGATTGTCTTACAGACATAAAGACATGGATGACCTCTAATTTCCTACTTTTAAACTCAGATAAAACTGAAGTTATTGTACTTGGCCCCACAAATCTTAGAAACATGGTGTCTAACCACATCCTTACTCTGGATGGCATTACCCTGACCTCTAGTAATACTGTGAGAAATCTTGGAGTCATTTTTGATCAGGATATGTCCTTCAATGCGCATATTAAGCAAATATGTAGGACTGCTTTTTTGCATTTGAGCAATATCTAAAATTAAAAAGGTCTTGTCTCAGAGTGATGCTGAAAAACTAATTCATGCATTTATTTCCTCTAGGCTGGACTATTGTAATTCATTATTATCAGGTTGTCCTAAAAGTTCCCTGAAAAGCCTTCAGTTAATTAAAAATGCTGCAGCTAGAGTACTAATGGGGACTAGAAGGAGAGAGCATATCTCACCCATATTGGCCTCTCTTCATTGGCTTCCTGTTAATTCTAGAATAGAATTTAAAATTCTTCTTCTTACTTATAAGGTTTTGAATAATCAGGTCCCATCTTATCTTAGGGACCTCATAGTACCATATCACCCCAATAGAGCGCTTCGCTCTCAGACTGCAGGCTTACTTGTAGTTCCTAGGGTTTGTAAGAGTAGAATGGGAGGCAGAGCCTTCAGCTTTCAGGCTCCTCTCCTGTGGAACCAGCTCCCAATTCAGATCAGGGAGACAGACACCCTCTCTACTTTAAAGATTAGGCTTAAAACTTTCCTTTTTGCTAAAGCTTATAGTTAGGGCTCGATCAGGTGACCCTGAACCATCCCTTAGTTATGCTGCTATAGACTTAGACTGCTGGGGGGTTCCCATGATGCACTGAGTGTTTCTTTCTCTTTTTGCTCTGTATGCACCACTCTGCATTTAATCATTAGTGATTGATCTCTGCTCCCCTCCACAGCATGTCTTTTTCCTGGTTCTCTCCGTCAGCCCCAACCAGTCCCAGCAGAAGACTGCCCCTCCCTGAGCCTGGTTCTGGAGGTTTCTTCCTGTTAAAAGGGAGTTTTTCCTTCCCACTGTCGCCAAGTGCTTGCTCACAGGGGGTCATTTTGACCGTTGGGGTTTTTACATAATTATTGTTATGGCCTTGCCTTACAATATAAAGCGCCTTGGGGCAACTGTTTGTTGTGATTTGGCGCTATATAAATAAAATTGATTGAATTGATTGATTGACTTTCCCATTCAATTGAGGGCATTTATTGTTATTGTACATTGATGAATACATACAATGAAATTTGATCTCTGCATTTAACTCATTCTAATTACAGTGAGACACAGTCCAACCACCAGGAGCAGTGGGCAGCCACAGTCCGGCACCTGCGTGCATGAGACAGATGTGCCTCATCCCTCACAGACTCAAAGCTGTATGTGGGATGGCATACATGGTCTGAATGCATGTGCATTCTGCTGTGTGCACATTACTAAGATGCAAAATGATGCGCATGAATGATAAATCAATAAAATATACAGCTATTTGAGTGCTGAGTATCTGGATAAAGAGGTGCTTTGCATTTGCATCCATTAATTTAACTTAAAGCTGTATGGCCTTTCAAATTTCACAAAACTGACAAAATGTAGCTTCTATCGAAATCCAAGCATTATAATGTAGGTTTTTGTTTTTGTATTAGAAAATTACAGAGCATTTTAATGTTTTAATGTTTACGTGGGGGGCGGGGGGTGGAATGATGAACATTTTCTTTTCTTTTTAAAGTTTTGAATTTACCAGAAATTGTCTTTTGACTTTGCGTCATGCGTGTTTGCAGAGTGTGCATGCTAACATCAGTAAGATGTCTTGTAAATCACTTCAGAGGTGTTATGTGGTTTCAAAAACAGCATTTTTATATTTAGGAATGATTATTTCTCACTGACTTTTTAAAAATATTTGAGAGACATATTTACCGTGAGGCAAATATGTATTTGATCCACTCTTGATTTTGCAAGTTTTCCCTCATACAAAGAATGTAGAGGTCTTTAATTTTTATCATAGGAACACTTCAACTGTGACACAGAATCTAAAAATCACATTGTATGGTTTTTAAATAATTAATATGCCTTTTATTGCATGAAATAAGTATTTGATCACCTACCAACCAGGAAGAATTCTGGCTCTCACAGACCTGTTAGTTTTTCTTTAAGAAGCCCCCCCTATGCTGCACTCTTTACCTGTATTAATTACACCTGTTTGAACTTGTTACCTGTATAAAAGACACCTGTCCACACACTCAATCAATCACACTCCAACCTATCCACCATGGCCAAGACCAAAGAGCTGTCTAAGGACACCAGGGACAAAATTGTAGACCTGCACAAGGCTGGGATGGGCTACAGGACAGCAGGCAAGCAGCTTGGTGAGAAGACAACAACCGTAGGCGCAATTATTAGAAAATGGAAGAAACACAAGATGACTGTCAGTCTTCCTCGGTCTGGGGCTCCATGCAAGTTCTTGCCTTGTGGACTACATGAAAGAACTACACAGGAGAACCTGGTGAATGACCTGAAGAGAGCTGGAACCACAGTCACAATGATTACATTAGTAGCACACCACGCTGTCATGGTTTAAAATCCTGCAGGACATACAAGGTCCCCCTGCTCAAGCCAGCACATGTCCAGGTCTGATTGAAGTTCACCAATGACTAGATGGATGATCCATAGGAGGCATGGGAGAAGGTCATGTGGTCAGATGAGACCAAAATCAAACGTTTTGGTATCAACTCCACTCGCCGTGTTTGGAGGATGAGAGTAACCCCAAGAACACCATCCCAACCGTGAAGCATGGGGGTGGAAAAATCATTTTTGGGTGTGCTTTTCTGAAAAGGGGATAGGAGGACTGCATTGTATTGAAGGGAGGATGGATGGGGTCATGTATCGTGAGATTTTGACAAACAGCCTCCATCCCTCAGTGAGAGCATTGACGATGGGTCATGGCTGGGTCTTCCAGCATGACAGTGACCCGAATCACACAGCCAGGCCAACTAAGGAGGGACTCCGTAAGAAGCATTTTAAGGTCCTGGAGTGGCCTAGACAGTCTCCAGACCTGAACTCAAAATCTTTGCAGGGAGCTGAAACTCGAAACCTGAAAGATCTGGTGAAGATCTGTGGGGAGGAGTGGGCCAAAATCCCTGATGCAGTGTGCAATCTTGGACAAGAACTACAGGAAACATCTGAGCTCTGTAACTGCAGAGAAATGTTTCTGTACCAAATATTAATGTCTGTTTTTGTATTGTATCAAATACTTATTTCATGCAATAAAATGCAAATTAATTATTTAAAAATCATACAATGTGATTTTCTGATTTTTTATTTTTTTTTTAAGATTCTGTCTCTCACAGTTGAAGTGTACCTACGATAAAAATTACAGACCTCTCCATTCTTTGTAGGTGGGAATCGACAGTGGATCAAATACTTAATTATCTCACTGTATACAGAAATAAGCTGTTTTGGAGCAGCCAGCTGACGTCACTCCTTACCTTTGTAAATCAGGTAGCTAATTACATTCAAATCATTAAATAAATTGGGTTTACACACACACACACACACACACACACATACATACATACATATAGTGTCATGATATGGCTAGAAATCACTCATACCCTAATAGGTGACATTCATTTTTTTATTTATTTTGTGGTCCCAGGTGAGAGGTGTTATATTTACAACATGACAAAAACCAGGGTATTGTGTTTTAGTGGTTTTATTTCTGTGAGAAGCTAGGCCTTGTCCCAAGAGATTAGCAACAATTAACATAGTTTTAGAAAGGGCGCTAATCTTGTTCTTCCTGTTCCTAGTAGCTGTTAGATGTGTCAGTAATCTGTTGGTCAGGAATCTTCACAGACTGCTCTTTTAACCTATTTGATGACAAACATATTAAAAGTTCCATTTTAAATCTACCACCTATGTTTGTTTTCTTTTGTAAACAAGAACCCAAGAAGTATTTCACTTTAGCGTTATGTCTTATAATATAGTTAGTGATTTCATTCCAATCTGTTATTTTACAACATAGTTTTGACTATTTGACTCTTTAAGAAGACTCTTACAGATGTGTTTTTTCCTCTTCTTTTTTTTTTAATTGTTGTTTATGCACCTACAACACCAGATCAAATTTCTTGTATGTGAAAACTTACTTGGCAATAAATTTGATTCTGATTCTAAAGATGACTTCACACTGAAACTCTAGCTCTGCATTCATGCTATGTTTATCCTCAGAGGAAAAAACAAAACAAAACAGTTTTGTTTAAATTTCTTACCTGTCAAGGCAGATAGGTGCAAAGAGAGAACAGAGGAAGATGCGGGCGTCAGGATGGCATTCTCGGGCAAGTAGCGGCAGCCAACTGCTGCTCTGCTGTATTGCCTCTGCAGAAGAATCATGGCCCAGCAGGTTGGGCATCCTCATGGTGTCATATCCAATGTGCTGGCATAAAGCCATGCCCAACGGGATAGGGACACAACGAGAGGAACTGTGCAGCTCTCTCACACTTGTCCCAAACCTTGGAGCAATAGCATCCTCTTGAACGGCAACTTCCAGTCTAGAAGAATGTCGATTGTCATATCCAGTTTCAGTTTTGGTGTCAGCAATTGCCCCAGATCTAATCCTCAATCGCTCTTCCTGCTCAGCTCTTAAAGCAGCAGAACGAAGCCCTTGTGTGCTGCTAGGTCCAATAAGCAGCAGGAGAAATGAGAGGGTAGCAGCATAGTAGGATTTTCTAGAAGTAAAATGAGGACAAAGCCATGTGGTCATACTGGGACAGAAGTTGTAAAAAAGAGAGAGAAAACCTGAAATGCGAGTTGAGTAATGAAGACCACTGTGTGACGGTGTGTGAGGAAACAGCAGGATAGGTGTATTTATAGTGGGTGGTGAAAACATTTGCATAGGAATGGCTAAGGGGAGGTGTAGAGAGCAGTAGCAATACAGGGTGGGGCACACACTGAAGTGTCTGACATGGAGGTCCATTTGAAATATTATCAGACTTCTGCATGGAGGTTGATCACACATAACAAAATTAAGGTGAAAAATTTGGGTTTTCAACACTTTACTGTTTGTAATGACCAGAAGACTCGTGTAGTCACAACTAACCCCAGGTTGCCCTAAATTATAGCCCAATTGTATATTCAGAACTTCCGGATGGACTGCATGTGACTGTGTCAGCACATGTGCACTGGGCACAAACAGAATTTGTGTTGTCCTGCTGTGTAGCTGTGACCTGATTCCTGTTCAGACAAGCAGGTCACTTCCTTTCCGGTGGAGAAAGTGAGAGCAGCAGCGGGAGGGAGAAGAGCAAACCTCAGTCTTCTTCATTCATATCTTTTATCAAGAGTAATGAGGCCGGACTAGACAATGGGGATTAACTGAGTGAGTACAGTGTGAAAGACACGGGTGACAAACAAGGCATCTACTGTACAGGCATCCAATCTGCCGGAAACATTTTATTAAGAGGGGAAATGGCATGCTGGGAAAGAGCCTGAGGCAACGGTGAAACAAAAATTTCAGGCTTCACAGTGAAGCTTCCAGTATTATAAAATAATCTCATAATGCTGATGCCAGCCAATTTCCAGCTAACCCAGAAAATTGTTGGGGACACATCTCAAAAGTCCAGTCAGATAATAAGCATAAAACAATATCACGATGATTGCTGACTTGGAACATTGTTGACAAATAAGCAGAAAGGAGAGACCACATCAAATACTAAATTTGTTGCACTACCATGCTAACTAATTTAAGCTTTTACAACTCTTGTTGCACTTGCTCTGGTAGAAACAAAAAAAGTCAGCAGGCCACAGAGCCTTCTCTGATTGTGCATCTGTCCTGTGGAAGAATCTCCCTGCAGAGATAAACCAGTCTGATTCTGTAGATTCATTCAAGCCCAGACTAAAGACTCATCTGTTCTCCTTGTATAGCTAGCATGTCAAATTATGTTTCCGCTACTTTTAAATTATATTAATAACAATGGAACATGTCTCAGCCTCATTGTTTCTAAATTCTCACACCAAATTCTCTGTTTCAGGCTCAATAGAGCCTGAAATGTGGAGGTTTTCAGCTTGAAACAGGCTGACGACGGCGCCTGGGAGCGCTGCACGACGTCTCGCTCCGTGGGAAGTCCTTAAAGCGACAGTATCACCTCAAAATCTCTCATCAGCCGTTAAAATTTTCACCGAAAACCAGCTTAATTTTTTGAACCGTGTCCACTTCGATGTGTCTCACAGGTTTAGAAAAAATTTTGATCAAACAAAGCACCAGTCTCTCAGCAACTTCTCAGACAAAGGAATTCCGACGAGGGGCTGGACGACTCCTCCCACAAGGAGTGCTCAAAGGTGAATGACGTCACCGACAGGCGTGGAAAAACTCACGCATGCGCACGAGGGTTCAAGCATGTCTGACGTAAAAACATATGAATGAAATCCATATAGTTTTTGAAAAAAATAAAAAGGACCTATACTTTATTGACAGACCTCGTACCTTGTGTGTCTGCTTCTAGCTTGCAGAGAAAACAATCCGCTACAAAATAATTATTTTATATATGCAGTGTCCAGCGCACAATGTGTGGCAGCCAGTGGAATAGAGCACGGCATCCGGCTGGGAACACAGCGGGTGGGATCGTCATGACGATGTGCATGCAGGTGCATGCATCCAAGTCGTGCAAGTGTCAGGGGGCCTTAAGGTCTAACCTTACCAACCCCTAGAGCAAGCACACAGGCGACAGTGGTAAGGAAAAACCCCCTCTGATGATATTCAGGAAGAAACCTCAAGCAGACCAGACTCAGAGGGGTGTCCCACTGCTTAGGCCATTCTACCAAAAAGGTTTACAATACAGAACACAACACAACAACAATTGACGAGAGTCCATGCAGGTGTCCACTCCACCGTCTGAGGGGGTGGGGAGTCATTGAGCCAATGGTATGAAGTCACTTATACCAAACATTCACAAATATTTTACTGATTAAAGTGAGTGTTTGACCAAATTTCTAGCCACATTGGTAGCAGAGGTAGTATAGTAGACATGTTTTTTGTGGGGGAGGGGGGGCTGTGTTTTGCTTGACCTTTGCTTTAACCAATCTGTTCTAAAAGTTGATAATTTGAAGACACTTACCCAAGTAATATTCCCACCAAATTTGGTGAAAATCTGTCCAGCTTTTTTGTTGTTTTTAGTTATTTTGTTATCACACACAAGCAATTACAATACCTGATCATGCAGCAGCACACAGGGTATGAGTTCAGTTAATGTTATATCTTTGATGTCAGCTGAATTAACTGTTGACAGTTTTCACAAATATAGTACTTGACACGTTCCCATGTTCTTATAACATGTAAAGTAAGTAAGATTGCAGGAATTTTGTGATCACCGTTTTAGACCCTTTCAGAGTCAATTTATCCTCATCATGCTGATGTCACTCTGTCTTCAGAATTTGACCCTTACAGAGAATGGGTTTGTAATCTAAAGTAATCCACTTGGTCATCAGATCAAGACGGCACTGTTGACTGAGATTTTCTAATCTGTTTAGGTTTGTTACTCACTCACTGCTTCTTGTGTGAAATATACTCAGACCCATAAGTAGTTGGACAGCAACACATTTTTTTTTTTCTTTTTGTAAGTTTGGCTCTGTACACAGCTGCAGTGTATTTGAAATGAAACAATCAAGCTCTGCTTGTTGTGTAGACTTTTAGCTTTAATACAAGGGGTTCAACCAAAATGCATTTGCCATTGAGGAATCACAGCCATTTGTATGTATAGTCATCCCATTTAAGGGCCCATAAGTAATAGGACAGACTAAAGATAAGGATTATTGTTCATTCAAATCATCACTTTTATTGCTGGTTTTCTTTAGACAAGTTGAGGGATGGATACATGAACGTTTCATTTCACTGAATATATACTGTTCTTTATTTAGACTGCTGTGTGTCTCAGCATTTAGTTTCTGTGTAGGCTCTCAGTTGTCCAGGTGGTTTCCATAGTAGAGAAGCCTGAATCTTTGACTGGACTGGGTTGCTTGACGCGAGGACGTTTCGCTTCAAATCGCAGAAGCTTCCTCAGCTAAAATTCTTGCTCTGGTTGTCTGACTTCTGTCTTGACTCTTGTAGAGAAGAATAATCAACCTAACCAGACCCCTCCTACCGAGAGGCAGACTGCTATAGGCTAGTGACTAAACAATAGCTCTAATTAGCACCTATTGTGCTCTAGTTAGCACCCTCCTAATGACAGGGTAGCTGTCCCTCCTAATGATGGGACGGACTCTCTCCTGATGGCTCCCTTGACGACTCTGCTGATGACGTGAATAACTCATTACCATGAACAAAAGACTGAAACTGCTTTAACTTGAGTACCCCATTGTAAACAGGGGATAAAGCGTGTCTCAGACCCCCTCCCCGGTTAAGGCTGGGTTTCAAACGTTTCACAAAGAATGCCTCCTTGACCCCTCTCTCAAACCATTTCTTCTCTCTGGCTAATATTTTAACTTCCTTGTCCTCAAACGTGTGGTTAGTGTCTTTAAGGTGGAGATGAACTGCAGACTGAGGCCCACTGGTGCCCTCTCTGCGGTGCTGGTATAGCCTTTTGTGTAAAGGTTGCTTAGTCTCACCTATGTAGTGTTCGTTACAGTTTTCCTGACATCTGATAGAATACACTACATTGCTCTGTTTGTAACTAGGGATCCTGTCCTTAGGGTGAATTAATTTCTGTCTCAAGGTGTTAACCGGTTTAAAGTAAACTGGGATTTTGTGCTGTCTGAAGATCCTCTGTAGTTTTTCCCCTACTCCTGCTAAATAAGGGAGAGACACTCTTCTTCTTGTCTCCGTCTCCTGTCTGTCTGGTCTCTTTGTTCTCTGGGACTTCTGCACTTTGTCCAGGGACCATCGTGGGTACCCACATACTGTGAGGGATTTCCGGACAAGTTGTTGTTCTTTAGCCCTTCCCTCTGCAGTTGTGGGCACCTGTAGGGCTCTGTGTTGAAGCGTCCTGATCACCCCGAGCTTGTGTTCAAGGGGGTGGTTTGAGCCAAAGAGCAGATATTGGTCAGTGTGAGTTGGTTTTCTGTAAACCCCTGTCTGGAGCTGCCTGTTCTCTCCAATCGTAACATCACAGTCCAAGAAGGCTAAATGGTTGTTTCTGGCATCCTCATGTGTGAACTTGATATTGGCGTCCACCGAGTTGATGTGTTCTGTAAAGTCCTCAACTTCCTGTTGCTTGATTTTAACCCATGTGTCATCAACATATCTGAACCAGTGACTGGAAGAGATGCCCGTGAAAGATGTCAAGGCTGTCTTCTCCACTCGCCATGTACAGATTGGCCACAATGGGGGATACCGGAGACCCCATCGCACAACCATGAATCTGCCTGTAGTAATTCCCCCTAAACAGGAAATACGTGGTGTTAAGACAGATCTCCAAGAGTTGGCAGATGTGGTCTGGTGTGAGTTTGGTCCTTTCAAGTAGAGACACATCCTCCAGCAGTCTCTGCCTCACAGCTGAGACGGCCTCAGCGGTGGGGATGCAGGTGAACAACGAAGTCAGATCAAATGACACGATTGTTTCATCTGCCTCCAGCTGCAGGTCCTTGATCTTGTTCACAAAATCTTGTGTGTTCTCCACATGGTGGTCTGAGTTACCCACTAGAGGGGCCAAAATCCACTTAAGGTGCTTTGCCAAATTGTACATGATGGAATCTGTGCTACATACAATAGGCCAGAGTGGCACGTCCTGTTTGTGGATTTTGGGCAGTCCTAGATGCACGGAGTGGCGTCCCCAGGGTACAGTCTGTAGTATGTCTGCCTGTCGATGAGTCCCTCTTTCTCCAGGTTTTGGAGGTAGCTAATGATTTTCTTCTTATAGCCGCTCGTAGGGTCTCTCTTCAGACGTTCGTATGTATTGGAGTCACTGAGCAAGTTGTTGATCTTGGCTTCGTAGTCTGATGTGTTCAGGACTACCATGCATCTGCCTTTATCCGCTGGCAGGATAAGGATGCTTTGGTCCTTTTGCAGTGCTGACAAAGCTTTCCGTTCTACTCCTGTGATGTTGGAAGGAGGAGGCTTAGCACTGTTCAGCTGTTCACTGTTTAGTCACTAGCCTATAGCAGTCTGCCTCTCGGTAGGAGGGGTCTGGTTAGGTTTAAAAACTCCAGCTTTTGTGACTTCTTGATTATTCTTCTCTACAAGAGTCAAGACAGAAGTCAGACCACCAGAGCAAGAATTTTAGCCGAGGAAGCTTCTGCGATTTGAAGCGAAACGTCCTCGCGTCAAGCAACCCAGTCCAGTCGAAGATTCAAGCTTCTCTACTATCTCAGCATTTAGCACTTTTCTCTTGTGTTCTCTCAGAGATCCCTGGCTTTCTGTCAGAGGAGGAGTGTCGTGTGGTGGTGCAGCTTGCTCAGCTCAAAGGCCTGACAGAGCACCAGATAACACCAGCAAGCCAAGAACAACAGGACTCAAATCAGCCTCTACTTTCACTCAGCACAGAGGAGATCTTCAGTCTGCTGGACTTAAATCAGGATGGGCTGCTGCAGAAACAGGAGGTGACAGTGAAAACCTTGTAATCATACAGAAGGACAGCACTATGGATAAAAATTTCAATTAAAAACAAAATCATATGTTATTGTAAGAGTAATTGCTGGAATGTGCCAGATATTTTGTTGAAAAAAATTCTGTATATTCTGTCCTCTAGATTGTGAGTCACTCGCGTTCTCGAGACGGGACTTGGTTGAATCCAGATAATTTACGGCACATTCTGTCCGGTCTAGAGTCCTGCCCAAAAGGTTTGTGTTCATGTTTTCCTCTGGTTTCTGTATAGGTGTCAGAGCATCTGCAACTGCTGTGAACTATTTTACTATTCTAACATCTGTCAGTGTATGTTGTGCTGTGCAGAGCTAAGAAAATGTTTGTACCCCTTGAGCTTTTACACTTAAAATTTTTTTATGACACCATGTTAAAAAAGAGGTATTCCAGCTTCTTTATGTTAAAACATCTCAAAATGATGGACTTTAAAGTCACAGTGAAAACAAATTGCTGCAACATGACTACATTAGTATACAAATAATGAATGTTTATGAGTTCAATGGTACAAATATTTCATGAGGCGAAAGCTGGAACATACCATTCAACAAGGCGTTCAACTGGCATATTAAAGTTAAATGTTATTTAGATCATAATAAAAAACATTTATTAGAGAAGACAGAAAACAAAAAATGAGATTCAATCAGAATAGTAGCTTATTTTTTTTATTGGCATTAACATCTGTTTGACTTGTGTGTTGGTACAGATATCTTGATGCAGAATTTGATTTGATTTCTTTTTCACCTTTGCCTAATGAGGTCTTTCACTGCTTGGAGTAAATGAATGACTGGTGGATGTGGTTGCGTGCGAGCCTTTGTATGCTACAACCAGAAGGGGGCTGACACTAGTTTGCTACCATTGTGCCAGGCAATATACGTACAGGTCTTAGTCTGGGTGTGCTGTCATCCTATCTCATTAAAAACTGATTATGCTGCAGCACTTTCCTTCATTCCCCCTGGATCCGCTCTATCACGCCAGCCCTTATCCTCCCTCTTTAGCTATTCCCCACCACCATTCCCAGCCGATCCTGCTTCGGCACCCCAGAGCTATTGTTACAGCTGCGGCGCAGTCCCAGAGGGAGAATAATCAAGAACCAGACATTCCATTTTCCACATTCCATCCAGTCATTTTGAGGGGAACATCATAGATAGGACGAATGAAGAAAAAAGAAGAGTGGCCAGTTATTGCTAAAGACATGAGTAAAATAGTCTTTTCTGCATCATGGTGCCAAACTGAAAGTCTGGAGGAGATTTCTAAGCTTTTGGGAGGTAGGCACATTGTTGTTTTAGGTTTTGTTTACCTGTATATCTGACAGGCATGCTGACTTTGGAGGAGTTTCAGGGCCTGTATGATGTATCTCAACAACCCGGAAAGCAGCGCAGTGAGAAGCTGCAGAAGCAGGTCAAACAGAGAAGCAGACACACGTGGCTTTACCAGGGCCCAGGATCTCACCATGTCCTGCAAACACTCAGAAACAGGTACATTTAATACACGTGCTACAGCATGTGCTCCATGATGCATGTACATGGTTTTGCCAGAATCTTTTTTGGCCTCCTAGAATTATGATTAAATTGGAGACTTTGGTCATTTTTCTTTAGTGAATTCTCATTCTCATTTTGTGGCTCATTTGATCCATAGAATCTGTACTGTTATCATGATCTGCACCACATATCACCTGTTCTGAAACATTAGCAATCTACAAATGCCTGATTTTTATTTTATTTTATTTTTATTTTTTTAAAAATCTGTGGCTTGTCTCTTGAGAAATTCTTAAAAGTGTTGAAAACCTTTATCTCGCAATGTTAAAGTACGTACAGCAAAATTCATTAATATTTAAATAGACATCTAAAGTTCAATTTTGAAGCAGATCTAAATAGGGGTGAATCCAGGATGTTTTTAAAATTAAAAAAAAAAGGGGGGGGGGTTCCTAACCTATCAGAGCACTTCAAGTGTTGTCCGAGGAATTCCCTCTGAGTGCCGGTCTGGTTGGTAATATGCTTCTCCCCCAGAGTAAAAAGTCTGACCCGGGTGCCTACTGCGTTGGTTGAGCTGAGTGAGCAGCTTCAGGTGATCCGCTATGAGCACGGAGACTTCAGTAACGCACACTACGATAGTAGTTCTGAGCATCCAGACACGTGCTGCGCACACACCCGCCTGGCAGGAAACACTTCTGCCCTAACAGAAGTCCCCTGCAGGTGTGTATGATCAGTGTTTTCTGTTTGGTTTAATTGATTCTATCATTAATTTTGACACAGCTCATTTTAATTTTCTTCAAAAGTTTGAGTCTGACTCTTTATTTGACCAGTCTATGTAAATTCTACATTGCTTTTAATGCCTCTTGTAAAACACAGATTCATTAGTATATTTGAAGTTTGTTTATTTTTACCATCTATGTCACTTATCCCCAACAGCCCCAGTGTGTGTGTGTTTGTCAGTCAGATAGAGAGAGCAAGCGAGCGAGTGAGAGTGAGAAGGCCATTCACCAAATAAAGAGCATTCCTCTCAGTGAGTGTAATTCTCCTGAGGTAAACAAAAAGGAAAGTTGTTCCCAGTGTTAAGATTTAAAAGTCCTGTGGTATTTTTTTCTAAGAAAAAAATAATCTGCTTTTAACAGTTATTTTATAGTTAAGTGATGATCAACAACATTCATTATTTTTGTCATTATTATTATGAAAATGCCTTGACTTTTCTTAAGACCAAGGCCGGAGATTAAATGGGCCTCAAAGAGCCTTAATGCCAACACACTCTAACACTGCTTTATAATTTCCTTCTTTTATTTATTTGTAACTGACCTTTAAAACTTGATAAATTGTTATTTTATTAAAGGAAATGAAAAGTATGTGTATCATATTTGATTTATTTATTTATTTTTTGTAGAAATGTTTGGATGTCTCAGTAGATTTTGTGTTCAAGAGGAAAACAAACAAAACCAAGACAACCAACAAAAGGGCACTGAAATTTGCTGTCATCCGGTTAGTCACACGTGTACATGAAATGAGCTGTTTTCTTCTATTTTCCATCCCAGGTATCTTACAGTGATGTTCTACCTCAGCTCTGTAGAGGAAGGTGGGGAGATGACCTTCCCTGTGGCAGACAATCGTACCTATGATGAGGAGGTCAGTGTGATGTCACAGCATTTGATCATAAACCAGGATAGCCTCTTTCTGTGTTCCAATTTTGACATGATGTCAGACACCTGCTTGTTGATAGGTTGCAGACAGACCTTACCCATGACAAAGAATTTAATTATTGTAATTATTGAGTGAGCACAGAGTGCCCAAACAGATGATTAGACGCCAGCTGTTTATTTTGTCATTGTCTAGGCACTGGTCCAGGATGGAGTTGATTTGACGGACACTCGGGAAACATGTGTCAGAGGTAACCTGAGAGTGACTCCTACTCCAGGGAAAGCTCTGTTCTGGTACAACCACCTCTCTGATGGCAGAGGTAAATGCAGAAGACATCTCCAATATTCATTTTTGTACAGAATATTAAATAATACTAATATTTACTCCCTGCTACCAGTGGCAGATGGAGACCTGCCACCCGAATGCATTTTTTGTGCCAGGCACTCATTGTTATATTAAAGTACGCTGGTACAATTTGTCACTCAAAACTGTACCAAGAAGCTCTAAGTAAATCTATGTCTGCCAGGAAGCAAAAGAAGATTTCAACCAATCACAGAGCCTGATCCTTCAGAGTTGTATATCCCCTTGCCTGCTGTGTTCAGACCCCCATTGGCAGAGACCACTAGCAGTGGCTGCTAGCTTTTGTGAACTGACCGTGTTTGTCCTTTCTAAAGATTTTATTATAAATACCTGAAATAATACAGCTTTCTGTGCAGTTAGGTGTGCTAATGGGCCATCTAAGAAGTCTGTGCTCCAGTCATTCCATTGAGTGAAATTTTTGAGGTATTTAATTTGTACATGAGCACCATCAGCATGTATCAGTGGCTTAGTTCCACTATTATGCCATGGTTACTGAGGCAGTATGCTGGTTATAATATTTAATAACTGCAAACAAGTATCATGAAAACCACTGTCCGGTCCTCAAGAAATTTAACAAAAGTTAATAAAACACCCAAACCAAGGTTTAGTAAAAATAGACCAGAATATTATTCTTTTCAAATTAAGAAAAGCCTGTTTATTTTGTTCATGTCTGACAATAAATAAGTTAGTAATTTAAAATTTTTGCAGTACTATGAAACATTAATAGGAGAAAGAAAGTCACATATCATCTTGCTATTGTGCACGTCAGCTTTGACCTTCTGTGACAGGGTCAGCTGATTAATTGTGAACATTTGAGGAATTGGTTAAGGGTACAGTTAGACACACAAGTGGTTGGAATGTAGGAGAGTAAACGCGTCGCTTACCATTGTAAACTGTGCGCGGCTTTGTGCAAGTGCGCAAAGAAAATTTTGAAATGTTCAAAATCTCTATCATGCATTAATTACGTGAACTTCATGTGAACATTGCGCAAACCATTAAAAACACTGCGAGTGATTGCGTCAGTGCACCGCATCAGAGTGCAGCTCATCTGATTGATTATAACGAGATGTTAAATCTATCATAAACATAATTTTACAGCTACTTATAAGAAGGAATGAACATGCAACTGTTTTCCCAAGTTATTACAATATAAACATTACAGATACCATTTAGACTGTTTCAGATATGTTCTCCACCTCATGAAGTGCAGGAAAGAGAGAAAGAAAAAAGCTGCAGATGAAACGGTCCTCTGTGATTCTGTTAGCAATTAGAGGTGTTTTCAACAATAAACTCTGAGAGAAAATGATTAATCCGCTACGAAATAATTATTTTACATACACAGCATCCAGCGCACAAAGCACAGCATCCAGCGGAACAAAGCACGGTGTCCAGCTGGGAACACTGGGGACACAGTAGGTGAGATTGTCATGGTGAAGTGCGTGCAAGTGCGCAGATCAAAGTCATGCAAGTAACTCCTGTTTACACAGACAGTACACGGGCTGAGCCAGAACGAGGTGTTGAAAGTACTCTAGCCCCCCCTTGTTAAAGCAAAGGCTCACTTTTGAAGACATTTTAAAGACATTGTTTCACAAACAGTGATGATGAGAATAATATTAATAATAATATTGAGAATACAGTGGAACCTCGGTTTTACAACTTAATTGGTTCCTAAATGTTGTTCTTAAACCAAAACCAATTTTCCCATAAGAAACAATGTTCAAAGAGGTGTATCTTTTTCACTAACTATAACGCTCACATTTAAAAAGATCCCACAAGTTCCAAATGGGGTTTAAGTCAGGTGAGGAAGGGGGCCATGATGTTATTCTGCCATCTTTGATGCCTTTGCTGACTAGCCAGACAGTTTTATGCAGTGATGATGGAACACTGTCCTGCATAAAAATCACATCCTTCTTGAATGATGCAGACTTTTTCCTGTACCACCTCTTGAGAGTATCTTCTAAAAATTGTCAGTACGTTTGGGATCTGATTTTAACTCCTCTTCAGCCTGAAAGGGTCCAAGTAGCCCATCCTTAGTATTTGCAGGCTATACCAGTATCTCTCCTCCACCTTGCTGCTGTCTGACTTGAAGTGGTGCTGTGCATCCTTTAGCAATCCAGCCACGGGCCCATCCATTGGGTCCTTCAAGACTCACTCTCATTTCATCTTTTCATCAAAATCTGTCTTCAGATATTTCTTGGCCCATTGTTTGTTTCACTATCAGAGTCTTGTTCAGTGGTGGTCATTGTCAGCCTTCCTTACCTGTCTCTGAGCACTGAATACCTTGTACTTCTAGACACTCCAGGTAGGTTGCAGTTCAGGAAAGATGGTGGCAGTGGAGGATAATAGGTTCCTGATAGTGAGTTTAATACTTCTCAAATCCTTTGCAGTTAATTTGCATATTTTCTTCTCCACACGTTTCCTGTGATCCTGTTGACCATTTGCATCAAAGCGTTTGATTGTTCATTGATCATGCCTCAGTAGCTTAGCTACTGTATTTCAGGAATCTGGCATCCCTCTGAAAGGCATTTTACGTTTTAGTTTCTGTTTCATCTCTTTTGGTCCATTTTACCTGGGGAAAACAGCTGCTTAATAATTATGCACACCTTAAAATATGGTGTTAATCACTTTAGGCCACACCCTCCCATATTCCACAAATACATGTCACCTGAGAATGCTTAATTCCAGCAAGCATTCAACTTTATATACTGTATGTAGCTTGGAGTTGGAAAAATGATGAAATGATAAGATATGATAAGATCAAAATACTTATCTAAAAGTTGAGCACACAAGTGTAATTTGCTGCAGTCTGTCAGTCACACAGGTGCAGGTCATGCACTCTCCCTGTGTTCCTTCTTGCACATTATGAAATGTTCAGATGCATCATAACACACTCCCATGTGAACACATTGTACCCTCCTGGTTTACCTCATGAGGGATAACATTGTAGTGTAATTGTTTTTGGCTTCTTCAGGTTGGATGGGTGAGCTTGATGAGTATTCTCTTCATGGAGACTGTCCAGTGAGGCGTGGGGTTAAGTGGGTGGCCAACAGCTGGGTAAATGTTGACCCAGACCACCAGCAGCAAGCCCGGTACCAACGACTGGTTTCACAAAGGCATCAAGTAAACTCGGGTGTTGAGGACCATTACCAACCTCTGTCTCACAGTGACCTCCATCAAGACCTATAGCCAGGCCTCCAGGTCTTACTAACATCACGATACCGTACTTTTGACTTGGCCTGTTCGAAGCTTGTGAGCTGTGTGGCTCAACTTTCAAAATACCTAATGCTACTTCAAAAAGAGATTTTGCTTATTTGCAGTCTTTTACGTCACGTCTTTTAAACCACTGTTTCACTAGCCACGTTTACTTGAAATATCAGAAGTTTATGAAATTGACTACAGAATTTTGATAGGCAAATGCATTTGGCTACCTCACAGTTTGTCTTTATTCTTCACATAACTTTAAATTTTTAAAAATGATTGAACACTCCTCTGTCAGATCATGCTTTATAGAAAAATCCTTCCATATCTGTTTATTCATTAGCCTATATTATAGGCTGGTGTTTATATATATATATATATATATATATATATATACTCAACAAAAATATAAATGCAACACTTTTGGTTTTGCTCCCATTTTGTATGAGATGAACTCAAAGATCTAAAACTTTTTCCACATACACAATATCACCATTTCCCTCAAATATTGTTCACAAACCAGGCTAAATCTGTGATAGTGAGCACTTCTCCTTTGCTGAGATAATCCAACCCACCTCACAGGTGTGCCATATCAAGATGCTGATTAGACACCATGATTAGTGCACAGGTGTGCCTTAGACTGTCCACAATAAAAGGCCACTCTGAAAGGTGCAGTTTTGTTTTATTGGGGGGGGATACCAGTCAGTATCTGGTGTGACCACCATTTGCCTCATGCAGTGCAACACATCTCCTTCGCATAGAGTTGATCAGGTTGTCAATTGTGGCCTGTGGAATGTTGGTCCACTCCTCTTCAATGGCTGTGCAAAGTTGCGACTACGAACTGGAGTCAGTTCGAGACCCCGATGAGGACGCCGAGCATGCAAATGAGCTTCCCTGAGACGGTTTCTGACAATTTGTGCAGAAATTCTTTGGTTATGCAAACCGATTGTTTCAGCAGCTGTCCGAGTGGCTGGTCTCAGACGATCTTGGAGGTGAACGTGCTGGATGTGGAGGTCCTGGATTGGTGTGGTTACACATGGTCTGCGGTTGTGAGGCTGGTTGGATGTACTGCCAAATTCTCTGAAACACCTTTGGAGACGGCTTATGGTAGAGAAATGAACATTCAATACACGAGCAACAGCTCTGGTTGACATTCCTGCTGTCAGCACGCCAATTGCATGCTCCCTCAAATCTTGCGACATCTGTGGCATTGTGCTGTGTGATAAAACTGCACCTTTCAGAGTGGCCTTTTATTGTGGGCAGTCTAAGGCACACCTGTGCACTAATCATGGTGTCTAATCAGCATCTTGATATGGCACACCTGTGAGGTGGGATGGATTATCTCAGCAAAATAGAAGTGCTCACTATCACAGATTTAGACTGGTTTGTGAACAATATTTGAGGGAAATGGTGATATTGTGTATGTGGAAAAAGATTTAGATCTTTGAGTTCATCTCATACAAAATGGGAGCAAAACCAAAAGTGTTGCGTTTATATTTTTGTTGAGTGTATATATATATATATATATTAATGTACGAAGATCAGCCCTGGATCACAGTGTGATTTGGAAGGGTAGCCAGTCTCTTTCCTTGCCGCCTTACACCCCCAAACCGATCAGTCAGGAAGCCCATTTCAACTGCTTTTAACTGCTGTGTGTGTGGGTGTGGGTGGGGGGGGGGTGATATAAGGTACCAGCCCCCACTGGGAATCGCAGCAACATGTTTATGAGTGATGTCAGTGTATTCCTGAAAGAAATTATTCACATCTGTCATGTTCTGCACTTTAGTTTCCATAATGTAAAGCTGCGGTGTGTGAGATTTAGAGGTTTTTATTAGCAGAAATTCATAACCATCTGTTCATTGGTGTATAATTACCTACAATGTACAATCTACATGGGAGCAGAGCCCCCTCATGGAGGCCATGTTGCACTGCCATATTAATACAGTAGCCTAGAAGGGACACACTTACTCTGCCTTCCACAATTTGTAGCATGGCCAGATGATTGAAGAAAAGGAAGACTAACCAGTGGTTACACCCCCCCCCCCCCCCCCTAAACTGTCTGCTTGACGCTTGTACAGGGTAACAACTTTGTGAACCCTCATTTTATAAAATGGAGAATCATACGTATTTCTTGTCACAAGAAAGGAAAAGGGAGCATGAGCCTCCTTCACCCAAGAAATGGAAATTTGAAGGGAAATCTTGCCTGGTGACTGAACAATACAAAATGCAACATCACCACGAGATGGCACTAAATCCTACACACTGTAGTTTTAATAACTTTCATCATGATCAATGCAATTTTATAACTTGCACCACCAAAAACAAATACAGCACTATTCTTAACTTGTGGATGTGAGAATTCACTTCTAAGTATGTAAGACTGGAACATTTGTGTTTGTTGTCCTCACCACTCTGTCATTATTTATTTTTTGTGTGTTATTTATGATTGTAATTTAAGTTGGTGGAATGTATATTTATTACAGTTTGATGTTGCACTGATTCTAGGTATTTTATTATTTTATCATTTTATTTATGGTACTGTATTTTACTATATGTGTTACAAAATAAAGAGGAGTTTTATTGGGCTTATAAGTCTGATTCTGAAGACTCTATTCATATTGATATTGACCACTAGATGTCACTCAATGTTAAAAAATTTGATGGCAGTTTCTGTAAACATTGAAACCTGAGCTTGTCCATTATGGTGTGAATTCTGTAGAATTCAAAACTCCACTACCATTATATTTGCACCATGGTGTTTGGTTATTACTGAGATTGTCTTGTATTGTGAGATGTCTAAAATCTAACATGTTTGCCTAGTCAAAAAAAAAAAAAAATGCGGATCCTGTCAGGGGTGCCGAAAAGGGGAAAATAAGGAGAAGGATTCTAGGGGCCCATGATTGACAGCGGCCCAGAGAGGCCCCTAATACAATTTTAATACTGACAAAATCATTTGGGTGTATCCCAGTAATTTGTATGGGGCCAAAAATCCCTGGATCCTGTACATCCTGGCTCTCTGACCACTCAATGACACAGACATGATTTTTCTACGAGGTCTGTTAGAAAAGTATCCAACCTTTTTATTTTTTGCAAAAACCATATGGATTTGAATCACGTGTGATTGCATCAGCCAATCTTGAACCTTCGTGCGCATGTGTGAGTTTTTTCACGCCTGTCGGTTGCGTCATTCGCCTGTGAGCAGGCTTTGAGCACTGGTCCTCCCCCCTCGTCGGATTTTCATTGTGAGGATAATGTCTGAACGGCTGGAGCAGCGCTTCATCAAATTTTTCCAGAAACTGAGAGACAGCCAGGTGGACACCATTCGGAAAATTCAGACGGCTTTCAGGGACGATTTTATGGGCATCACACAGATTAAGGAATGTTACAGCCGGTTTAAAGACGGCGCACAATGGCGGAGGGTGCGCCGCGCTCCGAGCGGCAATCGACAGGCTGAAACGACCAGATCATTTCCAAACTGAATGCTGTGTTGATCCGGGACGTCGTCTGACTACCAGAGAAATGTCAGAAAAGGTGGACATCAGCACTTTTCCGGCACATTCCACTGTTAAAGGAGATTTTGTCATGAAAACAGGAGAGGAGGAATTTGCCACAGAGCCGCTAATGGCCAACACGGAGGTGCTTTTTGTTCTGCACCATTACGCGGCTCCGTCCTGACGCATGAATTCCGCTGCACGTCTTTCATTACAAAATCTCCTGTAACAGTGTAATGTACCGAAAAAGTGCTATGTCCACCTCTCTTGCTATTTCTCTGGTAGTCACACGATGTCCCGGATCAACACAGCCTTCACTTTGGAAATGATCTGGTCGTTTCAGCCTGTCGATGGCCGCTTGGAGCGCGGCGCGCCCTCAGCCGCTGTGGGCCGCCTTTAATCCAGTTGTAATGCTCCTTAATCTCTGTGATGCCCATTGAATCTTCACCGAAAGCCATCTGAATTTTCCGAATGGTTTCCACCTGGCTGTCTCTCACAGTTTCTGAAAAAATTTTGATGCAGCAAAGCGGCAGTCGCTCAGCCATTTTCCTGACAATGAAAATCTGCCGAGGGGGCTGGACCACTCCTCCCACAAACCATGCTCACAGGCGAATGACGCAACCGACAGGCGTGAAAAAACTCATGCATGTGCACAAAGGTTCAAGCTTGGCTGATGCAGTCACACATGATTCAAATTCATATGGTTTTTGCAAAAAAATAAAAAGGTCCGTTACTTTTCTAACAGACCTCATATTTAATAGAATAGAACACAATAGATGTTTGTTGTCATTGTGTTTCTTCAATGAAATTCTGGTGGCACTTTCCAAACAGCTATATACAAAACCAACACAGCAGCAGCTTTAAAAAAAAAAACAACAAAAAAAAAAACGAACAGCTCCGCAGGATGGCAAGACCTCAAAATACCAACAACAAAAAAGTGCTTAATAAATTTTTTAAGGTGCTTAATGCTTAGTGAGATAGGATAGTTTTAGATATGTAAACAGACTATATTATTTATTGCACATGTTGATATCCATTACTGAATGTTTGTGTTTGTAGGAGGGGGGCGGGGTGGGCTGATGGAGGCTACAGCTCTGGGGAAAAAAGCTGTTCCTTAGCCTATTTGTCTTGGTCCTTATAGTGCGGTACCACTTCCCCGATGGCAGAAGAGCAACCAGACTGTTCAGGGTGGCTGACTTGCAGATGGCCTGTGCTTTCCTCTGCAAGTGCTCAACACACAAGAGTCTAAGTCCAAGAGCTCAGCTCCTACAATCCTCTGTGCTGTCCTCACCACCTGAGACAGATCTTTTCTGTCCTCTGTCATGAAGCTGCTGTACCACACTGTGCAGCCCTTGCAGAGAATGTTCTCAATGGTGCATCTATCGAAGTTCCTGATTAGTTGTGGAACCACACCAGCCTGCTTTAGCTTCCTCGGAAAGAACATCCTCTGCTGGGCTTTTTTCACCAGGTTGTGGGTGTGTAATGTCCACATCAGATCCTTGTTGATGTGGGTGCCAAGGAACCTGATTGAGTCCACCCTCTCCACTTCTTCTCCGCTGATGTGTAGTGGGGGGCTGTGAGACTTCTGGTCCTCCTGAAGTCTATGATGACCTCCTTGGTTTTGGTGGTATTGAGGATCAGGACATTGTCTGCACACCACTCTGTCAGGTAGGTGTTTTACCTCCTTCCTGTACCAGGTCTTGTTCCTGATAAGGCCTTATCAAGATGAGTGGTAAGTAGTTTAAAAAATAAAAAAAGATGTTGGAAAAGAAAGTACATGTAATCAGACCCAGATGTGATGAGCCTTATCGAGGCCTTATCAAGGACAACAATGAGACCTGGTACAGCACTGACTCTCCTTTTGTTGCAGTCTGCAGATTACCATAGTTATGGTCTGTTTCCCATAAAAGTCATCGCCTTGCTGTGATCTGTCCTCGTTTCTGCTTTTGTACTCCTCTTGTCTTCTTCCCCCTCCCTCCCAATTGATGCAACCACATTGTGCTGTTATTAAGTGATGCATAAGTGTGCCTTGATTTAAATTAATACCTACAATCCCTGGCAAAAATTATGGAATCACCGGCCTCGGATGATGTTCATTCAGTTGTTTCAATTTTGTAGAAAAAAAGCAGATCACAGACATGACACAAAACTAAAGTCATTTCAAATGGCAACTTTCTGGCTTTAAGAAACACTATAAGAAATCAAGAAAAAAAGATTGTGGCAGTCAGTAACGGTTACGTTTTTAGACCAAGCAGAGGAAAAAAATATGGAATCACTCAATTCTGAGGAATAAATTATGGAATCATCCTGTAAATTTTCATCCCCCAAACTAACACCTGCATCAAATCAGATCTGCTCATTGACATTGACCCTATGCCATGACATTGACCCTATGTGTCTTTTTGCGAGGAATGTTTTCACAGTTTTTGCTCTATGGCAAGATGCATTATCATCTTGAAAAATGATTTCATCATCCCCAAACATCCTTTCAATTGTCCAAAATATCAACGTAAACTTGTGCATTTATTGATGATGTAATCATGACAGCCATCTCCCCAGTGCCTTTACCTGACATGCAGCCCCATATCATCAATGACTGTGGAAATTTACATGTTCTCTTCAGGCAGTCATCTTTATAAATCTCATTGGAACGGCACCAAACAAAAGTTCCAGCATCATCACCTTGCCCAATGCAGATTCGAGATTCATCACTGAATATGACTTTCATCCAGTCATCCACAGTCCATGATTGCTTTTCCTTAGCCCATTGTAACCTTGTTTTTTTCTGTTTAGGTGTTAATAATGGCTTTTGTTTAGCTTTTCTGTATGTAAATCCCATTTCCTTTAGGCGGTTTCTTACAGTTCGGTCACAGACGTTGACTCCAGTTTCCTCCCATTCGTTCCTCATTTGTTTTGTTGTGCATTTTTCGATTTTTGAGACATATTGCTTTAAGTTTTCTGTCTTGACGCTTTGATGTCTTCCTTGGTCTACCAGTATGTTTGCCTTTAACAACCTTCCCATGTTGTTTGTATTTGGTCCAGAGTTTAGACACAGCTGACTGAACAACCAACATCTTTTGCAACATTGCGTGATGATTTACCCTCTTTTAAGAGTTTGATAATCCTCTCCTTTGTTTCAATTGACATCTCTCGTGTTGGAGCCATGATTCATGTCAGTCCACTTGGTGCAACAGCTCTCCAAGGTGTGATCACTCCTTTTTAGATGCAGACTAACGAGCAGATCTGATATGATGCAGGTGTTAGTTTGGGGGATGAAAATTTACAGGGTGATTCCATAATTTTTTCCTCAGAATTGAGTGATTCCATATTTTTTTCCTCTGCTTGGTCTAAAAAAGTAACCGTTACTGACTGCCACAATCTTTTTTTCTTGATTTCTTATAGTGTTTCTTAAAGCCAGAAAGTTGCCATTTGAAATGACTTTAGTTTTGTGTCATGTCTGTGATCTGCTTTTTTTCTACAAAATTAAACAACTGAATGAACATCCTCCGAGGCCGGTGATTCCATAATTTTTGCCAGGGGTTGTATATGGTCATTGACAGTCCATTGTTTTCATCTATATTATAAAGAAAGAAAAAACATAGTATTGATGGCGTACTCTGGGACTTGTCAACCTGGACACTATACGAGATATGGACGTCTTTTTGTTTAAACTTTCACTCAGGACAAAAACAAAAGAACACAAACACCATGAACAGCTACATAATGTTATACAAATCATGATGGTATTTCATGAGGTGAATGATGAAATGTTATATAACAGCTGAGTGGATTCTTGTCATTTGATTGGTGCTTGTATGTCACATGACATGGATTAATTCATCCCATTAGTGTTGCATTGCATTCAGAGTGCGGCTTGGTTCCATTTAGAGTGCAAATTTGGTTCCATACGTTTGGTACCATTGCACTCTCACGTGCACAACCTCGTGCAAATGCGCAAATGTGATACACACGTGTGCACGTCCTTGTGCACACGCACGCAAGCGCGTGCACGCGTACACGCTCGTGCACGCACACGCATGCTCGTGCACACGCACACACAAAACCAATCCACTGTGCTGGCTGGAGGATGTTAGCAGGAAGAGAGAACAAAAGCTGGACTCATTTCTGACGTGATTTATTTATTTATTTTTGCTGCACTGAGGACGTATACAGTCTTATTTTAGTTGTTCACGCACGCACAAGCGCCGACCAGGTTGCGTGTGTGCACGCGCGGGACACAACTCTCCTGAGACATAATTGAGCTAACTGACACTGCTAATTCTTGTAAGATACAAACACACACACACACACACACAAAACAAATCCACTGTGCTGCCTATTAGCAGGAAGAGAAAGAAAACCTGGACCCATTTCTGACGTGACTTTTTTTTTGCTGTACTGAAGAGGTACAGCTGGACCGAGCCGGTTGCGTAGGCGCGCGCACGGGACAGCAACATGACGATTTGATTGAGTTAACTGACTCGGCTTTGCCTCGTTGAATGGTATGTTCCAGCTTTCACCTCATGAAATATTCGTACCATTGAACTCATAAACATTCATTATTTGTATATTTATACATTTCATCTTTCACCAAATTAATATTATTTCATAATTTGTTTTATGTAACAACTAAAATAAATCTTTGTCATTTGATATTTTATTAATTTATAAACAATAGAAAAGGGACTTATATTTTGGTGTGCGTCACTGGTCAAGAGGTTCCAAACAGTCCAACACAAACTTTACATAGCAAACCAGTCTAAAATGAAACTTGTCAGTTTTGGTAATATCAACATCTCTCATGGTCTTAAAATGACGATGTAGTCTGTACGTGCTGCCATGTGCTGACTTTTTTGTGTACAGACTGCGATCTGCTTTCCTCAGTCCAGTGAAAAATCACAACAGAAATTTCTCGAGTTCTTCATCTGACAGCGGTTCTACTTCAGCTAGAGACATCCCAGCGAATACTGCAAATGCCTCCAGAGGGCTTACGGTGTACTGGATTTGTTTTTTTTTTTGTGTTAGATGAATGAGCACCATCAATAAGCTCATTCAAATCATCGTCTGTCACCAAAACAAACCCCTAGCGAAAGTGCTAGTGTAAGCGCGTGGCTCATCAGTGCTTGATTGGTGCATCCAACCAAACGCAATCCGTTGTGTTTTTACATTAAGGTGGTCGCAGCGTGCAATGGTGCAAAACATATGGAACCAAAATTGCAAATGGTACAATATCATGTGACATACAAACCACCAATCAAAAGACAAGGATCTATTTAGGTGTTATATCAAAGGCAATGGAGCAAGATATACATCTCAAGGTAAGCCAGTTCTTGCTGCCACTAAACAGGGCAAATTATCATTGGAAATGACTTGTTCGTCTGCTGACAACAGGAATGAGCCCTTATTGATGGTAGACTTGTAAAGACTTGGTGCAGAATACAGCTGCATCATCAAAATCAAGGTGGCTAATAGACCATGAGTCCTAAGCCAATTTTGGCCTAATCGGTATTGCTTAAGAGGACTAAAAATGTTCAATGCTTAAGATAAGATAAACTTTATTGATCTCACAGAGGAGAAATTCACATGTTATGTCAGCTCTTAGGAAAACACAAGGTGTGTGCAAGTAGAGGAAAATGTTCATCAAACAGCATGTGCAAGATAAGCAATAATAATAATACTTGTAACAGTACAAGACATAAGAAATGAGGTAGAAATAGAATATGTATGTAAACGCACACACACGTGCGTGTATATATATATATATATATATATATATATATATATATATATATATATATATATACACACATACATATACACCCATACACGCATACCCATATGCACACACATACCTATACATATACACATAATACATATGCATATATAAACATGACTGGGATTCAAAAGGAGATAGGAGCATCTTATTTACAATATGTGAAATGGAGTTTAGGTGTGGTAAGGTGACATTAGTGCTGGGATTTGTAAACGAGTTATTGCACATGATATGTGGACATATTAATATTGCACGTGATTTGTGGACATATTATTGCCTGTGGTTATTTCACAGTGTTATTGTACAGTCTGACAGCGGCAGGGAGGAACGACCTGCTGTATCGTTCCTTCTTGCACTGAGGGTGCCTCAGACTGTCACTGAACGAGCTGGACAGCTCCACTACAGTCCGGTGCAGAGGGTGAGAGGAGTTGTTCATGATGGATTTGAGCTTGGTTAACACTCTCCTCTCAGCCACCTCCTCCAGAGAGTCCAGAGGACAGCCCAGGACAGAGCTGGACTTCCTGACCAGCTTGTTCAGTCTCTTTCTCTCCCGCTCTGTGATGCCCGGGGCCCAACAGACGACAGCATAGAGGAGAGCAGAGGCTACAACAGAGTCGTAGAAGGTCTTAAGCAGATGCCTGCTCACTCCAAAGGATCTCAGTCTCCTCAGGAGGTGGAGGCGATGCTGACCTTTTTTGTACAGGGCATCGATGTTGTGAGTCCAGTCCAGTTTGCTGTTGAGGTGAACATCCAGGTATTTGAGACTGTCCACAGTCTTTATGTCCTCCCCCTGGATGTTCACCGGTGCGTAAGGTGGTGGTTTCCTCCTGAAGTCGATCACCATCTCCTTCGTCTTACTGGTATTGAGACACAAGTGATTGCGCTCACACCAGTCCATGAAGTATGTGATGACTGACCGGTACTCCAGCTCATTCCCCTCAGACACGCGACCCACAATGATGGAGTCATCAGAGAACTTCTGGAGCTGGCAGCTGTCTGTGTTGTAGGTAAAGTCCGAGGTGTAGAGGGTGATGAGGAAAGGCGAGAGGACAGTGCCCTGGGGAGCCCCGGTGCTGCACCTTACCACCTCAGACTGACAGCCGCGCAGCCGCATGTACTGCGGGCGGTCAGTGAGGTAGTTGATGGTCCAGGCAGCGAGGTGTCCAGCCACACCTGCCTCTTCCAGCTTCCCCCGCAGCAGTGCCGGTCTGATAGTGTTAAAAGCGCTGGAGAGATCAAAGAACATGACTCTCACAGCGCTCCCACCTGTCTCTAGGTGGGTGAGCACTCATTGCAGTAGGTAGATGACAGCGTCATCTACCCTGATGTTGGGCCTGTAGGCGAACTGCAGTGGGTCCTGGGTGTCGCTCACCACGGTGCAGAGGTGAGACAGGACGAGCTGTTCCATGGTCTTCATGAGGTGAGAGGTCAGGGCAACTGGTCTGTAATGGGCCGGTTCCTTGGTGTGCGGCGTTTTAGGAACCAGGACCACACAGGAGGTCTTCCACAGGGTGGGGACCACCCCCAGGCTGAGGCTCATGTTGAAAATGTGGCTGAGGACCTCACAGAGCTCATCTGCACAGGTCCTCAACAGCCTCGGGGAGATCCCATCAGGTCCTGCTGCTTTCCTCTGCTTCAGCTGCAGGAGCTGGCTTCTCACCTCAGTCGGAGTTACAGTGAGGGGGGGAGGGGGAGCTGGGGTGTGAGTTGAGGTGGGCTGGTGCTGAATACAGTCATGGGGGGGAGGGACGAGGTCCGGGGTGCAGTGGAGGTGACCAGGGGGTAGAAGGTGGGGGGTCAGAGGGACTGGAGGGCTGGCTGCTGGAGACATGTGGAGGGCCAGGGGCAGGCGTGGAGGAGCCAAAATGGTTAAAGTAACCGTTTAGCTCCTCTGCGAACTGAGAATCCCCATCTGCAGTCCTTCTGGCACCCTGCCCAAATCCGGAGGCGGTCTTGAGGCCTCTTCACACATCCCTGACATTGTTCCGGGCCAGCTGCTCCTCCATCTTCCCCCCATACACCTTCTTGGCTGCACGGATCTTCTACTGGAGCTCCTGTTGGACTCTATGCTGCTCCTCTCTGTCTCCCAAGTTGAAAGCCCTCTTCTTCTGGTTCATCAGGGCCTTCAGCTTGGGGTCACCCAGGGGTGGTTGTTGGGGAAGCACCGTACCCTCCGGGTAGGCACAGTGCTCTCCACACAGAAGTTCATGTAGTCAGTGACACACTGGGTCAGGCCGTTGATGTCGTCACCATAAGAGTTTTGAAACATGCTCCAGTCTGTCTGTGTCTGAAGCAGTCCTTCAGCCTCTCAGTGGCCTCTTCAGTCCAGAGTTTCACTGACCTTTTCTGCACTGGCTCTCTTCTCACCCTGGGTGTGTATTGGGGGAGCAGATAGACGAGGTTGTGATCAGAGCATCTCAGCGGGGGGAGGGGGGTGGAGGTGTAAGCGTCCTCCACATTAGCATAAAAAGGGTCCAGTAGTCTACTGTCCCTGGTTTAACACGTGACGTACTGGGTGAATGTGGGGAGGGTGGCAGAGAGGGAGGCGTGATTAAAGTCTCCGGTGATGAGGAAGAGCGCGCGTGGGTGTTGTGTCTGCAGCCGTGTGACTGTGCTGTGGATCCGCTCACAGGCAGCAGCAGCATCCACAGAGGGAGGAATATACGCGCAGAGCGTGATCACACTTCCAAACTCCCGTGGGAGATAGTATGGCCTCATGCTCACCGCGAGTAGTTCCACATCCGAGGAGCAGATCTGCTCCTTCATGTGAATATGAGTCCTGCTGCACCATCTCTCACTCACATAAACAGCGAGCCCCCCTCCTCTCTTTTTTCCGCTCTCCGCCAGCGTCCTGTCCGCGCGGATAAGTGTGAAGCCGTCCATGTTGATTAAAGAGTCCGGTACATGTTCATCCAACCACGTCTCTGTGAAGCACATGAGACTGCAGTCTTTATACAGCCTCTGGAAACGGGTTAGCGCTGATAGATCCTCGGTCTTGTTGCGGAGAGATCTTACATTCCTCATGACCACAGACGGAATATAAGTCCTTCTCCGCTTTGTTCGGCCACCCCTGCAGCCCCTACGTTTCTTCTGAATGTTTGAAGGTATGTCCGGGTGCTCAGCATAGCGGGGACCCGGCCTACTGTGGATCGAGTCTCTTAGTCCAAGCAGCTGATCCCGGCTATAAATAATGGGACGTCCAGAGCTGGAAACAAAGGGATTTCCCCGCGCTGCCTCAAAAAGTGCAGAAAGCAGCATAAGGATGATCACAAAAGTACCAAAAGTGGGTTTCCCATGTGCATACTTGCACAGGGTACCACCCACTGCAAATAAAAACAAATAAGCACATTAAAAAGTATTAAAAATAGCGAAAGTAGGAAAAGAGGGAGCAGAGCTGAAGTAACAGTGTTTTTGAAACCTAATAGCACCTCTGAAGTGATTTACAAGATATTTAGCAGACGTTAGCGTGGTGACATCACAGGCTGGTAGCTAACTGCAAACTCCGTTTCACATTTGTGTGTAAATATAACTTCTTTGTCATGCAAGAAATAAACACTTTGAAAACTGAAAATGCTGTTTTTGGAACTTGATAACGCCTCTAGACTGATTTAAAAGACAGAGGTGGGGCGAAGTCACTGTCAATTGATTCTCATGTTATCAATCAGCAAGTCCC
Source organism: Thalassophryne amazonica (assembly GCF_902500255.1). Lineage (NCBI taxonomy): Eukaryota > Metazoa > Chordata > Actinopteri > Batrachoidiformes > Batrachoididae > Thalassophryne > Thalassophryne amazonica. The sequence continues at coordinate 79,472,226 of NC_047108.1, forward strand.
AAGTCAAATCTCAAGTCAGCTTGCAAACAATTGGTGGTCATTGTGACTTGAGACTTGACTTAGGACTTGCTGATTCATGACTTGAGAGTGACTTGAAGGTGACTTAATCCCACCTCTGCTCAAAGCTAACTTCTGCTCTTGTCAAAGGCTATTAAACGTAAATATTGTTTATGATTGATTGACAGAGGGGCTTTATTGAACCTGTACAAACTGTAAGACAACAGGAGCTCAATAATGTAAATAACAATACATATATTATCTATCTATCTATCTATCTATCTATCTATCTATCTATCTATCTATCTATCTATCTATCTATCTATCTATCTATCTATCTATCTATCTATCTATCTATCTATCTATCTATCTATCTATCTATCTATCTATCTATCTATCTATCTATCTATCTATCTATCTATCTATCTATCTATCTATCTATCTATCTATCTATCTATACTTTGCACTGGGATAACTGCAAATTATAAAGAAGACAGTGCTCATATGCTCGCCCTCAAAGTGCCACCTTATCGTGGTGGGGGAGTTTGCGTACACGGATGATCCTACGAGCTATGTTGTCTGGGGCTTTGTGCCCCTGGTAGGGTCTCTTAAGGCAAACATGTCCTAGGTGACGGGTCAAATCAAATCAAAATCAAATCAATTTTATTTATATAGCGCCAAATCACAACAAACAGCTGCCCCAAGGCGCTTTATATTGTAAGGCAAGGCCATACAATAATTATGGAAAAACCCCAACGGTCAAAACGACCCCCTGTGAGCAAGCACTTGGCGACAGTGGGAAGGAAAAACTCCCTTTTAACAGGAAGAAACCTCCAGCAGAACCAGGCTCAGGGAGGGGCGGTCTTCTGCTGGGACTGGTTGGGGCTGAGGGAGAGAACCAGGAAAAAGACATGCTGTGGAAGAGAGCAGAGATCAATCACTAATGATTAAATGCAGAGTGGTGCATACAGAGCAAAAAGAGAAAGAAACAGTGCATCATGGGAACCCCCCAGCAGTCTAAGTCTATAGCAGCATAACGAAGGGATGGTTCAGGGTCACCTGATCCAGCCCTAACTATAAGCTTTAGCAAAAAGGAAAGTTTTAAGCCTAATCTTAAAAGTAGATAGGGTGTCTGTCTCCCTGATCTGAATTGGGAGCTGGTTCCACAGGAGAGGAGCCTGAAAACTGAAGGAAAACCCTAGGAACTACAAGTAAGCCTGCAGTCTGACAGCAAAGCGCTCTATTGGGGTGATATGGTACTATGAGGTCCCTAAGATAAGATGGGACCTGATTATTCAAAACCTTATAAGTAAGAAGAAGAATTTTAAATTCTATTCTAGAATTAACAGGAAGCCAATGAAGAGAGGCCAATATGGGTGAGATATGCTCTCTTCTTCTAGTCCCCTTCAGTACTCTAGCTGCAGCATTTTGAATTAACTGAAGGCTTTTCAGGGAACTTTTAGGACAACCTGATAATAATGAATTACAATAGTCCAGCCTAGAGGAAATAAATGCATGAATTAGTTTTTCAGCATCACTCTGAGACAAGACCTTTCTAATTTCAGAGATATTGCGCAAATGCAAAAAAGCAGTCCTACATATTTGTTTAATATGCGCATTGAATGACATATCCTGATCAAAAATGACTTCAAGATTTCTCACAGTATTACTAGAGGTCAGGGTAATGCCATCCAGAGTAAGGATGTGGTTAGACACCATGTTTCTAAGATTTGTGGGGCCAAGTACAATAACTTCAGTTTTATCTGAGTTTAAAAGCAGGAAATTAGAGGTCATCCATGTCTTTATGTCTGTAAGACAATCCTGCAGTTTAGCTAATTGGTGTGTGTCCTCTGGCTTCATGGATAGATAAAGCTGAGTATCATCTGCGTAACAATGAAAATTTAAGCAATGCTGTCTAATAATACTGCCTAAGGGAAGCATGTATAAAGTGAATAAAATTGGTCCTAGCACAGAACCTTGTGGAACTCCATAATTAACCTTAGTCTGTGAAGAAGATTCCCCATTTACATGAACAAATTGTAATCTATTAGATAAATATGATTCAAACCACCGCAGCGCAGTGCCTTTAATACCTATGGCATGCTCTAATCTCTGTAATAAAATTTTATGGTCAACAGTATCAAAAGCAGCACTGAGGTCTAACAGAACAAGCACAGAGATGAGTCCACTGTCTGAGGCCATAAGAAGATCATTTGTAACCTTCACTAATGCTGTTTCTGTACTATCATGAATTCTAAACCCTGACTGAAACTCTTCAAATAGACCATTCCTCTGCAGATGATCAGTTAGCTGTTTTACAACTACCCTTTCAAGAATTTTTGAGAGAAAAGGAAGGTTGGAGATTGGCCTATAATTAGCTAAGATAGCTGGGTCAAGTGATGGCTTTTTAAGTAATGGTTTAATTACTGCCACCTTAAAAGTCTGTGGTACATAGCCAACTAATGAAGACAGACTGATCATATTTAAGATCGAAGCATTAATTAATGGTAGGGCTTCCTTGAGCAGCCTGGTAGGAATGGGGTCTAATAGACATGTTGATGGTTTGGAGGAAGTAACTAATGAAAATAACTCAGACAGAACAATCGGAGAGAAAGAGTCTAACCAAATACCGGCATCACTGAAAGCAGCCAAAGAGAACGATATGTCTTTGGGATGGTTATGAGTAATTTTTTCTCTAATAGTTAAAATTTTATTAGCAAAGAAAGTCATGAAGTCATTACTAGTTAAAGTTAAAGGAATACTCGGCTCAATAGAGCTCTGACTCTTTGTCAGCCTGGCTACAGTGCTGAAAAGAAACCTGGGGTTGTTCTTCTTTTCTTCAATTAGTGATGAGTAGTAAGATGTCCTAGCTTTACGGAGGGCTTTTTTATAGAGCAACAGACTCTTTTTCCAGGCTAAGTGAAGATCTTCTAAATTAGTGAGACGCCATTTCCTCTCCAACTTACGGGTTATCTGCTTTAAGCTGCGAGTTTGTGAGTTATACCACGGAGTCAGGCACTTCTGATTTAAGGCTCTCTTTTTCAGAGGAGCTACAGCATCCAAAGTTGTCCTCAATGAGGATATAAAACTATTGATGAGATAATCTATCTCACTCACAGAGTTTAGGTAGCTACTCTGCCCTGTGTTGGTATATGACATTGGAGAACATAAAGAAGGAATCATATCCTTAAACCTAGTTACAGCGCTTTCTGAAAGACTTCTAGTGTAATGAAACTTATTCCCCACTGCTGGGTAGTCCATCAGAGTAAATGTTATTAAGAAATGATCAGACAGAAGGGAGTTTTCAGGGAATACTGTTAAGTCTTCAATTTCCATACCATAAGTCAGAACAAGATCTAAGATATGATTAAAGTGGTGGGTGGACTCATTTACATTTTGAGCAAAGCCAATTGAGTCTAATAATAGATTAAATGCAGTGTTGAGGCTGTCATTCTCAGCATATGTGTGGATGTTAAAATCGCCCACTATAATTATCTTATCTGAGCTAAGCACTAAGTCAGACAAAAGGTCTGAAAATTCACAGAGAAACTCACAGTAATGACCAGGTGGACGATAGATAATAACAAATAAAACTGGTTTTTGGGACTTCCAATTTGGATGGACAAGACTAAGAGTCAAGCTTTCAAATGAAATAAAGCTCTGTCTGGGTTTTTGATTAATTAATAAGCTGGAATGGAAGATTGCTGCTAATCCTCCGCCTCAGCCTGTGCTACGAGCGTTCTGGCAGTTAGTGTGACTCGGGGGTGTTGACTCATTTAAACTAACATATTCATCCTGCTGTAACCAGGTTTCTGTAAGGCAGAATAAATCAATATGTTGATCAATTATTATATCATTTACTAACAGGGACTTAGAAGAGAGAGACCTAATGTTTAATAGACCACATTTAACTGTTTTAGTCTGTGGTGCAGTTGAAGGTGCTATATTATTTTTTCTTTTTGAATTTTTATGCTTAAATAGATTTTTGCTGGTTATTGGTGGTCTGGGAGCAGGCACCGTCTCTACGGGGATGGGGTAATGAGGGGATGGCAGGGGGCGAGAAGCTGCAGAGAGGTGTGTAAGACTACAACTCTGCTTCCTGGTCCCAACCCTGGATAGTCACGGTTTGGAGGATTTAAGAAAATTGGCCAGATTTCTAGAAATGAGAGCTGCTCCATCCAAAGTGGGATGGATGCCGTCTCTCCTAACAAGACCAGGTTTTCCCCAGAAGCTTTGCCAATTATCTATGAAGCCCACCTCATTTTTTGGACACCACTCAGACAGCCAGCAATTCAGGGAGAACATGCGGCTAAACATGTCACTCCCGGTCCGATTGGGGAGGGGCCCAGAGAAAACTACAGAGTCCGACATTGTTTTTGCAAAGTTACACACCGATTCAATGTTAATTTTAGTGACCTCCGATTGGCGTAACCGGGTGTCATTACTGCCGAAGTGAATTACAGTCTTACCAAATTTACGCTTAGCCTTAGCCAGCAGTTTCAAATTTCCTTCAGTGTCGCCTGCTCTGGCCCTCGGAAGACAATTGACTATGGTTGCTGGTGTCGCTAACTTCACATTTCTCAAAACAGAGTTGCCAATAACCAGAGTTTGATCCTCAGCGGGTGTGTCGCCGAGTGGGGAAAAATGGTTAGAAATGTGAACGGGTTGGCAGTGTACACGGGGCTTCTGTTTAGGGCTACGCTTCCTCCTCACAGTCACCCAGTCGGCCTGCTTTCCCGGCTGCTCGAGATCTGCTGGAAGGGAACTAACGGCGGCTAAGCTACCTTGGTCCGCACCGACTACAGGGGCCTGGCTAGCTGTAGAATTTTCCACGGTGCGGAGCCGAGTCTCCAATTCGCCCAGCCTGGCCTCCAAAGCTACGAATAAGCTACACTTATTACAAGTACCATTACTGCTAAAGGAGGCCGAGGAATAACTAAACATTTCACACCCAGAGCAGAAAAGTGCGGGAGAGACAAGAGAAGCCACCATGCTAAACCGGCTAAGAGCTAGTAGCTGCGCTAAGCTAGCGGATTCCTAAAAAACACACAAAGTGAATAATGTGTAAATAATTTAGAGGTGATTCAGCAGACGGAGTGCTTTAGTTACGGCACGTGAAGATTATACTGTGAAGCAAATCGTTATCTAGGTAACTAGATCAATCTAACTGCGCAGATTAAACAGCTAACAGATACAGCAAAACACCGCTGTGCTCCGGAACAGGAAGTGATACAATACCGCAGTGAGAGCCTTGGTGGTCAACCAGCCAAACAAAAATGAATGTGGAAAATGAATCATTTAATATTTTCTTGTTTTTAGCGTGTAGCTTCTTTCTCTGTTTCTCTCTCTGTTGTTTTTAAGCGATAGAAAGTCCAAATAATGATGTAAAAACGTACGTGCCTGCGCTCACACAAAATACAGTGCCACCTATCAATCAAGCCCCTTTATCTTGTCACAAGGACCAAAATGGAAATAAGTGTTTATACTTATTGTGTTATCTGTATATCATCGATATACTCACCTCTATATGTTTACATTGACTCACTCACTCATTCACTCACTCACTCACCTACACGGCTGACATATGTACTACAGCTTTTTTGGTCAATTTGAAAATTTTAGTGTGGACAAAGATAAAACTTGAAACGTTGCCGTGTTTACCAAACACTATTTGAAAACAAAGATTGTTTTGTATCATGTACACAAGACCGCAGACGTGACTTTCTGCTTCAACTTATCTGGCATTGTGAAAAAAACAAACAAAGATGCCACAAACCCAGGTGCCAGCCAAGGAAAAGAATTTTGATCCAGAATCCACATCTGGATCACCTCCAAAATTCAGTGGTCTTTCATGCCATAATATCTGTGGTGCAAATTTGGTGAGAGTCAGTTAAGTAGTTTTGACATAATCCTTCAAAGCCTATATAAAGTGAAAGCTTGATCCAGAATCCGGATCCAGATCACCTCCAAAATTCTGTGGAGTCTTCCATGCCCTACATGAACGAGCGAAGCTCTTCAGCATCTCACCATGTCATTTAGGTCCTTCAGACTTTTTTTTTTCAGTAAATGCTTCTGGAGAGCATAATCATGGCAAAGATCTTCTGCTTCTGGGGGCTAAGCCCCCCAACTACTGCCATCTTAATCACCGCCATTTTAAGCATTTCCTTTATTTGCATCTTACATGCCTGGAAAACAGTCCCCACCATCTAAATTAGGTTCTTCAAACTTTTTTCAGTCAGTGCTTCTGAGGAGCATGGCTAAAAATCTAACCCTAACCCCCCCAACTATGGCCCTCTTACTTAACCCCCTGCCACTGTAAGCATTTTTTTTTATGTTGATGTAAATACAGATTCTAACTTCTCAGCTACTCTACTAGTAGGGCTGCACAATATGGCCAAATTAGCTTAACTTTCAGGTTTTTGTTTTAAGAAAAACCTCCTCTACACCACTCCATCAGGAAGCTGTATTTTATATTTTTAATTAAATTTATACCAGGTTGTAGAGATTTGGTACCAGTTTGAGTTAAAGGAAGATCATTTTACACATTAGAAAACAACTGTTTACTCACCAATATAACTAGGAGTCTGTGGTTCAGACAAAATGTTCAAATTCAAAACTGGCTCAAACATTTTTCTTCTTCTACTAAGGTGGATTACAGCATTTTTATGAAACACAGCACCAACTACTGTACAGGAGGAACCTGGCAGTCAATATGTGTCGCCAATTTGAAAATGGCTCTTTTCAACCAGATGTGTGGTGCTGTGACATGTCGTGACACCAGGTGGCACCTGGGGTGTCCAATCAGATTTCAGAGAAGTCCAGTGCAACCCAGCTTCACCCATGCCAGGAAATGTTCAACATTTGACATGTACTGTTTCACTGTGGACTTAAAATGTGGCTGTTTCAGTGTGAGCTTGCCACTGGAGTCCCCTGAGATTCCATGAGATCTCATCTGTCAATCCAGGAAGTGTTGATCCCGGAAGTGTTTCTGTTATTTTCCTGATTGTGTGTGCTGTCATATCAGCTTTGACGTATAGCGATTGCGTGAGTGCAATACAGATTTATGATCGCGACTCTCTTTTTAAAATTAAAGAGACAATGGAATGCCTCTTTCAGGACTGGGATAGCTACAAGCAAACTTTCCCACCTCCGTTTGTGTGTTCCCCCTCCTCCCGGGAATACCTGATGTGGCGACGTCCAGGTAGTCCGAAAAAGAGGAGAAGAGGCTGCAGAGTGGGTGTCCAGGTTCGGATCAGATGAGGAGTGTGGTGTGCGGCTCGTGGATACCGAAGCTACAGGTGGCTTTGTCCAGTTCCACTCTTGCAGGGCCATACGGCTGGCGGTGCGGCCCTGTTCATGCATCCCAACACTTCTCTGTGTTGCAGGACTCAGCCTGGACATCACTGGGTCCACGATGGACGAGTCGCTTGGGTCCTGGGTCCGTCCCTGTTTTCCGTGTTTACATCTCGGGAGCAGCGTGGGTTTCGCCGGTACAGTGGTGCCTCACGTGACCGTGGGAGATGTCTGCAGCCTATCCCGCTGTGTTCAGCGGACTCGACTACCGCCTCATTGTTGAGTCAGATTGGATTATTGAATGCGCGCTCTATTTCAAATAAAGCGTTCTCCATTAATGAGCTTTTTGTCAGGAAAAACTTGGACTTTCTTTTCCTCACAGAAACGTGGCAGAGGGAAAATGAATGCATCCATTTAAATGAGCTCTGTCCTGCGGGTTGCTTAGCGGTGGGTAAGTCCCGCCCCTGTCGTGCGGGGGGAGGACTGGCTGCTGTGTACCGGGACCGGTACACATGCAGACTGTCGGATACGAGCCACGCCCCCTCTTTTGAGGCGCTCATGATGGAAGTTGGTTCCTCACATAAATTTTATAGTATTTTGATCTATCGACCTCCTGGCCCTGCTGGGGCTTTTCTTAAGGCTTTTACTGACTTTTTATCGTCTATAATTAGATTGGAAAAGGTCTTAATTTTGGGTGATTTTAATTTCCAGATTGATGTTGATTCTTCTACTTCAGCAAGAGAGCTTATAACTATGACAGAGGCTTTTAATTTTAAACAGTATGTGTCAGGTCCCACTCACAAGGGTCACACGTTGGATCTGGTTTTTGCACTGGGCCTGGAAATTACCAATGTATGTGTGGAGGATGTTCTTCTGAGTGACCATTGTTGTATTTTCTTTGATTTGATGGTGCCATCTGAGCCTCAACCTGTTTCTACTAAGGCAGAAAGGAGAATTATCACAGAGACAACAGCTACGCTTTTCTGTGATAAATTCAACCCTTTACTTTTTAATAATCTTACTGAAACTGATTGTTTTATGAATAGCTTTAATAGCCACTGTGCCACTATCTTGGATCAAGTGGCACCACTCAAGGCTGATAAAGCTCCTCGTGAAAGTTTCTTCCCTTGGATAAATGATGGGATTATGACTCTAAGGAGAACATGTCGCTATATTGAATGCCTATGGAAGTCAACAAAACTGGAGGTTCACAGGCTACATTTAAGAGACTTAATATCTTCCTTAAATAAGATGATAGAGGAGGCCAGGATGAGTTATTTTAATCGCCTGATTGCCTCCAATAAAAGAAATCCTAAAGTGCTTTTTGACACAATCAGCTCTCTTGTGTCACCTGCTGCCGTCACTCCTGTTATCTCTAAAACTAGTTGTGAGGAGTTCCTGGATTTCTTTATTGATAAGGTTAGAGTTATAAAGGACAACCTGCCTCCATGCCATGGTCCCCAGCACTGGGAACCTCCCACTCAGTGCTGGGCCTCATTTGAGCCTGTTACTGTAGAGGACTTCTCAACCATCATGAATAAAGTGAAGCCATCCTCTGGTATTTTGGATGTTCTTCCGTTTAAACTGTTTGTGAATGTATTTGATTCCATCGGGCCCTACAATGCTAAAATGTTTAATATATCTTTGTCGAGTGGTGTGTTTCCCTGTTATTTTAAACATGCCATTGTGGAACCACAGTTAAAGAAAGCTGGATTGGATTCTACAGAGCTCAAGAACTTTAGGCCAATATCTAAAACCCCTTTCTTGGCCAAAGTCTTGGAAAAGGTAGTCTGTGCTCAATTGAGATCGTTTTTGCAGGCTAACAACATCCATGACACTTTTCAATCTGGGTACCGTGAGTTTCATTCTACTGAAACAGCCCTGTTGAAGGTGTCTAGTGACATGATGATGTCAGCTGACACTGGCAAATGTTCTGTGCTGATTCTGTTTGATCTGTCTTCGGCGTTTGATACCGTTGACCATGGCATTCTGATAAACAGATTGCGGGATTTGGTTGGAATGTCAGGTTGTGTTTTAGAGTGGTTTACCTCTTACCTGACTGGTAGAACTTTTAGTGTGACGGTGGGCAATGCAGTGTCGGAATCTGCAGATCTTCTGTGGGGTGTGCCACAGGGATTGGTCTTGGGACCTGTTTTGTTCTCGTTGTATCTCCTTCCTCTCAGCAAGCTGATCCAGCAGTTCAGTGATGTGTCCTATTATTTGTATGCGAATGATCTGCAGCTGTACTGCTCTTTCAAGACAACTGAGCCACAGAAACTCTGCTCTCTCACAAATTGTTTGGCCAAAATTAAGGAATGGCTCACTGAGAACAGTCTGCAGTTAAATTCCAATAAGACTGAGACTCTGATTGTAGCACCAGATAGTGCTGTACCTGGAATTAAGCAGCATCTCGGTAGCCTAAGCTGCATGGTCAAAAGCAGCTTGCATAACCTGGGTGTCATTTTGGATGGAGGGATGTCTTTGGAGCAGCACACAAATTACCTGGTTAAGAACTGTTTTTTTTCCAAATTCGGAACATCTCTAAGCTCCGTAAGATGGTGACTTTAAAAGAGCTTGAGATGATTGTTCATGCGTTCGTCTCATCGCATTTGGATTAACAGTCTCTTCACCTGTCTGAATAAGAAGGAGTTGGCCCGCCTGCAGGTTGTGCAAAATTCTGCTGTGCGCCTGCTTACCCGCACCCGCAGGAGGGACCATATTACTCCTATTCTTAATACTTTGCATTGGCTGCCTGTCTCCTACAGGATTCATTACAAAATCCTGGTATTGACTTTTAGAGCTCTGCATGGACAGGCACCGGAGTACATCAGGGACCTGATCCAGCCTTATGCTTCCTCCAGGAGCCTCAGGTCGTCCAATCAGAACCTGTTGATGGTTCCTCGGACCCGTTTTAAAACTCGCGGGGACAGATCTTTTAAAGTGGTGGCGCCTAGCCTCTGGAATGAGCTTCCCTGTGCCCTTCGTTCTCTGGATTGTATAGATACTTTTAGAAGGCAACTAAAGACGCATTTCTTTAAGTTAGCTTTTTAGCCTAATATTGTATTTTATTGTTTTCGTATGTTATTTTTAGATTATTTTTGTATGCCATGTGCAGCGCTTTGTGACCCTGGTCTGTGAAAGGCGCTTTATAAATAAAGCTTACTTACTTACTTACTTACTTTGGCATTTGACATTTCCTGTTTCACTGTGGACTCAAAATTTGGCACTTCCTGTTTGGGACTCAGTGTACCATGAGTGAGCTTCACGTCGCTGCGTGTCACTTCACTCGTAATATCGATCTGTGGTGAAAATTTTGTCAAAATCCATGCAGTAGTTTTGAGGTAACATACAGACAGACAAATAAATAAAACAGTAAATAAATAAATGATGATGATTTGATTATGGCCTTGGCAGACGTAATAATGATTAGAGTTGGCAAATTACAATACCATCTGTTGCACAAGTTTGGGTTATACTTGCCACACGGTTTGGCTGACCATTGCAAAATTCTATGAACAAACGCAGGACAAATACGTAGATTGACAAATTCATCGCAGGAAACTTTTTTCCAATTCGGACTAGCTTGAATAGCAGATTGCTCATTGAGATTAAAAGGTCTTTTCTCTGTTAGTTCAACAGTTTCCCTTAACCAATATACCCTCCAGCATTACAGTCTTCGGAATCATTATCAGAATTGTCACTACGGTTTAGCTCATCTTATGCTTCTATATCTTGTGACGGTCTTTTTCTTATCAGTTTTTTCTTTTTCAGGATGAGATATTAACAGGTAAGTTCTTCACTAGCAATAACAGATTACGGTGCAATGTTCGGGTCTTGAGCCTCTCTCCACTCTCCACATACAGTATATATTTGTACTGGGATACCAATTAAACAACAGCAAATTATAAAGAAGAGAATGCTCATATATGGCTGAGGGTATTTTAGCATTGCATTATATTTTTATATATTTTGGCAGTGATTTCAACCATTTTTGGATTCATAAGTTGTTAAAATTGTCAGTGGAGGCGTGGCTCAAACAGGGTATGACACAAATGCAAACTCACACGCAGCTAGAGTAAGAAAAAAGGTTTAATGTAGAAGACAAGCAGAGAATCGGTACACAGGTGTTCAAGCAGCGAGGTGGAGGTAGCAGACAGTTGAGAGGCTGAGGCGTGGTCCAAGAAGCAAACAGGAGTCAAAAATAAACGGCGTGGTGGAGCTCAGTGGCAGAGAAAAATCAAGGTCAACAACAAGGCAGGGATAAAATACAGGCAAGCAGTAGAACAAGGCAAAACAGGACTGTGGAAAAAGGCTAGAACACGAATGAAAATTCAACAAACTGGCAGCGAGGAGGAAAATACAAAGAGCTTAAATATAAATAGGTGATTAGGAAACGAGACACAGGTGTAAGGGAACAATCAAGAAGGGGATGTGGCAAACAAAAGGGAAAAGACATACCCATACCAAACCCTGAACACCAGACAAGAGTGTGCAGTAAGACAAAAGCAAAAGACAAAACCCAATGCCTATGGAACAAAATATCCTAATGTACTTATTGTTGCATTAACCATTTGTGCTCTTTCCCATTTATCTCATTTTATCATGCATTACCTTTTATTGAGCTAAGGATAATTACTGTCACATTTATGAGTGTGTTTTATTGCTTAGAAGTGATCATTTACTCATTTATTAATAGAGCTTGTTGCTGTGCAGATTATGAAGCAACAGACATATGTGCGGGTAGTTAGAAACTGTTGTCAGGATGTCTAGTTTCGGTTGTTAGGGTGTCATGCCATTTTGAAAGGTGTGAAACTGTTGGTTAACTGCGGGTTTACTGACAATTGCAAAAGTTCAAGTAAATGTCACACTGTAGCTCTGTTACAGAAAAGGTGTTGCACTAACAGCTAGAATCGAGTCAAACAACTCCTTATTAGGTTAAAAACCCTGGAGTTAGATAGAGACAGTGCGTGTCAAGCAGAAAGACTGCGCAGCGCATGTGGGCGGACCGTGCCCCGAAGCAGATGGGAAGAAGACCAGGACAACGCCTAAGTTAGTGTGATTTATTGTTTAGTATAGGAGGAGTCAGATGTGTTCTTTTGACTATAAAAGAGGTCCAGGGAAAGATAGTTTCAGTCTCTTCTGATGTAATCTCTCCTGCTGCTGATCCTGCTAAGGCTACACTAGGGAAAGACTTCAGGACGGACCTACAGAATTCTGTACACAGTATATTTCATTTTACTCACTCTGTTACTTTATTACAGAAATTGATCAAGTAATTCCCTCTTAAGAGGTCTATCTCCCAGGACAATTTAAATCGTAAGTGGGACTCTTGTAACCTTCTTTCGCATCAATGGACACGCAGGGACCAGAAGAGAGGACAGGGTCCTCTAACGAGGTCACAGATTACCTGGTTTCCCAACACCTAATAAATAAGGAATAAAATAAAGAAGACCGAACACCAAGGAATGAGGAGTTAAACCAGGAACAAATGTAAGAACTGAAAAGCGATCAAAAAGAAAATAAAGGCTAAGACAAAACTAGAATGGAACTCACATGTGGCAAAAGAATAATAGATAATACAACTAATGATTACAAAATTGAGAAAAACAAAGGCTGGAAAGAAACTACAACAGCACTAAACACATGACTAAGTATGATAAACAGAAAATAATGAACAGAAAATAAAACCAGTGACTACAATATAACCAGTGATGCTGGTAACGAGTTACTTAGATTACTAAGTAACTCGTTACTCTGTGACCTCTTTTTCAGTAACGAGTAATCTAACGCGTTAATCTTTCCAAAACAGTAATCAGATTAAAGTTACTTCCGAGTCACTGTGCGTTACTATTATTTTTGTATTGTGGGTCGATCGCAGCTTAAAAACAGGTGTCCTGATGATATGCAGGGGGAGGTCTGATGTGCCCACTTTCAGTGAGCTGTGAGCACAGAGCCGCATCCACTGTGCAGCTCAGCTCTGAGGTGAAAAAGAGTTGCCTCTCAAAGCGCGGTGATGCTCACAGCTATGGTTTTACAAAGACATTTTTACGTTTTTTTTTTTCTTTAAAAGTCTCTGTGCGTGTCCTCCTTAAAAACAGCTGATCCGTGATGCGCAAATACTATTGTTTTTTTTTTCCACCCAAATGCACCCAGGTCAAGTTCTGAGGATGACATGACATAGAAACGCTGATAAAAACTTTCTTACCTGTCAGTCTGGTCATGTTTTCTGCATAAATAATGTTGTCCATTCTTCTGTTCAAACAGCATGCCAGGGGTGAATCCAAGCTGGAAAGGAGTGTGTGTGTGTGTGTGCCACAACAGGCACTTTTTAAAGGTTCATTTTTGAAAACATTTTTTCATACTATTACTAATACTACTTATAATAGTAATACTAATAATAATTTCAGCAACTAAAATGTTTAGAAAGAATGTAAACATTAGAAGATGGCACCTGTGTTTGGCTTTGCCGTCATTGCTGTTTGTGTACCCGCTGTGTTTTTTCTGTTGTTACCATTGTTGCTGGTCTACAATGGTCTTGCTGCTCGCTGGGTGTATGACCACCAGGCTCTGCTAAATAGCCACGCTTCTATGGAGAGTCAGGGTGCTCCATTTTCATCTTTTGGTGATGTGCCCTTTCGGCGGCCTCCATTTGTGATGTTAGCCGGCGATGCTAGTGCCAGTCAGCGCTATAGCAGCTCCCGTCGATGCAGACGGAGGAGGGGGAGAAGAGCTGGTGTCCAAGTGAGGCTGAGGCTGTTCTGGAAACGTGGAGTCTTGGGAAGATGTCATCATTCCTTCTTGATCAACCTGCTGTTCCTCGCTGGATCATCACGGGAGGACGTGCTGTCTCCGTCAGGTGTTTTCTGACTCTCCCATGTCTGCGATGGCCGGCCCGCTGCTGGCGCGCGGAACCTGGGGTGTGGTGGATCGTCTCCACCGGTCCTGCTTCAGATAAATCTGCCGCTAAATTTATCACTCTGATGGAATTGTTGTGTGGGCCGCTGAAGAGGAGGTACTGCTGGCCCACCACCACCAGATGGCACCCTGCTTGAAGTGCAGGCTTCAAGCATGAGAGGGCGTCATAGCAACCGGGAGTGACAGCTGTCACTCGTCATCAGCACCAGCTGTCACTCATCCACATCACATCACCACCACCATAAAGACCGGACTGCAACTCCACCTCCCCGCCAAGAAATCAGCTACCAGAAGAGGTCATTTCTCTGCTAAACTTAACTCTGACTTATAGTCTGATACCTTTTTGCAGCCGTTTTCCTGTAGTGGTGCCTTATCTGTGGGATTGGCGTTTGGTGTGATCAGCGACGGCTTCGCTTCACACCCCAATCAGATAAGTGGTTAGACAGGAGCTGCACGAGTGTGTGATTGGAGGTGGAGGTGCTCCCTCCCAAAAGAACACAGACTGTGGGATTACTGAGTGTGCAACCTCACACTCATCTATACTGTTTCTGTTCTCTGCCAGCAGTACCAGGTCTGACAGCTGGAGACGGTGGCCACCTGGGGATCCAGGACTTGGCGGCTCCGGTGTTCTTCAATTCCGTTGGCGGTGAGGGCCGTGTGGGATCCGTCTCGGTTCTGGACGGACGTCTCCTATCCTCAAGCCTGCCCACACGTCACTCAACATATAATTGTTTGTAGTACCAAAACTGTATTTGTCTGTATTCCGTTGTGCACTTCCCAACATTAAATTGTTACTGTTTGGCTTATCCATTGCCCATTCATTTAACGCCCCCTGTTGTGGGTCCGTGTTCCTACATCTTCACAACAGGATTTCTCGGCCAGCGTCATGGATCCCGAGGGGCGTCAACCATCGCTTGAACAGCCAATGGAAGAGCGAGGTGCACAGGCGTCAGCAGGAGGCATGTTAGGTGAGCTGCAGCAAATCTTAACCGCTTTCACTGCTCGGTTGGACTTAGTCACCGAGCAGAGCGTTATTCTCAATCGGAGGATGGAGGCTCTCACCGCCCAGGTGGAAGCGCATGCTCAGGGCGCTGCTGCAGCACCTCCTCCTCCTTAGACAACCGATTAACAGAACACCGACGGGAGCGAGACGAAGGGCGTGGTCAGGCACAAGCCGTCCCTCTTCCTCCCGGGTCCGAAAAGGAGCCGTCTTCCCCACGCTCCACAGCCAGGGTACTCCACGTGACGACAGCTCCCCCTGCTGACGTTGCTATGGAAACGAGCAGGGCCAAAAGGCGATCAGATCAGAGACAAAGGAGGCTGGTCTGTGGGGAGTGTTTTCTCTGCAGCTCAACCGAGCACACACAGAAAAAATGCCCCAAACGGTCAATACAGCAGCACTCGTCCTTAGAGACTGGGCTAAGGGTGGGTCACAATACCCACGCGGGGAGACCCCGAAAATCTGCACGCATCCCAGTCACGATCCTGAGTGGGGATCTAACCCTTCACGCCCCAGCACTGGTGGACACGGGGTCGGAGGGGAATTTGCTGGACAGCAGATGGGCAAGGGAAGTTGGACTCCCTCTAGTGGCTCTACCTTCACCTTTGAAGGTACGGGCACTAGATGGCACCCTTCTTCCATTAATCACACACCAGACACAGCCAGTGACATTGGTGGTGTCTGGTAATCACAGGGAGGAGATTGTGTTTTATGTAACACCTTCTACCTCCTGTGTGATATTGGGGTATCCTTGGATGATAAAACACAATCCCTGGATTGATTGGCCGTCTGAGGTTGTGGCTCAGTGGAGCAAAACCTGCCACCGGGAATGTCTCGGCTCCTCGGTTCCGCCTGGTGTGACAGCTAGTGAGGAGGTTAAAGTCTCCCCCAATCTGACGGCGGTGCCAGGTGAGTACCACAATCTTGCTGATGTTTTCAGCAAAGATCTGGCGCTCACCCTTCCCCCACACCGTCCGTACGATTGTGCCATTGATTTGATCCCGGGCGTTGAGTACCCGTCCAGCAGGCTGTACAACCTCTCACGTCCTGAGCGAGAATCAATGGAGACCTACATCCGGGACTCATTAGCTGCTGGGCTGATCCAGAACTCCACCTCCCCGATGGGTGCAGGTTTCTTTTTTGTGGGCAAAAAGGACGGTGGATTCCGTCCATGCATTGATTACAGGGGGCTGAACGAGATCACGGTTCGCAACCGATACCCTCTGCCCCTGTTAGATTCAGTGTTCACGCCCCTGCATGGAGCCCAAATTTTCACAAAACTGGATCTTAGGAATGCGTACCACCTGGAAGACGGCATTTAACACCCCGTTAGGTCACTTTGAGTACCTGGTCATGCCGTTCGGCCTCACTAATGCTCCCGCGACGTTCCAAGCTTTGGTTAATGATATCTTGCGGGACTTCCTGTATCGGTTTGTCTTCGTATATCTAGACGATATATTCATCTTTTCCCCGGATCCTGAGACTCATGTTACGCATGTACATCAGATCCTGCAGCGGTTGTTGGAGAACCGGCTGTTGTGCGAGTTCCACCGCACTTCTTTGTCCTTCCTGGGGTTCATCATCTCCTCGAACTCCGTCGCACCCGATCCGGCCAAGGTGGCGGTGAGAGATTGGTCCCAACCAACAAACCGTAGGAAACTACAACAGTTCCTCGGTTTTGCTCATTTTTACCGGAGGTTCATCAAGGGCTATAGTCAGGTAGTTAGCCCCCTGACAGCCCTGTCCTCCACTAAAGTCCCCTTCACCTGGTCGGATCGGTGCAAAGCCGCGTTTAGGGAGTTGAAACACCGGTTCTTGACTGCACCAGTTCTGGTGCAGCCCGATCTAAATCGCCAGTTTATAGTTGAAGTGGACGCCTCTGACTCAGGGATAGGAGCCGTGCTATCCCAGAGTGGGGAGTCCGACAAGGTTCTCCACCCATGTGCCTATTTTTCCCGCAGGTTGACCCTGGCTGAAAGGAATTATGACGTCGGCAATCGGGAACTTCTTGCGGTGAAGGAGGCTCTGGAGGAGTGGAGACACCTGTTGGAAGGAGCTTCGGTACCATTCACGGTTTTACAGACCATCGGAACCTGGAGTACATCTGGACCGCCAAGCGTCTGAACCCCAGGCAAGCCCGCTGGTCACTGTTCTTTGGGCGTTTTGACTTTCGGATCACATACCGCCCCGGGACGAAGAACCAACGGTCTGACGCCCTGTCCTGGGTGCACGAGGAGGAAGTCAGGACCGAGCTGTCAGATCCAACAGAAACCATCATCCCCGAGTCCACTATCGTGGCCACCCTCACCTGGGACGTGGAGAAGACCGTCCGGGAGGCCCTGACACGGAACCCGGACCCGGGGACTGGACCGAAGAGCAAAATGTACGTCCCACCAGAGGCCAGGGCTGCAGTCCTGGACTTCTGTCACAGTTCCAAGTTCTCCTGCCACCCAGGGTTGTGAAGAACCGTGGCAGTTGTCAGGTAGCGCTTCTGGTGGCCGTCTCTGGAAGCCGACGTCCGGGAGTACGTCCAGGCCTGCACCACCTGCGCCAGGGGCAAAGTGGACCACCAAAAGACCCAAGGCCTCCTCCAGCCTCTGCCAGTGCCTCATCGCCCCTGGTCTCACATCGGCCTGGACTTCATCACGGGCCTCCCGCCGTCCCAGGGCAAGACTACCATCCTCACTATAGTGGACCGGTTCTCCAAGGCGGCCCACTTCGTGGCCCTCCCGAAGCTCCCGACGGCCCAGGAGACTGCAGACCTCCTGGTCCACCATGTCGTGCGTCTGCATGGGATTCCATCAGACATTGTCTCAGATCGTGGTCCTCAGTTCTCCTCCCAGGTCTGGAGGAGTTTCTGCAGGGAACTGGGGGCCACCGTAAGTCTCTTGTCCGGGTACCACCCCCAGACGAACGGGCAGGCAGAGCGGACGAATCAGGAATTGGAGCAGGCCCTCCGCTGCGTGACCTCCGCGCACCCGACGGCCTGGAGTGACCATCTGGCCTGGATCGAGTATGCTCATAATAGCCAAGTGTCCTCTGCCACTGGCCTCTCCCCATTCGAGGTATGTTTGGGGTACCAGCCCCCATTATTTCCGCTAGTGGAGGGAGAGGTCGGGGTGCCCTCAGTCCAGGCCCATCTGAGGAGGTACTGTCGGGTGTGGCGTACTGCCCGCTCTGCCCTGCTCAAAGCCCGGACGAGGGCTAAGGCCCATGCAGACCGCCAGCGTGCACCGGCCCCTACGTATCAGCCCGGGCAGGCGGTCTGGCTATCTACAAAGGACATCCCCCTGCAGGTGGAATCCCAAAAACGTAAGGACAGATTCATAGGACCCTTCACCATCCTAAAAGTCCTCAGTCCTGCCACAGTGAAGCTGGCAGCTTTAGCTTCACTGCGGATACACCCGGTTTTTCACGTGTCACGACTCAAACCCTGCCACACCTGTCCCCTCTGTGCCCCTGGATCGGCGCCGCCACCTGCCCGGATCATTGACGGGGAGCCGACTTAGACTGTGCGCCGGCTCCTGGACGTCCATTGGAAGGGCCGGGGGTTCCAGTATTTGGTGAA
Source organism: Thalassophryne amazonica (assembly GCF_902500255.1). Lineage (NCBI taxonomy): Eukaryota > Metazoa > Chordata > Actinopteri > Batrachoidiformes > Batrachoididae > Thalassophryne > Thalassophryne amazonica. The sequence continues at coordinate 79,490,999 of NC_047108.1, forward strand.
CTGGGAGGGGTATGGACCCAAAGAATGCTCCTGGGTGAAGAGGAGCTTCATCCTGGACCCGGCCCTCCTGGCCGACTTCTTGGGGGGGGGGGGGGGGGTCCTGTTGTGTGGGCCGCTGAAGAGGAGGTACTGCTGGCCCACCACCACCAGATGGCGCCCTGCTTGAAGTGTGTGATTGGAGGTGGAGGTGCTCCCTCCCAAAAGAACACAGACTGTGGGATTACTGAGTGTGCAAACTCACACTCATCTATACTGTTTCTGTTCTCTGCCAGCAGTACCAGGTCTGACAGCTGGAGACGGTGGCCACCTGGGGATCCAGGACTTGGCGGCTCCGGTGTTCTTCAGATCCGTTGGCAGTGAGGGCCGTGTGGGATCCGGCTCGATTCTGGACGGACGTCTCCTATCCTCAAGCCTGCCCACACGTCACTCAACATATAATTGTTTGTAGTACCAAAACTGTATTTGTCTGTATTCCATTGTGCACTTCACAACATTAAATTGTTACTGTTTGGCTTATCCATTGCCCGTTCATTTAACGCCCCCTGTTGTGGGTCCGTGTTCCTACATCTTCACAACAGGAATCTTTGAATCTTCTGATCCAGCATGTGTCTGGCCCCACACACATAAAGGTAGGCATGTCTTAGATCTTGTTTTTATTCTTGGCCTAAAAACTGACTATTTATTCTGAGGACATTTTTATTTCTGATCATGTGTGTTCGTTTTAATTTGTCTCTTAATCTGGATTGTCCATCTGCTCCACATGTGATTTGTTCTCTTTTTTTTAATCCTCTTTCTGCAGCTGCATTTAAATAAATGGACTGCATTTATATAGCATCAGACGCTCAAAGCAGTGAACAAAGCCTCACATTCACATGTGAGGGTGCTGCCATACAAGGTACTCACTACACACCGGGAGCAACTAGGGATTAAGGACCTTGGCCAAGGGCCCTTAGTGATTTTCTAGTCAGGCTGGGATTTGAACTGAGGATCCTCTGGTCTCAAGACCAACACTTTAACCACTAGACCATCATCTCCCCTTAAAAACAGCAATTTTTGCTGCTTTTAACCTTGATGAGATCTTAATTTCAGATGATGTAAATATTTTAGCTAATTGGCAGAGGTGGGACGAAGTCACCAGCAAGTCATTCTCAAGTTATGAATCGGCAAGTCTCAATTATCAAGTCAACTCTCAAGTCATAATGACCACCAATTGTTTCCAAGCTGACTTGAGACTTGACTTGAGACTTGACCGATTCATGACTTGAGAATGACTTGACAGTGACTTTGTCCCACCTCTGCTAATTCATTTAATCATCAGTGCCAGGTCCAAGGACACCTCCATCATTTAAAGGAGCTTTAAATTTTGTAACATGGTGAAAGATGTGAGGGCTGCCTATTTTTCTAAATTAATTTTTAACAGCCGACGGAATCCAAAGTTTTATTTTACACAATCAGAGATATTGTCCCACCTGCATCTCCTGCTGCTGTCATTCAGTCTAAGGAAGACTGTGATAACTTTTTGTCCTTTTTTATCAATAAAATCCATGATATCAGGGCTAACATCAACCCCTTTCTTCCTTCTCCTGCCCCATGTCCAGTGGTGTCAAAAGTACACACATTTGTTACTTAAGTAGAAGTATAGATACTGCAGTTTAAAAACACTCTGGTAAAAGTTGAAGTATCAACTTGACCTCTTTACTCAAGTAAAAGTGAAAAAGTATGTGCTCCAAAACCTACTTAAAGTATAAAAGTATAAAGTAACCTTAAAAAAAAAAAAAAGAAAAAAAAAAGGTAGATGCCACTATATGAATTGAAAGCTTCATTTAAAAACTGATTCGTTCTACATGTGGCCCAAGACCCAAAACCCTAAATTACCCCCCAACACCACCTGCATGAAAATATTTCGATTCTAGAAGCTCTGAAATGCAATCTGGGACTATTCCAGACAATAAACTGTAGTGAGTGCAGCATCCATTTAGTGAGAAAAAAAAAACTTTCCTTATTCAGATTCATTCCAGTAGTATTCTCCTCTTACTAGGATGCAGCAGTTTTCTAGTTTGGCAGAAAGTTCTGGAGTAAATCACTGAAGAAATTAACACATTGACAATACGGTTTGACCGAAACAAACTGTCATTAAACTTAAATAAAACAGGGATGAAATGGAGGTGTAAGAGTCACTAGGTGTTCACAGGAAACACTTATTTCTGTATGTATGTATGTTCATTGTTAGTTGCTTTTATATTTTATTTTCTGTGTTTCTATTCAGGTTCTTTTTGTCTCTTTCTCTGAAATTGTATATAATAATTATCATTAGATTATTAATATATAAACAAAAATAAATTTAAGAAATATTACAATTTGAAAACAAATGCACCCGAACGTGAAGACAGCTGGAACTGCTTCATGCTAACTTTTAACATTGAAAATGCCATAGACATGCTAACGCGTTAGCGTCGCTCCCGTTTTTAAGTTATAAAATACATCTATCAACTGTTTCAGAAGACCATAACAGGTCGGTTTAACATAGAAAAGGTAAATAATACTCACAGAAGTATGCTCTTTAGCGGGGGAAAATTAAGCAAAAGAAAGAAAGAATAAACGAAACAATAGGTCGAAGCATTGCTTCAATCTGTGAACCACTGCTTCGATTGGTTCAAAATCCATTCCTTTATCTTCATTGATCCATGTTTCTGATATAGCAATTATGTTAAATATTTTTTTAAATTGACTTAAATATTCTTTAATGTTGTCAAAGTTTGCATACAGACTTCTGCTGTTGAAATGGATTATTGATAATTTGTTATCTGTTTTAATGATCCGATTAAACTGTTCATCTGTATAATAGCAACAACTGTCATTAATATTTGAGAAGAAATTATTGTCCGGGTCTATATCGTGCTCCAAGTCCAGTACATTGTGGTCTGTGTATTTAAGTGTTCTCAGTTCTAGTTTTCCATGATCAGCAATCCTGTGAGTTATATCCTTCTTGTCTCCAGATGTAGATGATGTAGTAGATGAATAGGTTCCTCTGGTCTGTGTCATGGTGTTGTGATGTGTTTGTGTCCTCATACCTTATTGGTCGTATTTGTCCAGTTCCTCGATGTTCCTGATTACCATAACCTTCGCTTGTTCTGGTGTTCCGTTCAGTTTGATGAATGTTTTGCATTTGGATGTCCATGTCTGTTGAATTTTTCCCTGCTTTTTTAAGAGACGAGCTTTCCTGACGATGTCTGCGTTTCTTTTGGTCAGATGTTCATTGATGAATACGTTTGTTCCTTTGAGTTTCTGTCCCTGTTTTAACAATGCCATTTTATGTTTTCTGTTGACAAACCTCATTATAACAGCTCGCTTGTCTCCATCCTCTCTCCTGGGCAGGGGATGGCACGCTTCAATGTTATTACAGTCCATTTGAATACCTTTAGATTGCAGGAAGTCAGCCACCTGTTGTTCCACTGAGCTGGCCTCCTGCTCGCTGGCCTCCCCTCCGCTGTCTTCTGACACCGCCCGTGCGTAGGATCGAGGTTTAATATGAATTCCTGTAATAATAACGTCGTTCATCCTTGTGTACTGTTCCAACTCCGCAACACGGTTCTCCAGGTACACCAGATGCCGGTCTTTCTCGGCATTCTGGATCCGGAGAGCCTTCACTTCTTCCACCAGCTCCATAATGGATTTCTGCTGCATTTTAACAACAGAGATTTCCTCAGACAAAAAGTCCAGGGACTTCTTGATATCGTCTCCCTCCTCCGCCGTCAGTGCCTTCTTCGGACCCATGGTCAGATAACTCCGCGCTGGCACCTCGGTAAAGCCGCGCCGGTGGATGTGCGCTGGTACCTCGAGCTTCCGGTGGATGTGCGCTGAGGCGTCAGCGCACATCCACCGGCGCTGAAGCCAAGAGTAACGAGGCTTTGTTTTAAAAATGTAAGGAATAGAAAGTACAGATACTTGTGTGAAAATGTAATAAGTAGAAGTCAGAAGTAGGCAGAAAAATAAGTAAGTATTTGTTCACACTGTATGCCTGCTGCTGGCAGGGTGTGACAGACGGTAATGTTCCATGCTGTTTTGGCCGGTTTGTATTCTTGCTGCTTTTGCATACACTGTATGTGGTGTTTTGGCTGGGTCGTCCCTACCTGCCAATCGCTTATGTATTGTGCTACTAAGCCTTTAGCTATACAGAATGGGTGTATCATCCCTTTCTCTATTTTAATCATAGGTGGAACGGTTCCTTCTGTACTTAGAGGCACTGGACAAAGTTTACTGTCGGCAGCATATTTTTCATCACCTACTGCCATTTTCATAACACATTGTGTATAGCATTCTGCTTGGTCTGAGTTATGTTGGGGGCTCCTATAACAGTTGTTGATATCAGGTAGGGGTTTAGCCTGAGGTATCACACCCTTCCGGTGACAGGCTATGCAAGGCTTTTCACTGATCTGCCTAGCCGAAAATTTCAACCATTGGTAAAATAAATTGGTCTTCAACCCTTGTGTGCGGGCTAGGTCTGTACTGGGATCCCATCTCCCTAAGTGACTGCTTGTTTCTAGGCTTCTAATTGTCCTCTTTTTCCTTGGTTTGATTTTTACCCATTTTGTGGCTTCATGTACTGTAACAGTTACGTCTTGCTTGGTTTCCCTGCATCCTCCTTTATCACAAATTACCTCTATGTTGAGTGTTCCCTCCTCTTCACATTTGATGCTAATGGCTTCGCCTAATATGTAATCCCCCAGCTTTCCCTGTATTCCTATGTTCTTGTAGGCTTTTGATTTAATGTATACCAAATTATATGTTTTTCCTGTGTTTAGAATGCCTTGTTTAGCTGCTATTGCGGCCATGGCCACGGCACAGTCCGTTGTATGTTTTGGATGTCTATTTTCTCCCATACTGACCACCAGTAGTATTGTCAATCCCTTGAATAATTCCTTAATCATTGCTCTGATGACTGTTGAGATGTGCTACTAGATGTGCTACTGAGTGAGCCGTCACTAGATGAGCTGTCACTAGGGATGTGTGGTGTATCTGTGCTTTGTCTGGGTTGTACTTCCTGCGGTTCTTCTGTCGGTAAATCTACTGAGTTGCTGTCCGAGTCTGATGTCTCCTGTGGCCTGTCTATCTGTCGGTCTGTATTTCTGTCTGTCTGTTGGCCTGCGTCTCCAGTTGTTTCTGAGTCTGCATCTGAGTCTGTCGCTGCTCTATCTGGCAGGGATCCACTACTCTCTGAAGCTGTGCGTCGTCTTTGTTCAGTCAGTCTCTGTGAGCGCCTTGGCCGGTGTTCGCCTGGCTGCAGGGAGGCGTGGCCTTCCCTCTGTGCTTCTTCTGGCTGCAGGGAGGCGTGGCCGTCCCTTGGTGCTGCTGTAGGGTCTCTGGCTTCTCTTGCTTCCCCCCTTGGCCCGGCGGCTCTGCCAAGACGAGCTTGCCGAGGCCGCAGGGGCGCTGGGCCACCAACCCTACAGCAGTGGTTTAAATGAAACCAAGTGTCCTTACCGTCTACTTTGACTGCTGTACGTGAGGCAAGAATAACTTTAAAAGGACCTTCTCGGCGGGGCCTGTCCCACTTCTTTTTGAACACCTTGACGTAAACCAGATCACCAGGCTGGATGCTCTGATTTTCGAGTGGAATCTCTGCTTCTCTGTCTTCTGTAGCACCTTTGACCTGCAAAAAGATAGTTTTGTGTATTTGGGTTAACTGTCTCAGATAATTATGCCATTCGTCTTGTAGCTGCTCCAGCGATGGTCCTTTGTAGGGTCCTCTCAGGTATGGAATAGGCATCGGCCGACCTGTAAGAGCTTCAAATGGTGTCAAATGGGTTAGTCGGTTAGTTTGTGAGCGCATTGACAATAAAGCAAGCGGCAACGCATCCAGCCAGGTTAGTTTGCCATTGCTGTCTGCTATGATTTTTGCTAGTTTGTTCTTTAAAATGCCATTAGCCCGTTCCACCGCCCCATTTGATTGAGGGTGATAAACACACCCAAACTTCTGTTTGATACCCAATTGTTTGAATGTTTCTTGTGTAACCTTGGCTACAAAAGCCCTACCGTTGTCAGATGAGATAGTATCTGGAATGCCAAATCTTGGAAAGACATCTCGGCACAAGAATTTGGCTACCGTTTTATGGTCTTGATTTGCAGAGGCTACTGCCTCAATCCATCGGCTGAATCTGCATATCACTACCAAAACATATCTCATTCGTTTAACTCGGTTTTCAGCTCCCATGTCTATGAAATCCATCATAAGATGTCTGAATGGCCCATCAGGGACCGGAATGTGGGCTAAAGGGGCTGTGAATGATTTCCGGACATTGTACTGTGCACATACCTCACACTCATTCAACAAACGGTCCACTGTAGCTGCCATATATGGTGACCACCAGACAGCTTTTAGTTTGTTCATAATTTGGACTCGCGAACAATGATCGGGTCCGTGGGCCCAAATGATTGCATGTCGTAATAAATTGGTGGGTAACACAAAATGTCCATGACTACTGCGCCACAGCTTGTCCGCTGGCCCCTGACTGCGTGTCTCAATAGCGCCTCGTTTAACCCACATTCGTTTTTCTTCTCCACTGGCCCTACTTTGAGCCACTATCAGTGCGTCAAGTGAAACCAGTGGGGCACAATCTTGGATGGTTAGCAGGGGAAACATATTTTCCCCTTGTGCTCCTTTGCGAGCTGCGTCATCTGCTAGATTGTTACCTTGAGCTATGATGTTATTATTCTTTTGATGACCTGCACATTTAATGATGGCTACCTCAGACGGTAATTGGAGAGCTTGTAACAGTTGGGAAATCGCTTCTCCATGAGTGACAGGGGTGCCATCTGCTCTCAGGAATCCCCTTTGTTTCCAAATGTTTGCATGTACATGACATACGCCATAAGCGTAGGCTGAGTCTGTGTAGATATTAACACGTTGATCTTTAGCTATCTGGCAAGCCATAGTTAAGGCTTTGATTTCTGCCAGTTGGGCTGAACAAGGCTGATCAATTCCTTGGGACTCCAGTAATTCAAAGGTCTCGCCATCCGTGTTTAGTTTAACAATCCCCATACCTGCATGCAATCCCGCGGCATCCCGAAAGCATGAGCCGTCCACGAACAGGGTTAGATCTGCATCTATAGCGTGATTATACAAATGTTCTCTGGCTCTCAAAAATTTCTCTGTCTCTGCCACACAGTTATGTGGAGTACCATCTAACGGTGTGGTCAATTTGGTGGCGGGATTCACCGTGTGACAATGTTGTATTGTTATTTCTGGAGCGGACAACACAACTTCATATCCAGTGCGTCTAGCTTGTGCTAAGACAAAACGTTGACTGGTTAGCAGGGCATGTAACTGATGCGACGTGTACAACGTTACTGCATGTCCCATGATTATGGATGATGCTTTTTGAAATGCAAAGGCAGCTGCTGCTAGACCCTGATAGCATGGTGGCAATCCTGTTTCAATGTTGTCAAGCTTTGTACTATAATAGGCCAATGGTTCTTTTCCTTCATTTGTTTCCTGCATTAGTACAACACAAGCATAACCAGCTTTTTCAGTAACATACAAATGGAAAGGTTTCCCATAATCTGGGTTACCTAACGCGGGAGCAGATTGCATGTCTGTTTTTAGGGCCTCAAAAGCTCCCGTTGCCTCATCTGTCCAGACGAGGAGAGCTGCATTGCTTGTTTGCCCCACTGCTCTAATCATGGCACGCAAAGGTGCAGTTTTTATAGCATAATCACAAATCCACGGCCGACTGTACCCTGCCATCCCAAGGAATGAAAGCATCTGTCCCACTGTTTGGGGTTTGGGAGCCTTGATTATAGCCTCCACTTGGCTTGGGGCTATACATCGCGTGGTCCCACACAACTGTCTTCCCAAGTATTCTACTTGTTGTTTGCAGAACTGCAATTTGTCCTTACTTACTTTATGACCTCCATCTGCCAATGCATGCAATACAATTAATGAATCTTTTTCACACTGATCTTGAGTCTCTGATGCAATAAGGAGATCATCCATATATTGCACCAATGTACTGGGTATGTCAAGGTGTTGTAAATCTTCAGCCAGGACTTTGTTAAAGATGGCTGGGGACAGGTTCAGTCCCTGAGGTAGCCGTGTATACGTTAGCTGTTGTCCCAGAAATGTGAATGCAAACAAATGTTGTGAGTCTGGGTGCACAGGCACACTGAAATAGGCTGAACACAGATCGATTACTGTGTACCATTTTGCTCCAGCAGGGATGCTTGATAGTATAGTATGCGGAGCAGGTACTATAGGTGCATCCATTTCTATTATTGCATTGATAGGACGCAGATCATGTACCAGCCGATACTCTTTGGTATTGTTTTTAGGGATAGGGTAGATAGGAGTATTGCATGGGCTTGCAGTTTTTATTAAAACTCCAGCTGCCATTAGTCCCTTAATTACTGGTTTTATGCCTTCAATAGCCTGAGGTTTTAATGGATACTGCCTTTGGTGAGGCAGTTTTGCTCCCGGTTTTACTTTTATTTTTACTGGTAAGGCTGTTTTTACTAGTCCTACATCCGTTTTGCTTTTGGACCACACCACTGGTGGTATTTGCTCTAACAATTTCTCTTGTTGGGCCGATAACACCATCTGTCCCTCTGGTCTAGGATTGAGCTCCACTTTTTGAGCTATAGCCTCATCATTTACTTTTAAGTTAATTCGTACAAACTGCTGGTCTTTTGACAGATGTACTTGTGGACTTTCCTCTTCCTCTTTCCTCTAGGCTGGACTATTGTAATTCATTATTATCAGGTTGTCCTAAAAGTTCCCTAAAAAGCCTTCAGTTAATTCAAAATGCTGCAGCTAGAGTACTGACGGGGACTAGAAGGAGAGAGCATATCTCACCTATATTGGCCTCTCTTCATTGGCTTCCTGTTAATTCTAGAATAGAATTTAAAATTCTTCTTCTTACTTATAAGGTTTTGAATAATCAGGTCCCATCTTATCTTAGGGACCTCGTAGTACCATATCACCCCAATAGAGCGCTTCGCTCTCAGACTGCAGGCTTACTTGTAGTTCCTAGGGTTTGTAAGAGTAGAATGGGAGGCAGAGCCTTCAGCTTTCAGGCTCCTCTCCTGTGGAACCAGCTCCCAATTCAGATCAGGGAGACAGACACCCTCTCTACTTTTAAGATTAGGCTTAAAACTTTCCTTTTTGCTAAAGCTTATAGTTAGGGCTGGATCAGGTGACCCTGAACCATCCCTTAGTTATGCTGCTATAGACGTAGACTGCTGGGGGGTTCCCATGATGCACTGTTTCTTTCTCTTTTTGCTCTGTATGCACCACTCTGCATTTAATCATTAGTGATCGATCTCTGCTCCCCTCCACAGCATGTCTTTTTCCTGGTTCTCTCCCTCAGCCCCAACCAGTCCCAGCAGAAGACTGCCCCTCCCTGAGCCTGGTTCTGCTGGAGGTTTCTTCCTGTTAAAAGGGAGTTTTTCCTTCCCACTGTAGCCAAGTGCTTGCTCACAGGGGGTCGTTTTGACCGTTGGGGTTTTACATAATTATTGTATGGCCTTGCCTTACAATATAAAGCGCCTTGGGGCAACTGTTTGTTGTGATTTGGCGCTATATAAAAAAAATTGATTGATTGATTGATTGATTGACTTTCCATGTTTTGCAATTCTTCAACTTCTGAGGCTGTCTTTACCATTGGACCTAGGTCATGGGATTCGTACTTTTCTGAGACTAAAAGGGTCACATGAGGCGTGGCATTCGGCACTTGATACCATTGTTGTTCAGCTGAAGTTAGCTTGACAGAAGCTGCGGCCCCTTGGGGGCCTAAATAAATTTCTGTGGTGGTTATGTGAAACAGCCGTTGATTCATCAATTCATCCCAGCAGCATGCATAGTCAGTTTGTTCTTGTTTGGCATCGAACATCAGGGTGACATGTAAAGGTAAACTAGGTGTACATACTGCTTCATAGTGTTGTTCTGCCCAGAGCTTCCATTTTTCCCATTCCAGTTGAAGATTTGAATTTTCTGGTTGTAACTTCAGCCAGTATACCATGGGTTGCACCGGTCGGACCTTGTTTTCCATGTCCATAAGCACCATAATGTTGGCAAGTGCTTCGTCAGGAAAGTGTATTTGCAGTCCTTGTTGGGTACACACTATCTGGGTTTGTAGCTTACATAAAATGTCTCTTCCCAGCAAATTCACAGGCGTATTTTGTGAGTATAACAGGGGTGCTTCAATTGTTTTTCCTGCAATCGTTACAGGAAGTGGGAGTGTAAAAGGTATTATTTGAGTTTTCCCAGAGAAGCCGATGGTCTTAATTACAGACCCAGAGAGGGGGAGATGAGCGCCCATTTTCCCTATGCAAGAGTATGTTGCCCCTGTATCCACCATGAAAGGGAAATCTCTGTTTTGTATATTAACGGTGACGGTTGGCTCTTCCTTAGGTATCATCGAAATAGCCAATGCCACTGTTTCCCCCTCTGTCTTCTCTAGGCCCCCCTATTGCCAATAGGCAGAGGGTCCAACCCAAGGCCGGGCCGGACAATTTCTCATTCGATGTCCAGGTTGTCCACAGCTCCAGCACTCATTAGAGGGTTGATCCCCTATTGGGGGTGTTGGTCCCATAGGCGGTCCCGCTTGACTGTTCCTGGGAGCTGAGTTCTGGAATCTGCTTCCAAATGAAGGTTGGCGAGATCCTCTTCGCCACCCTCCTCTTTGACCTTGAAAGTTCCGTGACTCTCCTCTCCACCCATGACTGTAGGTGGGTCCATTTCCGGGTGTGCCAGTGCTATGGTAGTGATAGTGATGCTCCACTGGTGCTGAGACTTCTCCTGCAGCAGTGCTCCCTGCTGCTCCCTGGGGGCTCTGTGTGGCTGTTACCACAGGTGCCTGTATGGTGGCAGCAGTGTTTGCCGTAGGGCCTAGGCTTGCCGGCTCAGAAGGAACAGGGGTCATCATTGGTGCCTGGGTCTTTGTTTTTTCTTTCTTGACTTTGGTTAGCTCTCCCAACTGCATCTGCACCAATTTTTTCGTCAGGGATTTTGCTGCATCTTCTTCTTTTTGTTTTTCTTTCTTGTAGATTTCAAGATGGTGACAAATATGCTCAGAGTATAAAGCCCAATTCATTTTTGATAGTCCCACAACTCCATCTAGGGCTTTCTGAACCTCATCTGGTAGAGCCTTTTTTACAGTTATTTTAAACAGGATTTCAGTTGCTGGAGAATGGTTCCATGCATTTCCTGTTTCCTCCGCCCATCTCTTCTGGAATCAGTGCAGGAACTTCTTTGGGCACTCTTCAGGTGTCCACTCCTCATCATCCAATTTAGAGGGATCCAAGACCTCAGGGTACTTTCTTCTCAGTCCTTCCCACATGGAGTTTCTATAGCGATTAAAGGGGACTTCATCATGTTGATTAGTGCCCATCATCTGTGTTAGTCCAACCTTTCCTGCTAATTCTTCAGTGTCATGTTTTCCCATGACATGCATTAGCAAGGCTTTTATGTCACCTAAAGACAAGGTTACCCCTGCAGTGCCCTCTTCTAAGTCAGTTATCCATCTCCCAGCTCCTTGGGTGATGTCTGGCAGCCTGTTGGCCAGCCCCACCATGTCTGTCCAGCTCCATGGGGTATACACATGATGACCATTCCTGACCACCAGTGGGCATATGAGGTCTTTGTCCTCCTCTTCTTCTGTGCGGGCTCCATACTGTCTTCCAGATCGAGTGCGACTGACTGGTTCCAGGCAGTCCATCCAGTTGGTTATATTCTGTTCTAAAGCCGCTATGTCTTTGGCTACACATTGTTGTCTTTGCCTGAGTCGGGCCTCTTTTGCACTCTCAATGATGATCTCACCAGAAATTTTTCGGGTGGGTGGCTCTATAATGTGATTCCCTTGATTGGGCGTCGATTGTTGTAATATTCTTTTTTCCTCGGCGTCCCTATGTCTTTGTATTCTTTCCTTCGCTAGCCGAAGTTGCTCAGCTAGTTCTTCATTATCTCTTCTGGCCAGATCCAGTGTGTCACAGAAGCTCTTGTGCCACTCTTAGGAGCCTCTATAGCCTGTGAAGGTCCAGTCGGCTGACTTATGGTGGGAGGGGACGGTTTTCAGTGGACCTCGATGTACAGGCGGAGCCTTCAGGTCTCTCTCTTTATCCTCGTCTGCCTCCGTGTCACTGTTATTTGTGGCCCCCCCTGCTGGTCGTGGTGAGCGACCACTTACTTTCGGACTTGGAGACCTTGTATGATCCATTTGACAGACTGAGGACCTGTCTCCTTGTGGCTCTCGAGCTTTTAGTGTCAGTGTGAATTTGCCCTCCACATCCATGCCTTGGTCCTCTTCACGAGTTCCTAATACAAATTGTCCAGCTGTCTTTCCCATATCATGACGTTTATATGGGGGTGGCTCTGCTTCCCAGCTCGGTGCACTGGCTTTAGTCTCTTTGGATCTTTCCTCTGTCATTTTTTCTCTCTTCTGCTGTAGCCTCTGTGCTTCCTGCTTGAACAAGGCCAAAACTTCTTTTTCTTCAGTGCGTTTTTTGTTGTTATTTACGTTCTTCTGCTGATCTTTAATTTCTTTTTTCTGTATTTCTACCGCAACTGCTTCACACATCACCGGATCAAATGATCCCTCCAAAGGCCATTGTCTGCCCCCATGTGACCTTTTGTGCCACTTTCTCATACATTGGTTGGCCTTAGTGCGTTTTCCTGGATATTTTCTTAGTACTAAGTCTAGCGGGGTACTTTCCCGACCTTGACCTTGAGAGTTACTCATGTAACCCTGACAAACGCTATGTGAGGTGTTTCTATGGTGTTCTGGTAGTCCCTCAGGGGCTGTCCTGATCCAGACCAATAACTTGCTGGCTGTAACACCTGTTTTGTATTTTAAACCCTTAAAAGGATTAAATTTCCAACTGTTATGCCCGTCTTCTTTTTCTTTAACTAAATACGAAAATTTACCTGTTTCCCACCGAACCTTCCTTGGGACGACAGTCAGAGTCAACCTAGGAAACAGTTCTTCACCTGGATCGGTTGGCAGTGTATGGTATGCTAAGTTCTTTATTAGGATCAGCACAAAGCAGCTCCAGCCACGGGGTTAAACCCTGATGCCACAGACGTCTTATCAGCAGCTCCCAATTAATTAGAGGGAATTGTTCTTTCTTTTGCTTCAGATTGATTACCTTAGTAATCTGCCATAATTTCTGATTGATCTCTTGTTCGTCCTGCCAATGTTCTGCTCCTACCCTGTCAAAATAGGTCCTTTCCAGCCAAAAATGTGTCCTGATTCCCTGGGTTTCGATGTCTCCGTCAGTCAAGTAATGTTCTGGGAGTATTGTTTCATCATCACTTAAGTCTCCCATCAAAGACTGTCCCAAGCATTGATCAGTCTGTCAGCTTTTTCACTCTAATCTAAGCTTTAACTCTTTTCATTTATAACCAATTTTATTTCTTTACTCCTCTTACAACCCTAACACTTCCTAATGTCTTTGCTCCCGACTTTCTATTTTCCTTCTAATTTTTTACCTTTCTGCTTCTTGTCTTTTTCTGCTATGTTTGTTTATTAGTTTTCTTTCTTTGAAATAATATCTACCTTCTCTGTATTTACATAGCAGTCTCTTTTCCTGTCTTTTTCTTCACTGTCTCTGTTTCACACTTTCCTCTCTGCCTGTCATGCACCTCCCAAGTCCTTCTGTTGGGTCTAAACGCCATCTCCTCGTACCTACTCTTCACATTAATCTTGTATGTCAGCCAGCCTGCAAGCCCTCACAGCTTTGCCTGCAACTCCCCGATTACTCTCCACTCTCCCACACACCAATCTTCAAAAGCTTTATACACAAAAATTATTAAAAACAACTTTCTATATATCTCTATCTAGACTTCTGCCACTTTTCACTCCGCGGCTTTAAAAAACCTTTTTAATCACTTAACACCAATGTGTTCTGTTTAAATATGTATCTCTTCTTCACGTTAGACAGCTTCTCCGGCGCTGCCAGCAACTTCATATATTATTTTTTTTACAAGCCCTCTTTGAGCGTACAATATTTCATTTACTTCTACGCCTTACCGCGCCTCGCGTGCGTATCCTGTGCTTAATATATTATTTTCACCAGCTCCTCTCTGAGCATACAATATTTCATTTATTTCTACGCCTTACCGCGCCTCGCGTGCGTATCCTGTGCCTTTCTGCACTTTCTTCTACTTTTTTCTTCACTTACTGAGCTCGTCGTGAGCTTAATGTGCCTTTGCACTGAAAATACTCTCTTTTTCTTTTCTTATAAAAAACTCATATTACTGTGTACTTAATTACTTATTCTTCTCCCACGCCCCACAAGCGTGTATTTGGTGCCTTACTGCACTATTTTCTGCTTCATTAATTCTCATGTATTCTGCACTAACTCTTCATTAATTTTTTTTATTTTTTTTATAGTTTTTCTCTTTTCTTAAAAAATGACGTCCTTTATTGAGCTCTTTTACTTACTGTCAGCTGTGCTACTTTGCACTTTTCTCTTTAAATCTCTTTATCACGTACGGTATTTCTACTGCGCCCCCTCAGGCGCTTATCTTGTGCTTCCTCTGCGCGTATTCTCTGTTAAACTCTTTTTCTCACTTATTTCACTTCAGTCTCTGTTAAACTCTTTAAATAACCATGTATTACCTTGTATCTATTTGTCAGTATACTCCCCTAAATTAACCCCTACAGCGCATGCTATCAGCCGGCACGTTAGTAACGAATTTCAACACCAATTATTCCCCAAGCATCCAGGTTAATTCTCCACGCACTCTTTTCCGCACCAGAGTTCATGAACATTCCTGACCTTTCACTCACACAGACATTCTTTTTCCCGGGAACACACACACCTTCTGAGCATTTTATCTACAAGGCCTGATAATTTTCAATCTTATCTTTTTTTGGTCTCTTATCAATTTTCTTAGTCCAGGTTCTTTTGGGTAAGAGGCAATTAAAAATATCACCTGTCAACTTGGGCGGAAATCCCGACTCACTCCTCCAGATCGTGCAGAAGTTATAAAAGGTTTCTGCTTACCTTTTAGTCGTGATCACTGTTATTTACGGTCTGGAGGGATGAGCTGGACCGCCCCAGGCTGCCGGAATGCCCCTGGACCCTCCTGAAGCTGGCTCGCCAAGTTCTGTCGTGGCTCGTCTTTAGTCTTCTCGGGATGTCGTCTTTTAGATAACACAAACTAATTGCAAGTGATATGCTAGAAAAGGACACAACACTTTAGAATAATTCAGCCTTAAGCAAGATAAAATGCACAGAGTTTTTAAGTTTATTTAAGCCTTCGACACAGAGCTTAGACAAACTGAGTCCTCTAGAGAGACTGAATAAGTGACAACCGCGCTCATCTATTTATTGGAGACCCGCGGGCATCGCTCCTCCTTCGACTTTTTTATTTATTTCATTCCCAAGACATGGTTTTCTATTGGAAGCGTCCTCTAGTGAACCCTAAGCAGGTGTTAGGCCATTATTTCAATGTGACAAACGCTCCCATTAAAACGTGAAGGATTTACAACTGATTTTTTTAAAAGACCTTCAGCCACAGGTGCAGCTGGCCTGAGGCCCCCCCCGCACGTGGCCTCAGCCACAGGTGCAGCTGGCCTGAGGCCCCTGCACGTGGCCTGCGGGAAAGCACCTAAAGGCCTTGGAAAGCCCCTGACAGACTGAATGACTAATAGAGCCCTTTTTTTTTGGGTTGAACACCTGCTAGTTCAACCAGAGGACATACAGTTCGGATCAGGACACTTGATAGTTCATCATAGTTCAAATAAGGACCTAAAAATTCTTCTACACATCCAAACCATCAACATGTTTATTAGACCCCATTCCTACCAGGCTGCTCAAGGAAGCCCTACCATTATTTAATGCTTCGATCTTAAATATGATCAATCTATCTTTGTTAGTTGGCTATGTACCACAGGCTTTTAAGGTGGCAGTAATTAAACCATTACTTAAAAAGCCATCACTTGACCCAGCTATCTTAGCTAATTATAGGCCAATCTCCAACCTTCCTTTTCTCTCAAAAATTCTTGAAAGGGTAGTTGTAAAACAGCTAACTGATCATCTGCAGAGGAATGGTCTATTTGAAGAGTTTCAGTCAGGTTTTAGAATTCATCATAGTACAGAAACAGCATTAGTGAAGGTTACAAATGATCTTCTTATGGCCTCGGACAGTGGACTCATCTCTGTGCTTGTTCTGTTAGACCCCAGTGCTGCTTTTGATACTGTTGACCATAAAATTTTATTACAGAGATTAGAGCATGCCATAGGTATTAAAGGCACTGTGCTGCGGTGGTTTGAATCATATTTGTCTAATAGATTACAATTTGTTCATGTAAATGGGGAATCTTCTTCACAGACTAAAGTTAATTATGGAGTTTCACAAGGTTCTGTGCTAGGACCAATTTTATTCACTTTATACATGCTTCCCTTAGGCAGTATTATTAGACGGTATTGCTTAAATTTTCATTGTTACGCAGATGATACCCAGCTTTATCTATCCATGAAGCCAGAGGACACACACCAATTAGCTAAACTGCAGGATTGTCTTACAGACATAAAGACATGGATGACCTCTAATTTCCTGCTTTTAAACTCAGATAAAACTGAAGTTATTGTACTTGGCCCCACAAATCTTAGAAACATGGTGTCTAACCAGATCCTTACTCTGGATGGCATTACCCTGACCTCTAGTAATACTGTGAGAAATCTTGGAGTCATTTTTGATCAGGATATGTCATTCAAAGCGCATATTAAACAAATATGTAGGACTGCTTTTTTGCATTTACGCAATATCTCTAAAATCAGAAAGGTCTTGTCTCAGAGTGATGCTGAAAAACTAATTCATGCATTTATTTCCTCTAGGCTGGACTATTGTAATTCATTATTATCAGGTTGTCCTAAAAGTTCCCTAAAAAGCCTTCAGTTAATTCAAAATGCTGCAGCTAGCGTACTGACGGGGACTAGAAGGAGAGAGCATATCTCACCCATATTGGCCTCTCTTCATTGGCTTCCTGTTAATTCTAGAATAGAATTTAAAATTCTTCTTCTTACTTATAAGGTTTTGAATAATCAGGTCCCATCTTATCTTAGGGACCTCGTAGTACCATATCACCCCAATAGAGGGCTTCGCTCTCAGACTGCAGGCTTACTTGTAGTTCCTAGGGTTTGTAAGAGTAGAATGGGAGGCAGAGCCTTCAGCTTTCAGGCTCCTCTCCTGTGGAACCAGCTCCCAATTCAGATCAGGGAGACAGACACCCTCTCTACTTTTAAGATTAGGCTTAAAACTTTCCTTTTTTTGCTAAAGCTTATAGTTAGGGCTGGATCAGGTGACCCTGAACCATCCCTTAGTTATGCTGCTATAGACGTAGACTGCTGGGGGGTTCCCATGATGCACTGTTTCTTTCTCTTTTTGCTCTGTATGCACCACTCTGCATTTAATCATTAGTGATCGATCTCTGCTCCCATCCACAGCATGTCTTTTTCCTGGTTCTCTCCCTCAGCCCCAACCAGTCCCAGCAGAAGACTGCCCCTCCCTGAGCCTGGTTCTGCTGGAGGTTTCTTCCTGTTAAAAGGGAGTTTTTCCTTCCCACTGTAGCCAAGTGCTTGCTCACAGGGGGTCGTTTTGACCATTGGGGTTTTACATAATTATTGTATGGCCTTGCCTTACAATATAAAGCGCCTTGGGGCAACTGTTTGTTGTGATTTGGCGCTATATAAAAAAATTGATTGATTGATTGATTGACTGTGGCCTTTCTGTGTTGAGCTTGAATGTTCCCTCCTACCATGTTTGTGTGGGTTTCCTCCAGGTGCACCGGTTTCCTCCCACATTTAAAAGAATTGTCCAGGTCTCCCTTGCAAAAGAGGTCTCAATCTCAATAGGACTAACCTGGCTAAATAAAGGTTAAATAAAATAAATAAATAAAAATTACTTTGACTTTGTAGCCCATACACCTTTAGAAAATTGTTCCTGTGACTCCGCCATAGTGAAACAAACATGTTGCGGTTATGACCGGCCCACAGGGCTCCTCTTTGAGACCACTTTTGTAACCCATACGTTTAGCCCAAACGGTTAGCTTCATGTGATGCTACCTTAAAAATAAATAAGTAAAACAAGCAATGAAGCAGAAACAAACCACTCATTTGTCTGCAGTTGTGTTGGTGATTTTTCAGGTTAAGGACGTACATAGTGCACCAATAACTCCATCCTTGCGACCGCGGCTCCGGCTGACGGCTGTGCGCGCGCCGCTGCTGCCGCTGCTGCTGATGCTGTGCGCGCGGCGCTCGCCTTTCCGCAGCCAATCAGCGTGCCGGGTGGCGGGAGGGGGCGGGAGAGAAGCGACACTTATAGCTAACGGACGCCGCAGCGGACGGTCAAATTCTCCGTGCTCGTTCCACGGAATCGTGTCGCGCTGATGGGCTTCTGACTTGGCTGTTGAAAATCTGAACATCGTCACCGTAAGGCGCAGCATCTTTTTCATCTAACTGTCATCCATGAGATTCTTCAGGCTTACCTTCAAGTGCTTCGTCGACTGCTTTTGAATTTCTAACCCCTCCTCCCCCTGGACTGCTGAACTGACCGCGGCGCTTTGTGAAAATAAAACAACAACAACAAAATCAATCTCTTTGGCTTGATCATCATCACAAAACTGCGATTTATTTATTTATTTTTTTTTTAGATTTCAGAAAGGCGGAATTTAAAAGGAAAAAAAAAAAAAAAAATAAGAACAGCGCTGCGCACCGGCTGCATCTCTGTGTCTGCGCCTCTGAGCCTGCTGGGTCCACCAGCCAAAATTAACAGAGACCTGCCCTGACAAAATAATAATAATCAAATATCTGAATTATTGTTGAACAGCTGCCCAACACCATGTCACCAGAGTCGGAAGAGAACAGTCAAGGTAAGTGTGAGATCAGCTCCCTGTACCACACACACACACACACTGCTTTGTGCTTTGGCATCATGCTGGGGATCTGCTCCTATAACCTTCTGCAGGCTCCATTTGTCATCAGTAACCCCCAGCGGACATGCACCTAAAGATAGCTGTATTTTCAGCTGAGCCAACAGGACACAAGGCATTTTTGCAGCTATAAAATAATGACTTATAGTCAAAATAAGAAATGCTTTTCCTCTCCAAAAAGCAAGAGAGTGGTGCTCCAATGAACATAACACATACATGACACTTATCTTTAAGCCATAAGTAGCTCTTTTGTGTCTTTTACCTAACTTCAAATTGGCTTTGAATGGAGTTTGGGCATAAAAAGTAAATAAAATAAAATAATAAATAATAAAATTCTGACATATCAAAGACAGCTAATTGAAGAAAAAAATGTCTTTAGGTGCAGTCAGTTATCAGTCATTTGGCTCAGGAAGGATGACTCATCCTCATCAGCCTGCTCACACAGCTGACACACATCCAGATTTAAGTCCATTATTTATTTTTATGTTTTGAACCCATTACTGCGATGACACTTCTCTAATCCTGTGTGTGTGTGTGTGTGTGTGTGTATAGTTATCCATCACAGCACTGTTAAGTTGTTCCACTGACAGGTCTCACTGTCCCCACTGTCCTCTGTGATCACATGTCAACCCCCCCCACCCCCCCAAACTGCTCTGATCTGGATGAAACTGCTTTGGCACAACAGAGGAGCACGCACCAACACACATCTATGGCAATCATCAGGTCGTGACATGTAATAATAATTTTTTAAAAAGTTCTTTGTACACTGACACTCGAGACAGTAAAAGATTAAGTAGCTGTGATATATTGTGCCGCAGCGCACTCATCATTCTGTCTGAGACACACGAGGGAAGAATGAGCGTATGAGGCATCATGGCTTTAGCCCAGAAGCCATGAGTCTAGGGAGGTTTGATTCGGCAATATGCTAGTCATCGACATATGTCAGTCTTTTTGTGGATTGTTGGTGAAACGTGGCACTGCTGATGCGATGGTTCAGTGAATGGAACATGCACAGACTCTCTTTTCCATTGAGTCCAAGTCATACCATGAGACTATGGCATATCTGTCTCCAGTGCTGACTGTACATGGTTATTTTTGGAGCTGAATGGTTTCAAATAATTTATTGGAGCTCTTGCTGCTTTATAAATGCTTATTAATATTTAATGAGTTTTGGACATTCTGATTTCTGTCCTCTCTTATGTTTCATTTAGTCCTCTCTACTGTGCACAAAGTCCAGCGATGCTTTGACTATAACAGTTCCTCATCTGACCTTTTCTCACCCAGGTGACATCCATCTCCCCCAGATGGAGGCAGGGACCCTCTCTGAGGAGGAGGGAGGAGGTTCTGCTCGCCCTCTGGTTTCTTTGCACAGAGGCGGTGCAGGTTGTGGTGACAGCAGAGGAGCAGGCCCACCACAAACCCAGGATGGGACTGTGGTTGGAAATGGGACTGTTGCACTACCAGCAGTAGAGCGAGAAACGTGGACCAGACAGATGGACTTCATCATGTCCTGTGTGGGTTTTGCTGTGGGCTTGGGCAACGTGTGGCGGTTCCCTTACCTGTGCTACAAAAATGGAGGAGGTGAGCTGGAGATGGAGTTACTTTAGATGTCTGAGTGGCTCCATCATGCACAGACATTAAAACTAGATGATTTGTGAGGTGTTCTGAAGTGGCTGAGAAGCCTAGATCTCTTTCTACCTATAGGGCTAGAAAGAGATCCAAGGCAGTGCAACATAGCACCATAGAAACGTTGCTTGGCTTTCGGCTGTCCTTGACCATTCAGGATCGGCAGTGGGTTCAGTGCAGATCCACATTGGAATTTAGCACAGGTTTTACTCCAGTTGCATTTCCTGACACAGCTGCACTCCTACACTGTAAAATCACCAGTGTAAAACTAAGACTGTTCCACTCTGGCCAGAGTGGGACCATATGTTCACTGTCAGTGTTAATTTAACACTGGTGATTTTCTGTGTACATGGTGAAACACACACAGTCCCGGGTTTTCTCAAACAGTCTCCCAGCCAATTAGGGTTCACTTCTGAAATTTGACAGGATCAGGTGCACACAAAGCAGAGTGACTGCATTAGCAGCATAAGTGATTTACATGAAACCTTATATGTTTGGCTCAGATTCATGCAAATTCATTCTTTATTATTCAGTGGTACCATAATATTTGGTTCTGTATACCTTTTAATCAATTATGTCCAAAGCTGAACCACTTTATCCTTGACGAACACACATCCACAATGTTTAATCCATATCAGCTCTAAAGTCTTTGAGCTAAACAGTTATGACCTTTAGTTTCACCTTTCAAGGTCACCCAAGGTCAAAACCATGTGCTCAATAAAAGCATGACATATGGCTTTGTATTAGTATTTTAATAGTAGGTGTACCTTTAACTTTGAAATAGCTATTCTAAATATTCCCCTTATATAAGAATTCAACCAAAATTTTGACGTTGGCCTGTGACCTTGACTTTTAAATGATTTTTCTTGACATAAATTCACTCTTTCCTTCACTGACACCCAACTACCAGGTTTGATCCAAATCATTTATAAAGTCTTAGAGACCCAAGACAACAGCCTTGAATTCATTAGCTCACGCTGGTGTAATTATACACTAAAGCCCAGAGCTTTCAAATGATGTGAAATCAGTTACTTTACCTTTAAAAAAAACTTGATTCTTAGCAGTTTTAACCATGCAGATTCATTGACTTTTTGTGATACCGTCACAAAATGGTATAAGACTGGGATGCTCATACATTCCAAAGCACAACAGGACTTCACGTTGAAGTCCTGCTTTCTGTTACTCCAGGAAGTTAGAGCTGATCTACGGGATCTGTTAAGGTTGGCCTAGCAATCAAACTAACGACAGCCACCACCGCCACTGTTCAGGGACCAAAAAATGATATCATCATCAGTTATCACAATCACAGTTTATAACAGCAAAGGAAAATGTACTTCTCTGAGTTGCCAGAATGTTGTTTGTGCAGAAAAAGAAGGGTTAAGTAGCAAAGTGTGAGCCAAAGAGAAAACAAAGATGGATCACAGTACAGCCCACCAAAGAGTAAGCAAGTATGTAAATTTTTCATTTAATTCTTTAAAATTTCTTCTAATTTCAAAGATTAATTTGGGCTGTGGTGGGTGTTTACCTTTGTAAAGGCATTTTTTCTTGCTAACACATTGGCTTGGTCTTTCTGTCATATCAGTAAAATGCTAAAAGAGTGAAGTTGTAAAACCATTATTAATAGCCAAAAATATTGTAACTGACCTGTGATAGACACTTTTCCCAACACCTTTTCTCCTTTGTTACTACAGGAAGTCTGCTAACAAAGACAATGCTAGTAAAGCTAGCAAAGACAGCTTTTCATAGGAGTCTTATGGCATCCTGGCCACAAACAACATTGCCTATATAGCCACAAGCTTAAAGCAATCAAACTAAAAAAAAAATAGGATTCAGAACTAAATCACCATTATGGACAGTTACTATTTTTAGATGTCAAATTCAAAATGGCTGACTCTCATGATGCCATGACAACCCAGAGAATAGCACAAGCAGCTGAGGGCAAATTGGGGCTCCGTAGGGTGCATACCTTGCTTACTTTGACACACTAACTTTATTCATGTTTTAAAAAGCCCCATTGACTGTTGAATTTTACAATAATCCTGTTTTACAGTTCTTCTGTACAAAAGTGAATTCCACCACACAACTATTCATGTTGAGCACAGCAGTGGAAGGATATTGCACAGTGTCAAATCATTGTTTGCAATCCAGCAGAAGATTGAGGCATCACCTGAAAAGTGAAAAGAGGCATATTAAAGGAGGCACATTTTCAGCCAAAGAATATCAGGTGGCATATTAAAGATTGCAGTCAAAAATATTCCAAAATGTATTCCATACAAACAAATACAAAATGCGGCTTGAGATCGCGAAGAAACAATTTTTTTTTTCTTTTGCTTTAAATGGACAATTGGTGGTGCTGCTATAGCCACACCTTGTTTGCCTTGAAATTGGGAGTGTTGAGGTCTTGTCTGATTCAAACAGGGTGAAACCAGTGTGGCACAGTTGGTTGGAGAACTTACTGTACAAGGACGCAATAAGGAGACAAAGCAGCGGGTGTGTGGTTGTGAACACGTAGCTGAAGAGCTATGCCCCTCCCACTGTGTAGTTTATTTATTGTCACTGTCTGCACCTTAACAGGAAGACATAATACAAGTTGTTGCGCAGTTTTCCTGCTGTCAGGTTATGACTTTGTTTCTTTCCTTCCTCGCATCCTTCAAGTCGACTTTGTGCAGTGATAAACACCATTACTGACCTTTGGCCTCCACTTATCTTTGTAATGCTTTATGGTGTGTGCATAAACTCAACTAAATGTGCCTGCGTGTGTGTGTGTGTGTCTTCCACTGGTGCCCTCCCTCTGTGTGTCTTGTGACCTGTGGCTGCGATACCCACCTTCTGGTTTCGAATAACAATGGCCTGCTTCACACTGGCCACCCCCCACCCCGCCATGCTCCTGCCCGGCTCGCCACTGGCACATAAAGGTGCTCTCTCTCTCTCTCTCTCTCTCTCTCTCTCTCGCTCTCTCTCACTTACTCATTCACTCCCCCGGTTATGATCAGGACTCATGCGGATATCTGTGTTTGCAACTGTGCCCGTCCGTGTCGGTTACTTCCAGCGCCTAATTCCACGTCCTTGACCATCCCTGGGAACACCTTGATACAAAGCAGTGGTATCAGATAAGAGCTTCAAACACCAGCTCTGCGGCCTGCACGCAAAGGAAAGCTGTGCATGCATGGCATTAATGCTCTCCAAATCTTGTTTGTTTATTTATTTATTTTTTGTAAGTCAGCTGTTACACTTGATGTGTCTGCTGCAGTTACAATTAAAGCGGATTTATTTAAGCCTGTTAAGGACACAGTCACTCCAGATTTTGGGCTATGTCAGCACAAGCACTTTCTCCGTTCATTCCGTTCACACCTCCTATTGCATCTCTCTGTCTCCCTCTTTCTCTCTCCATGACCTCTCCTCCCCTCCGCCTTTCTCTCATCGACACATGAATGTTTCCTTATAAGGCTACAGCCCGCCTCTCTGAGAGAATGACAGAAAGAATGATGGTCTGAACGAGGCACTGACTGTCAATTAATAGTGTTTTTATAGCGCTGCTTCATCAAAACGGCTCTGTCTTTTTTTTTAATTTCTCGTGCCTTTTCAGTACCAAAGCATTGTCTTGTCATTTATCCATCTTTCACTGCTTTCTTCCTCGGCTCTCTCCGCTCTGCGTCACACAGCTCGTCATGTGACTCTCTCCCATCTGTGCACTGTGGTGGCATTACCCGTTCCATTATCATTCAAATCATTCAGACCAAATCGCTGCAATTAGATTTAACAGAGTTAAATCTCCCAGGCAACCATATAAAAAAAAAATAAAAATACATGAACGGTCGCTGTGTAGTCCGTCTCCCAACGATCACGAGAAATCGAAAAGCAAAAAGATCTTTTGGAGATGCTGATTTCTAACAGGAGCATCTAATGATCAACAGATGTTTTGACCCCAAGAGAAGCACATGTACTGTATAACCACAAACATGAATAAGAGTCGTGTTGTATTTAAATACTCGTACATCAGGACGTCAAGACAGCAGGTAATAATGGGCACCTGTTTTACTGATGAACATTGCTGGAATCCATCCAGTTAGAATCACAACCACTGAGGTGTTTTCACCAGCATATGTAGTATACTTGTCAACAGGATTACTAAAAAATGTAAGCTGATATTTCATGAAACATTTCATAAAACAACTGTTCAGCACTTGCATGGACAGGACGTTGTACTATTGGGTTGTGCAGAACAGTGACTTAGATGCATTTTCTCAGTGACGAAATGTTTACTGACTTCATGTGATCTTTGTGGAATTAATGGATGCCCTGATTGCAGCACATGAGAAGCTCAGTGTGTCAGGATCCGAATAGGCGTGGCACAGAAGGTGGATGGATGCAATTGCAAAACTCACAGAGACTGGCATGAGAGTAAAAAGGCTTTATCTCAAAAAAGAGCCCCCCCAAGAGCCAGGCAGGAATCCCAGAGGGCTGCTCCCACCGAAGGGCACACAGGGCAAGTAGCCGTATGGCAGACAGAAAATGGAAAAAAAAACGTAAGGAGAGCAACCAGGTGACAGGCAAAGGACAAAGGGAATGTGAGAATGGCGAAAAGCAGAGAGCATGGGGTGGCTGTGATGATGGCCAGACCATGCAGCGGTCATGTGGTCCGCTGAGCAACCCAACGGTACAACAACGGTACAACCATAGAGGTCCATGGCAAAGTCAGGAGGACAGCCAGTAGGCCCAACTGAGTGCATGGGTATACCATGGGGCCAACCGAGTGAATGGACGGGGACCATGGTAGGACCTAAGGGAGGATAAGGATCTGTGTCATTACTGGGCATAACTGCCATACTACAGCTACCAGCCTCACCAAGACAGTAGTGGCAGGTGGGGCAAGACAACTTATATGTAGAGCTGAGAGCAGAGGGAGCATGCCGTAGACCGGGGCACTGAGATCGGGGCAACTGGCGAAACAAAAAAGCAACCAGTAAACAACAGTGAACCCAACAGAGCAACTGAGAAAAGCACGAACAGACATAGAACCCTGAGTACAAAACCCAAATAACACCAGAACAGAAAAAATAAAGAAACCAACAAAATAAAACCTTATGAGGGCCATTGAAGATCGCAAGATTAGAAAAAGATCTGCATGAAGGAAGAATCCGTTTAATAAAGGTGTGCAAAAACAACAAAAACCAACATAATAACCCCAGAGTGTGGGGTTATTTTGGGGTCAGTGGACTTGGATATCACTACAGTCTTGGTGCTGTTGGATTTTAGTGCTGCGTTTGATACTGTGGATCATCATATCTTACTCGACAGACTGGAGAATTAGTTTGGGATTATGGGAACTGCCCTTGCATGGTTGACGTCATACCTGTCTAGTCGTTCTTACTGTGTGTTGTGCAGTGGCACTTCTTGTGATCTTAGGGATATGAAGTTTGAGGTTCCGCAGGGATCCGTTTTAGGCCCCCTGCTTTTTTCCCTTTATGTAGCACCCCTTGGGAATATACTGCGGCATTTTGGTATTGCCTTTCATTGCTATGCTGATGACACTCAATTGTACATGCCGATAACTGCTGGTAATCTCATTCATGTAAAATCTTTGGAAGATTGCCTTGCATCACTGAGAAGTTGGATGTCTAGTAACTTCCTACTTTTAAATTCTGATAAGACTGAAGTGATGGTTCTTGGTCAAGTGAGGTATTGGCATCAATTTGATCAGCTAGCGCTTAGCTTAGGTTTGTGTATTATACATCATATGGATAAAGTGAGGAATCTTGGGGTAATTTTTGATCCTATGTTGTCTTTTGACCTCCACATTAGAGACATTACGAGGACTGCTTTCTTCCATTTGCAAAATATAGCGAAGATTCATTCCATCCTGTCTTTGGCTGATGCTAAGACTTTGATTCATGCATTTCTCTCTTCTAAATTGGACTATTGTAATGCTGTATTTTCTGCTTTACTGCAGTCCAGGATTAGGGGTTTTCAACTGGTTCAAAATGCTGCTGCCAGACTTTTGACACAAAGTAGAAAGTTTGACCACATTACACCCGTTTTGGCGTCCCTGCACTGTCTCCTAACCAAATAACGATGTGTGAGATTGACCTGTTTCATGAAAAGACGCACACTTTGTGGGAAACAAGTAAGGAAGTGGCCCAAAGAACAAACTAGCTTAACTAATGAACATACAGGAAGGGAAAACCAACAAAACAAAATATTACGAGGGCCCTGGAAAAGAAATGAAGAAGCAAAAGCATTGCCTGAGGCAGAACATTATTTAACTGATGGATGCAAAAATGAAGAAGCTTACAAAACAATTCTCGGGGGTAGTAAAACCAGATAGACCTACCACAGAATAGCACAATGTGCTAACAGAGTCACAGTGTGAGGTGTTGACTTGCTTGACTAAAGGGCCTTTCACACTGAATCCGTCAGACCAATGCGTCAACGGATCGGGATCCGTCGGATCCGTCAGACGCGTCACTTTGGAAGCGGCAAAAAAAAAAAAAAGTGGGGGGCGGAGATTGCCACATCACACTCTGGCTGTTTCCACAATCTGAAAAAGTTCAGCGATCGCCATCTTGAATTTGGGTGGCCTGAACCACAAAAAAAGCTTTAAAAAACAGCAGAACGATTCTCCCATCACCCTGCTGGGAGAAGCTTTTTTTTTTTCAGCTACTTTTCGGAGTGACGCCGACCGAGGAGGAGGATGGACGAGGAGGACCGACGATCGAACCGAGACAGCGGACCAAACCGCACGGAGAAGCCGGCCTTCAGGCATCATCACTGGGCAGACCGAGGCAGGCAGCCGGGGTGATGGAGCAGACCCACTCAGTCCGAAATCTTCCACTTTTTGTATATATGCGAAGTCCCAGTTTGCCCAACGGAGTTTAGTTCTGCAGCTTTATCGAGGTGAGAATAACGTAAAAATAAAACGTGATGTTTACTGAACTGCTTTGAAGGTTTAATGATTGGCTAATGTTAGCGTAGCCTTTTAGCACAGTTCATCTGATTGAACACTTTTAATTTCTAAATGGTTCAGTCTTTTTATTTTTACCAAATAAAGCTACAGCTTTTTTCAGACACCACAAAAGCTCAACTTTAAATAACTTATTTTTTCGGGCGTTTTTTCCATCGTTTTTTTTTCCCCGTTTTCCCCCTTGTTTATATATAAACTGTTTAGTGTTTCTTTATATTTAAAGAAATATTTTTATTTGTCCCAATCAGGAACATTTGCTGTGCAGACAACCAAACTTCCATTGATGAGCTGAACACCACGAAGTCCAGTCGAAAGAAAACATATCTGCTTTTTAGTAACACCACCAGAGTTCAAAGCTGCAGAAGAGACCTTCATCTGGTCCAGAGAATCCAGCAGAACATCACCTGCTTCTAAATAAAAGCTCTTTGAACAGCAACTATTTTATTATTTTTTAAAAAGCTGTTTCATTTTATATTTTAACAATAAATGAACGGATCATTAAAAATGTCCACAAAATCAAAGTCAAAAGACATTTGCACAGGTAGAAGCTCTCCACTTATTGTGCTCAAATTCATATTTTAGAAATGACTCCTTCCTGATAGCAACATTAAAGGCAATTACATATTTTGGCAAAATTACAAGTTGTATAAATTACAGTACAGTATAAATTACATATATATATATATATATATATATATATATATATATATATATATATATATATATATATATATATAGTCATCATCAGGTGAGAAATCCTACTTTACAATCACACTGCAGTCATTGTTATATTATTTCCTGTTGCATTTATAATAAACATTAGTATTTATTTACAGTGTCTGTTTTTCTGTTTAAAATGAGATATAAATAATCTACCAGAATTAAAAAAAGATGTACAAAATTCCATGTTATTTTGTCTAAAAATAAATGTCTGAGGTTCCTTGTGTTAAACAAGAAATGAAATAATCTGAAATAACAGGTGGTTTTAATTTACAGACGAAAGGTTTCTAAAGAACCATTTATTGATTTATTTAGCTATTTTAATTACAAGGGTTCTAAACTGTTTTTTAACAGTAATCAGAAATAATGAGGTAACAACAACAAAAAACATTTAGACAGCCAGCAATTTAAGGAGAACATGCGGCTAAACATGTCACTCCCGGTCCGATTGGGGAGGGGCCCAGAGAAAACTACAGAGTCCGACATTGTTTTTGCAAAGTTACACACCGATTCAATGTTAATTTTAGTGACCTCCGATTGGCGTAACCGGGTGTCATTACTGCCGACGTGAATTACAATCTTACCAAATTTACGCTTAGCCTTAGCCAGCAGTTTCAAATTTCCTTCAATGTCGCCTACTCTGGCCCCCGGAAGACAATTGACTATGGTTGCTGGTGTCGCTAACTTCACATTTCTCAAAACAGAGTCGCCAATACCCAGAGTTTGATCCTCGGCGGGTGTGTCGCCGAGTGGGGAAAAACGGTTAGAAATGTGAACGGGTTGGTAGTGTACAGGGGGCTTCTGTTTAGGACTACACTTCCTTCTCACAGTCACCCAGCCGGCCTGCTTTCCCGGCTGCTCGGGATCTGCTGGGGGACAGCTAACGGCAGCTAAGCTACCTTGGTCCGCACCAACTACAGGGGCCTGGCTAGCTGTAGGATTTCCAAGGTGCGGAGCCGAGTCTCCAATTTGCCCAACCTGGCCTCCAAAGCTACTAATAAGCTACACTTATTACAAGTACCATTACTGCTAAAGGAGGCCGAGGAATAACTAAACATTTCACACCCAGAGCAGAAAAGTGCGGGAGAGACAGGAGAAGCCTCCATGCTAAACCGGCTAAGAGCTAGTAGCTGCGCTAAGCTAGCGGATTCCTTAAAACACACAAAGTGAATAATGTGTAAATAATTTAGAGGTGATTCAGCAGAGGGAGTGCTTTAGTTAAGGCACGTGAAGATTACACTGTGAAACAAATCGTTATCTAGTTATCTAGATCAATCTAACTAGGCAGATTAAACAGCTAACAGATACAGCTAAACACCGCTGTGCTCCGGAACAGGAAGTGATACAAGTGAGAGCCAACCACCAGTAGAGGCAAGCCAAAAAGGAACAAACCCACCACAAAGAAACACTGAGAGCCATGAGGCATGAATAAATTAACAGAAGACCAATAATGGGAAATAAAGTGTTTGACAAAGTAACAAAATAAGTGCCAATACCAACAAAACTGACGCACTGATGCACAAACTGATCGTCTCGGCCAACTGGATGACGGACACGAGCTGGAACCAGCTGACTCAGATCATGAAAGTAACTGGAGTACCTGGACCAGAATTTATCCAGAAGCTAGACAGTCCAGAGGTAAGACATTTTTTCAGGATGTTAAAATGTATTTTGATATATCCAGACATACAGTGTGTTTATGATGAACTTCTCTGACCCACATTTTCAATTCAACTTGTTTAACCCCTGAACCTAATTGATATGAAAATGTGTTGCTGGCTGTTATGTAACTCTTGGACTATGCTACATTTAGTTGATGACAGGGTAGAAGAATTTTAAAGAAAAGAGTACAAATATGTTGTGGGATCCCATGCAGAAAGTCTATGAATAGTACAGTGCCAGTGAACCGGAGGAATATATTCATTCATTTTCTACATTTTCTGTCTGGAACGTGAACTAGGAAGCACAACAAACTGGCAGGGAGTAGAGAAAATGAGGGGCTTAAATAACAGGTGCAGTAATTAGGAAAACAAGACACAGGTGTCAGGGAATGTGCTGGAAGGGGCGTGGTCAGACAAGACAGAGGTGAGGCAGGAGTGGAGTGACAGGTGGGCGTGACTAACAGAAGCTGACTCAAAGTGACTGAAAATCAACCCCCAACCAACTGTGATAAAAACTGAAATGCCTAAAGCAGATGTAGCGGGATGAAAGTCCCAGGTCCCAATTGAAAAGACGTTCCCGCTAGCTTGGCTAACGGGGTGTTCCCCTTTGGCTGACCTGGTAGAGGAACGGTCTTTTGGTGCGAGCCGAGTTCGATTCCCCACCGTCGTCCCGGCCACGAAGGTCCTGCTACTTCACAGAGAAGAAGTAAATATCAAAGACAAGAAAAGAGTACCAACATAAGACAGTGATCAACAAGAAAATAAAAGCAGAGACCAAACTAGAACGGGACTAAACAAGTGGCAACAGTGTAATAGAAAATACAGCTAATGACTACCCAAAAAATAAATGAGAAAATAAACAGAGCATAATACCAATGACAAAGTAATATGCACAGAAAAGAGCTAATTAGAACAAAACTAAAACAAGACTTAACAAGTGACTAAAATACAATGACCAGATACATATAACCAGTGACTGAAATCATGATAGACAGAAAAGCAAGGACAAAAGTCTCACAAAAACAGGACATGAGCCCAGATCCAAGGCAAATCATGACACAGTGAGGAATCAACCTCTCTGGGTTGTGATTGTTCTGCATCAAGACGAAGATTCAAGGTTTCAGTGATCTTCTAGACTTAGCCATTAGAAGTGTATCTAATTGCAGTGAAAGTGTCGGACTTGTAGACAGATTCACTTGTCTTAGTAGTGACGTTCACGTCTCTGGATTTTCTGTCTTTGAGGTTTTGAGACGCCTGAGAAGAGCTCATGGAGTAATAAGGTCACTGGACAAAGGAGTTTGGCCAACTCATACCTTTTGCAAGAGTACAAAGTATTTAGGGTCTTGGTGCTTCCTGTCTTATAGTTGTTTTACATGGGCACTTGCCAGTGACCTAATGTGATGACTGGATGTTGTACTTGGTCTTTTGGAGAATCCTTGGGTACATGTGTGGTTTCTTTGGGAGACTCAGGTGAGGCGTGTCACTTGCATAGTGACAAAAACACAACCTACAAAATTCTGCCCACGCGCCACACTTCTTGGGGCATGATCCAGCATGCATGTGTCTCCATGTTGAGGGTGCAAGTATATTTGGAAAAGGCCAAGGGGATGCCCACCTTTCACTTGACTGCAGCATGGTTAGAGTTAGGAGAAGGGGATGATTATAAATAGCAAAATAAAAAGCCATGTCATGAAAATCTGCACTTTTTGTGACAGGGGCATGAGAAAAAACGTGAGAACTGGCTGGTTCAGCAGGTGTCAAATTACGTTAGTTCAACCACAGCTGTTTGTATTTTTCCATCATTCATCCAGCATCTACAAACCATTCAGCAGGTGGGAGACACATCTATGGAATATTACAGAAGCAAAATGCAAAGTTGCTTTTTTAGATTGATATAATGCATCAGAACTCGCCAGACACAAAATGATTGATCCTCATTATATGATCTTTTAATTTGGTGACTTGTAAGATGATAGCATTTATTGTTTATGAGTTATTGTTGACACAAGTGATTAATGAACTCGCTCTCCCACTCACTCATGTCCAAAACCCTATGATCACAACTGGCTCTGACTATAATGGTGCATTAGGCGAGGTTTCACTGTCAAAAAACATGCACATTAGGATGTTTCTCCTTGTTGTGTCAGGAAAAGGCATCCGACATAAACCTTGTGCCAAATCAACATAAGGTTTATAAAAATCACAGTTCCATGGCAGCTGCACATCAGATCTGAGATGGAGAAAGATGATCCGCTGTGTTGATGTCGAATGAAAGAGTGCAGTAGGCCCAAAGGGGGAAAATAACATCATTTACTGTATGTGATTTGTGATCATTTACTTTAGGTGGCCTGCTCTGTCATGTATAATAAACACTACATTTTTTTTTTTATCAAAAATGCCTAAATTTTCTTCACAGTCTTACATAACTACAGTTGACACACTAGATGAGAACCTGAATTCTGCTGTTGGTTGGCTGACATACATGTTCTTTGAGTGCCCTTTTTGATTAAGTTATTAAACACAACCTATTGTTTTACTCCTCTAATATGTTTTTTTTTCTATCAGATTAGATTCTTTTCAAATTTATTGACATTGTGCAGAGTACAGGTGCAGGATCAATGAAATAGTTAGAATGCATATTAATTTATCAAAGTTTTATCTCGCTATTTTCTGTGCAAGTTTCACTTTCAAGGACAAGAAAACAATGTGGCATGTGTGCACACGTGCGCACACACACACACACGCGCACACAGTTTGGGTGCATGTTTTACAGTGCATCCAGAAAGTATTCACAAATGCTTCACTTTTTCCACATTTTTTATGTTACAGCCTTATTCCAAAATGGATGAAATAATTTTTCCTCAAAATTCTTCACACAATACCCCATAAAGTTTTTTTTTAAGATTTTTACAAATTTATTAAAAATAATATGAGCGAAGCATCGCAGGCGGCGCACAGCGGCGCGCAGTGGCATGCAGTGGTGCGAAGCTCACTCATGGTACAGGGCGTCCTAAACAGGAAGTGCCAATTTTCAAATCCACAGTAAAACAGGAAATGTTCAAATGTCAAACACTTCCTGGATTGACAGACGAGATCCCATCCATCCATCCATCCATCCATCCATTTTCTTCCGCTTTATCCGGAGTTGCGTCGCGGGGGCAGCAGCTCAAGCAAAGCCGCCCAGACCTCCCGATCCACACACACCTCGCCCAGCTCCTCCGGGGGAACCCCAAGGCGTTCCCAAGCCAACCGAGAGATGTAGTCCCTCCTGCATGTCCTGGGTCTTCCCCGGGTCCTCCTCCCAATGGGACGTGCCTGGAACACCTCTCCAGCGAGGCGTCCAGGGGGCATCTGGAAAAGATGCCCGAGCCACCTCAACTGACTCCTTTCCACATGGAGGAGCAGCGGCTCGACTCCAAGCTCCTCCCGAGTGACCGAGCTCCTCACCCTATCTCTAAGGGAGCGCCCAGCCACCCTGCGGAGGAAACTCATCTTGGCCGCTTGTACTCGTGATCTCGTTCTTTCGGTCATGAGCCAAATCTCATGACCATAGGTGAGGATCGGAACGTAGATCGATCGTTAAATCGAGAGTTTTGCCCCCCTACTCAGCTCTCTCTTCACCACGACGGTCCGATACAGCGACCGCATCACTGCAGATGCTGCACCGATCCGTCTATCGATGTTATGCTCCATCCGTCCCTCACTCGTGAACAAGACCCCGAGATACTTAAACTCCTCCACTTGAGGCAAGGACACTCCACCGACCTGAAGAGGGCAAAGCACCTTTTTCCGGTCGAGAACCATGGCCTCAGATTTGGAGGTGCTGATTTTCATCCCGGACGCTTCACACTTGGCTGCAAACCGCCCCAGTGCACGCTGAAGGTCCTGATTTGACGAAGCCAACAGAACCACATCGTCCGCAAACAGCAGAGACGATATTCTGTGCTTCCCAAACCAGACCCCCTCTACACCCTGGCTGCGCCTAGAAATTCTGTCCATAAAAATAATGAACAGAACTGGTGACAAAGGGCAGCCCTGGTGGAGGCCAACGTGCACTGGAAACAGGTTTGACTTACTACCGGCAATGCGAACCAAGCTCCTGCTGCGGTCGTACAGGGACCGGATAGCCCTTAGCAAAGGACCCCGGACCCCGTACTCCCGGAGCACCCTCCACAGGGTGCCCCGAGGAACACGGTCGAACGCCTTCTCCAGATCCACAAAACACATGTGGACCTGTTGGGCAAACTCCCATGAACCCTCGATCATCTGATGGAGCGTGTAGAGCTGGTCCAGTGTGCCGCGACCAAGACGAAAACCACACTGCTCCTCCTGAATCCGAGGTTCGACCATCGGTTGAATTCTCCTCTCCAGTACTCTGGAATAGACCTTACCGGGGAGGCTGAGGAGTGTGATCCCCCTATAGTTGGAACACACCCTCCGGTCCCCCTTCTTAAACAGAGGGACCACCACCCCGGTCTGCCAATCCAGAGGCACTGTCCCCGATCGCCACGCGATGTTGCAGAGGCGTGTCAGCCAAGACAGTCCCACAACATCCAGAGACTTAAAGTACTCAGGACGGATTTCATCCACCCCAAGAGCCTTGCCACCGAGGAGCTTTCTAACCACCTCGGTGACTTCGGCCTGGGTAATGGATGAGTCCACCTCTGAGTTCCCAGTCTCTGCTTCCTCTTCGGAAGACGTGACGATGGGATTGAGGAGATCCTCGAAGTATTCCTTTCACCGCCCGACAACATCCCCAGTCAGGGTCAACAGCTCCCCACCCGCACCGTAAACAGTGCTGGTGGAGAGCTGCTTCTGCCTCCTGAGGCATCGGACGGTTTGCCAGAATCTCTTTGAGGCCGACCGATAGTCCTCCTCCATGGCCTCCCCGAACTCCTCCCAGACCCGAGTTTTTGCCTCTGCGACTGCACGGGCTGCGGCACGCTTGGCCTGCCAGTACCTGTCAGCTGCCTCCAGGGTCCCACCTACCAACAAAGATAAGTCAGACTCCTTCTTCAGCTTGACGGCATCCCTTACTTCCGGCGTCCACCACCGGGTTCGGGGATTGCCGCCGCGACAGGCACCACAGACCTTGTGACCACAGCTACGAGCGGCCGCATCAACAATGGAGGTGGAGAACATGGTCCACTCGGACTCCATGTCTCCAAACTCCCCCGGGATCTGGGAGAAGCTCTCTCGGAGGTGGGAGTTGAAGACCTCGCTGACAGAGGGTTCCACCAGTCGTTCCACCAGTCTGACTGGCTTCCTCCCCTCCCAGCTGATCCAACTCACCACCAGGTGGTGATCGGTCGATAGCTCTGCCCCTCTCTTCACTCGAGTGTCCGAGACACGTGGCCGAAGATCAGATGATACGACTACAAAGTCGATCATCGACTTCCGGCTCAGGGTGTCCTGGTGCCACGTGCACTTATGGACACCCTTGTGCTCGAACATGGTGTTCGTGATGGACAAACTGTGACTAGCACAGAAGTCCAACAACTGAACACCACTCAGGTTCAGATCGGGAAGGCCGCGCTTCCCGATCACCCCCCTCCAGGTCTCACTGTCGCCGCTCACGTGGGTGTTGAAATCCCCCAGGAGAACAATGGAGTCCCCAGTCGGAGCGCTATCTAGTACCCCTCCCAGGGACTCCAAGAAGGTCGGGTACTCTGCACTGCCGCTCGACCCATAGGCTGAGACAACGGTGAGAGACCTGTCCCCGACCTGAAGGCGTAGGGACGCGACCCTCTCGTTCAGTAGAGGGATGAACTCCAACACATGGTGACTGAGCTGGGGAGCAATAAGCAATGCGACTCCAGCTCTCTGCCTCTCCCTGTGGGCAATGCCAGAAAAATGAAGCGTCCAGCCCCTCTCCAGGAGTTGGGTACCAGAGCCCAAGCTGTGAGTGGAGGTGAGCCCGACTATCTCTAGTCGGTATGTCTCAACCTCCCGCACAAGCTCAGGCTCCTTCCCCCCCAGCGAGGTGACATTCCACGTCCCAACAGCCAGGGGCTGTGAGCATGGACCGGGCCGCCGGGCCACCCACCCTCTACTGCCACCCAATCCTCTCTGCACCCGACCCCCATGGCCCCCTCTGCAGGTGGTGAACCCACAGGAGGAGACGAGATCCCATTATTTCCCAAATTTATTAATTTATATAGCGCCAATTCACAATGAAATCGCCTCAAGGCCCTTCACACAACATAAAAAAAAAACTGAATTAAAAAAATTTAAAATTTAAAACACAATAAAAAGACGACCATAAAAGAATACAAAAATAAGAACACATCATAACACTAATGATAAAACAGGGAAAACAAATGAGTCTTTAAATGTGACTTAAAAGTCTCCACAGTATCTGACTGCCGAATGTGTGCCGGGAGATCGTTCCACAGAGCCGGGGCACGGCTGTGACCGGCAGACTTTTTATTCACCCTGGGAACACATAGAAGTCCTGCACCCTGAGAACACAGGGCCCGAGCTGGTATATAGGGGCTTACCAGGTCAGCCAGATAGGAAGGTGCAAGTCCATGAACAATTTTATAAACTAATAGCAGTACTTTAAAATCCGATCTTGCAGCAACTTGAAGCCAGTGCAGGGACGCCAAAACGGGCGTAATGTGGTCAAACGTTCTGCTTTGTGTCAAAAGTCTGGCAGCAGCATTTTAAACCAGTTGAAGACCCCTAATCCTGGACTGCGGTAAGCCAGAAAATAGAGCATTACAATAGTCCAATCTAGAAGAGGCAAATGCATGAATCAAAGTCTCTGCATCAGCCATAGACAGGATGGGATGAATCTTCGCTATATTTCACAAATGGAAGAAAGCAGTCCTCGTAATGTCACTGATATGGAGATCAAAGGACAACGTAGGATCAAAAATTACTCCAAGGTTCCTCACTTTATCCATATGATGTATAACATACAAACCTAAGCTAAGTGCTAGCTGATCAAATTGATGCCGATACCTTGCTGAACCAAGAACCATAACTTCAGTCTTATCAGAATTTAAAAGTAGGAAGTTACTAAACATCCAACTTCTTACTGATGCAAGGCAATCTTCCAAAGATTTTATGTGAATGAGATTACCAGCAGTTACTGGCATGTACAATTGAGTGTCATCAGCATAGCAATGAAAGGGAATCCCAAAGCACCGCAGTATATACCCAAGGGGTGCTACATAAAGGGAAAAAAGCAGGGGGCCTAAAACGGATCCCTGCAGAACCCCAAACATCATGTCCCTACGATCAGAGGAGGTTCCATTACACAATACACAGTAAGAACAACTGGACAGGTATGACGTCAACCATGCAAGAGCAGTTCCAGTAATCCCAAAGTGATTCTCCAGCCTATTGAGTAAAATATGATGATCCACATTATCAAACGCAGCACTAAGATCCAGCAGCACCAAGACTGTAGTGGTATCTGAGTCCATTGCTCGCAAAAGGTCATTCACTACTTTAGTAAGTGCTGTCTCTGTGGAGTGATATTTTCTAAAAGCAGACTGCAGTGGCTCAAAAAGATTATTCTCAGTGAGTTAGTCCATGAGCTGTCGCGAAACCACTTTTTCCAGGATTTTAGGACAAAATGATAGATTTGCTATCGGTCTGTAATTTTTAAATACACTAGGGTCGAGATTGGATTTCTTAAGTAATGGTTTAATCACTGCAGACTTGAAACATTTAGGAACAGATCCAGAAGTTAATGAGAGATTTATAATTTCCAGCACAGTCGGCCCAAGAATGGGCCACAGGTCCTTAAACAGTTTTGTTGGTATAGGATCAAATAAACAGGTTGTGCTTTTAGTAGATGTTACAAGCTTCGTCAGCGCACCTAGCAAGATACCATCAAAATCTGTAAATCTGGGTAATGCCTGAGTGGGTGCATCCACCTTCATAGCAGTATGCGGTGGTTGGACCAAAGCCTGCTGAGATATGCTCAACCTAATATCCTCAATTTTCTTCTTGAAATAGTCCAAGAAGTCCTGTGCTGAAAAGGGAGAGTGAATAACAGGTGGCTGTCCATGAATGAGAAATGCTACAGTTTCAAACAAAAACTTTGAGTTATGCTTGTTTTTATTGATAAAATCAGAATAATAGGCATGCTTTGTAGCCAGTAGTGCATGCTTAAAATCTAAGACAGCATCACGCCATGCAAGGTGGAACACCTCTAATTTAGAACTACGCCATTTCCGTTCCAAACCTCGAGCCTTCTGCCTAAGGTCACGCAAGTAACCATTGAACCAAGGCGACTGCACCTTGGGAAGGCATGGCCTTAAAAGAGGAGGCGCAACCTTATCCAGTGTAACCTTATCCATCTCGTGGGAACTCAGTGACAAGCTCACACTCAAACAGGAAGTGCCAGTTTAGCAGTCACAGTGAAACAGGAAATATTCAAATGTCAAACACTTCCTGGCATGGGTGGAGCTAGAGCGGAGGCCGGGGTTTCACTGGACTCCCCTGAATTCTGACTGGATACAGATGATTGACATGTCATGGCACCACACGTCTGGTTGAAAGCGCTGCATTTTCAAATCAGTGAGTCACATTGACTGCTAGGTTCCTCCTGTCCAGTAGTTTGTGCTGTGTACCACAAAAAGTTCTAATCCACCTTAGTAGAAGAAGAAAAATGTTTGCTCCAGATCTGAACTGAACATGTCGTTTGAACTATGGACGTCTTGTCACACCAAACATATATTGATGAGTAAACAACCTTATTTTATGTCAGAAATGAGGTCCAGGTTGTTAAAAGCAGCATTTCTCCTTTAATTCAGGTTGGCTTATGTAGACATGTTTAACAGACAGCAGTTGGTTCTGTTGTCTTTTAAGTGCAGCAGATAACTGAAACAATCCTTCAAATGGTGATACAAGCATCAAATTCAGCACAAATACAGCTGGAGCAAAATTAATGGAGCAATTTTAACTTTTGACCCCTGTACAAACTGAAACTGACCTTTGTCACCATTCTTGCTGCTTTTACCTCATAACGCTATAACATTCAGTCACAGATTGTCCAAACTATACCTTTTTTGGAATCTTTATGATCAGGCAAATAATGTGGTGTAGTTTTCTATATGATTGGAGCATCTTTTAATGTAGACCAGGGGTGGGCAACTTGTTCCAGAAAGGGCCAAGAGGGTGTAGGTTTTCTTTGGAGCCACTGATTCCACCCTGTGATTTCACTGATTAATATCACTTTGAGCAGATGGAATCAGTTAAACAAATTAAAATGTGTGCAATTCCAAGTGTTCAAATACTTTTGAAGGGCACAGTATCCCAACCTTATGATGAATGCAAAATGAGTGTGGTATTATAACTGTTTTGTTTAAGAATGCTTAATTTTCACTGTTGCTGCACTTTGTGTCAAATCATAGTCATATCGTATATCATACTGATATGAAAATTCAGTAAGGTATATCTTCTATTACACATTTCAGATCTAAGGTGGAACTCTACTAGTGTTTAATAAGGTACACCAAAAAAATCTTTAAAAAAAAGAGAGAGAGAGAGAGAGAGAGAGAGAGAGTAGAGCCACTTAGGTGCCTGGTCTTGAGAACCAGGGATGGTAGGTTGAAAATCTTTTTTATCCCATGGGAACTCTCCCTACCCACCTAAGCGGCTCAAGAATATGGACAGCATGTATATGACATTTACATCACAATTTATTTGACAGTATTGAGATACGATAATTTAACCATATTGTACAGCCCTATTGTCAACTAGCTGAAAATTTTGAATATTAATTTTGGCCGAGTGGTTAATGCGCTTGGTTACAGTTCAGAAGGCTCCGGGTTCAAATCGCACCCCTGCCACATTTCTCCATGTAATGTGGAGTTGCGTCAGTAAGGGCATCCAGCGTAAAACCTGTGCCAATTCAACATGCAGATCCACCTTGGATTTGCTGTGGTGACCCCAAGTGCAAAACAAGGGAGCAGCTGAAGGGACTCACTATCCACATTAAAAAAAAAGGCTTAAAGTGGCAGGGGGTAAGAGGGCTGTCATTAGGGGGGTCAGCTGAAAAGCAAAAAAAGAAAAAAGGTTAGAAAGGTGTAGAGTATGGGGGGCAGAGCCCCTCTAGAAGCTGAAAGGCAAAATAAGGAAAATGCTTAAAAAGGCGGGGAGTCTGGGGGAGCGGAGCTCCCCCCCCCCCCCCCCCCCAGAAGCTAAAAGGTTTTAGTCATGCTCATTCTCCCAAGAACAATTTTACTGAAAAAAGTCTGAAGGACCTAAAGGACATGGTTAGATGGCGAGGAGATTTTCCAAGTATGTGAGAGGCAAATAAAGAAAAATGCTTAAAAAGGCGGGGGGTCTGGGGGAGCTCCGGCTCATCAGTTTAACGGCTGATGCGAGATTATGGGGTGTTTCTGTCGGTGTAAGGACTTCCCACGGAGCGGGACGTCCTGCAGCGCTTCCAGGCGCTGTCGTCGGCCTGTTTCGACCTGAAAACATCCTAATTTAAGGCTTAATTCACCCAGGACATCGTGAGAGAACAGAGAAGATTCAGAAGAGGCCGGCATGAGGAATTTATGCGGACATTCCACTGTTTAAGGACATTTTTTTAAAGAAAGACGTACGTGCAAATTCGCCGAGTCGTTTCCGTGACGACTCGGCAAATCTGTGTGCGCCGCGACAGGAAAAACACCTCCGTGTTGAAAACCATTTGTAGAATTCAGGCGGCTTTTAATGGCTTTCAACAAGTGAGTAACTGAGAAATTGTTTAACAGCTTGGGCATGTTCCAACTTGCCCGTTAAGATTTCCAACGGAGGTGTTTTTCCTGCCGCGACCCCCCGCGGTCGGGTCCAGCCCGACATGCGACTCTGCCCGCACGTTCTTTCATTACAAAATGACCGTTAACAATGGAATGTCCGAATAAACTCCTCATGCCGACTTCTTCTGAAAGTTCTCTGTTCTCTGACGACTTCCTGGGTCAACAGAGCCTGAAATGTGGAAGTTTTCAACTTGAAACGGCGAGACGCTGCCGCCTCGAAGCGCAGATCGCCGTCAGGCGCCGTGGACCGTCCTTAAAGCGACACTACCAGACCAAAATCTCTCATCAGCCGTTAAAATTTTTACCGAAAACCAGCTGAATTTATTGAATGGTGTCCACTCAGTTGTGCCTTACAGTTTTGAAAAATTTTTTATCAAACAAAGCAACAGTCTCTGAGCCATTCCTAAACAATGAAAAAAATCGACGAGCGGGTGGACGACTCCTCATTCAAAGACTGCCCACAGGCGAATGACGTAACCGACAGGCGTGAAAAAACTCTCGCATGCCCACGAGGGTTCAAGCATGTCTGATGTAATCACACGTGATTCAAATCCATATGGTTTTTGAAAAAAATAATAAGGTCGGATACTTTTCTAATAGACCTCGTATAAGGTCCCAAAGTTGACAGTGCATGTCAGAGGACAAACCAAGCATGAAGTCAAAGGAATTGTCTGTAGACCTCAGACACAGGATTGTATCAAGGAACAAATCTGGGGAAGAGTACAGAAACATTTCTGCTGCTTTGGAGGTCCCTATGAGTACAGTGGGCTCTATCATCTGTAAATGGAAGACGTTTGGATCCACAGGACTCTTCCTAGAGCTGGCTGCCCATCTAAACTGAGCAATTGTGGGAGAAGGGGCTTAGTCAGGGAGGTGACCAAGAACCCGATGGTCACTCTGTCAGAGCTCCAGTATTCCTCTGTGGAGGGAGGGAAACCTTCCAGAAGGACGACTGGAATCCAATTGAACAGCTCTGGAGAGATCTGGAAATAGCTGTGCACCGACGCTCCCCATCCAACTTGATGGAGCTTGAGAGATGCTGCAAAGTGGAATGGGCAAAACTGCCCAAAGATAGGTGCACCATGCTTGTGACATCATATTCAAGAAGCCTCAAGGCTGTAACTGCTGCCAAAGGTGCATCAACAAAGTATTGAGCAAAGGGTTTGAATACTTAGTGCCTGTGATTTTTTTTTTCTTTTTTGCAAATTTGCAAAAAGAAAAAAAAAAAAAAAAAAACTTTTGTCATGTTGTCATTATGGGCTGTTGTGAGTAGAATTTTGAGGAAAAAATGAATTTACTCCATTTTGGAATAAGGCTGTAACATAAAATGTGGAAAAGTGAAGTGCTGTGAATACTTTCTGGATACACCGTATCTCCAAGACCCTCTTGGCAAAAACTAATCAAGCTTGTCACATAGATAGTCCCAGTGGGGGGAACGGTCACCATAGCAACACTGACCTGGTTTCCATATAAACTGGGTCGTGGGATCAGTGAGTGCAAAATAATATTTTGGCTCATTGAGACTTCAATATTTAAGTGAGGCACATGAAAATGTTGACACAACTATTGGCTTCAAGGCTTCTACTCAGTACTGGGTGTTCTGTACCAAGCTCATGAGGTCATCCAGTGCCAAATTTTACCCAGAGCTGAGTGGCAGACTGGTTCTCAGCTTCTTGTTATGTCACCAACTGGATGATTAGATTTTTGTATAGAGTATAAGATGATTTGAGTGACCCATCTGGGAATGACATGTTTTGTATTTTTCCCAGGGGTCTTCCTGATCCCTTACTTGCTGTTTGTTTTCATTGGGGGCATCCCGGTCTTCTTCCTGGAGGTTGCTTTGGGACAATTCATGAAGCAAGGAGGAGTTTCAGCATGGAACATTGCACCTCTTTTCAAAGGTAATTGCGTTACACACAGACCAAATAATATGATTGAATTCCCTCTGATGTGATCATTTTTATAGCGTCCAAACGTAACTTGTCTTCTGCCTCTGTACCAGGTTTGGGGCTGGCCTCTATGGTTATTGTGTTTTTCTGTAACACCTACTACATCATGATTCTGGTGTGGGGACTCTACTTCCTCTTCCACTCCTTCGCTAACCCGCTGCCCTGGGCCACCTGTGGACATCCGTGGAACACAGCTAACTGTACACAGGACTTTCGCCGCACCTGCCCAAACCGCAGCGCTGTCCAGCCAGCTGTGCCATTATCTGCTGACACGTCCACCAGTCTCCTCTCTTCCACTTCACCCTTTAACCTCTCCTTGGCCCAGCTTTCTCTCAATGGCAGCTGCATGGAAGCCGAGGGCATGCGCTCCCCAGTCATCGAGTTTTGGGAGTAGGTCACTCCTTGTCAAAATATCCTCACAGAGCAGTTTATTATACACGTACTCCACGTATGTTATGGAGTAGTACAGATCATAAATATGTTGTACTTTGGAACTTGTTAACGTGACAGGCACACGGGGAGTTTCCAGTCATGCTGGCTTACTGTGACCAATCTGCAGGTGATCTTTTGTCATTTGCAAAATTGCTGCAGCATTTTCCAGGATTTGATATTCACAAGGCTGAGAAAAAAATGAACTCATTTTAACTTTAAAATTAACTTGTTAGTTAGGTAGTTAGTCTGACAAAAAACTCTAAAACCACACTTAGTTACAGTGTTATGTTTTTCAGGCGGCATGTAAAATTCCCTGAAAATGTGCAGTAAGTCCGCAGTTTCCCGTGTTTTTTTCTCTCGCCAGGAAACATTTTGTGAGATCTCTGTAAATTTGGTGTAAAATTCTGGGGGTTGGGGTGGTAGGTTGATCTTGGGGGCCAGCTTCAGTTCCACTCAAACCATGTGCTTTGTTTATTTTGGTAAAGAATCCCATGTATGTCACAAGAGACAAGAGTCCTGATTAGAACTTTTTCGAGGGTGTGCCCTTCTCACAGCGAATTAAAGCGCCGCTTAGTCGAGCAATCAAGCAACACGTGCATTTTCCAAAAACAACATGAGGAACCCTGAGAAGATGGGCTGTAATCAAATAGAAAGTCCTCCTAAATCAATATGTAATTAGCCATCTGCGATGAAATAATAGCAAATCTGGAACACGCAAAAAAAAAAGGGTTCAATGGATGAACCCAATTAAATTATGTGCAGGATTTCCATCTAATCAATATATGTAGCCCAAACAAGAGAACA
This sequence comes from Thalassophryne amazonica, assembly GCF_902500255.1. Classification (NCBI taxonomy): domain Eukaryota; kingdom Metazoa; phylum Chordata; class Actinopteri; order Batrachoidiformes; family Batrachoididae; genus Thalassophryne; species Thalassophryne amazonica. Next base: position 79,534,847 of record NC_047108.1, read on the forward strand.
AACAAGAGAAACAGGTACCTTTGTGTCTTGTTCACGAGTGAGGGGACACCGAAGCATTTGGTATTGCATTTGATCTCCTGTGCTGTTGTGACAAAAAGAGAGCTAAGCTAAAAGGTGAAGCTCTCGATCTACCTGTCATTCTTCGTTCTTATCTATGCTCATAAAGGTTGGGTCATGACCGAAAGGACTAGACTGCAGGTACAACCAGCCAAAATAGGCTTCCTTAGGAGGGTGGCTGGTGTCTCTCTTAAGCCCCGTTTACACACAGACGGTAAGAGCTCCCGGAAGCGTCCCGGAAGAGTTTTAGGCCGTCTTAAGGATCACACGCCGTTGTTAACGCCGGCACTAGGGGGCGTGGCTTAGTTCCGGCTTTACCGGGAATCGTCGAAAAAATTATTCAACATGTCGAATAATTCCGGGAGCGCTCCCGGAGACCTCCCGTGACGACAGCGACAATGCAAACAACGGCGTTTGATACTTTTTAATCGCCGTTTCATCCTGCCGCTTCCTGTAGTGCCGCAGTTCTCGTCGTGCCGCGATGACCAATCAGGGACTGAATATGTAGTGACGTGGAGATGTCTGGAGTTTGAAGATGTGAACATGTCCTGTATCTGGTAGCAGCCTGTGAGCAGGACTTATGTCTCTTTTGTCCTTTATTTTACAATCATGACAGAGTTTTTGGAGCGAGCAGCAGCACCACAGCAGCGTGGAGCGGAGTTTCTTTCTATTTTTATTTTACGTGCGTGCGCGCGAGAATTGTCCTGGAGATTATTTTGCTTATTAGCTACACAGCTGTATAATAAAGCAAATGGTGACTGGCTTCTAAACACAATCATGGCAGAGTTTTTTGGGGGAAAGAGCGAGGAGCAGCTCCGCAGCAAACAGCAGCAGGGAGCGGAGTTTCTTTTTTCTTTCTTTTTTTTTTACGTGCGCGCCACCCCTTTCCACCGCGAAAACAGCCGGAACTACCACGAACTTCGGTCTATGTACTACTCGCCGACAAAACCGTCTATGTGTAACCTGGGCTTTAGAGATAAGGTGAGAAACTCGGTCATCTGTGGGGAGCTCGGAGTAGAGCCGCTGCTCCTTCGCGTTGAAAGGAGCCAGCTGAGATGGTTTGAGCATCTGGTAAGGATGCCCCCTGGGTGTCTCCCTAGGGAGGTATTCCAAGCACATCCATTTGGGAGGAAGGCACAGGAATAGGTGGAGAGATTATATCTCCACACTGGCCTGGGAACGCCTTGGGATTCCCCAGTTGGAGGTGGTCAATGTGGCACGGGAAAGGGAAGCCTGGGTGACCCGATCCCAGATCAGCGGCTGAAGATGAGTGAGTGAAAAACACAGCTATTTCGCTTTCTGCTATGTTGAATCAATTTGTTCGAGAGAACAGCCAGATGACGTTACGCTGCCTGTTCACTCTGATTGGCAGTTGCTGTGTTGTGTCACTCATGCTGATGTTAGCCCATTAGCATTGCAGTATGTGATGTCATCGTGTTATGTGACTTCAGCTAGTTATCATGCTAATGTTATCCTGATAACACTGCCCTATGTGACACACTTTTGTAATGTGTTATGTGACACCAGTGAGTTTTCAAGAGGTGAACAATTAAATCCATTGTGGAAACCCTGCTTTAAGGCGCTCCCCTCACTCAGCTGCCACAAACGTACTTTTAAGCACATTATAACTCACGCACCTCACAGTGGATGCATTCATCTCATGCTAACGTTAGGTGTGATGTCAATGCCTCAACGTTGCACCTCACACCAAGCTTGCACCAAGTCAGTTATACAGCAGACACATTATATTCTTTTTCTTTCCGCTGCTCCCGTTAGGGGTCGCCACAGCAGATCAGTCATTTCCATCTCACCCTGTCCTCCGTATCTTCCTCTCTCACACCAACGACCTGCATGTCCTCCCTCAATACATCCATAATCCTCCTCTTTGGCCTCCCTCTTCGCCTCCCGACTGGTGGCTGCATCCTCAGCATCCTTCTCCCTATATACTCAAGGTCCCTCCTCTGCACATGTCCAAACCATCTCATTCTCACCTCTCTGACTTTGTCTCCAAACGGTCCCACCTGTGCTGTCCCTGTGATATGTAAGTAAGTAAACTTTATTTGTATAGCGCTTTTCACAGACAGTAGTCACAAAGTGCTTCACAGTGGTGAACACATATAAAAGATCATACAGTCAAGTACATAATATAAAATGCAGCAACACAGCGCGGGGTCAGTTTGGACTAGAATGCTTGCTGAAACAAAGAAGTTTTAAGGTGCTTATCGAATGCATCCACTGAGGCCAGAGAGTGCAGGTCTAAAGGAAGTGCGTTCCAAAGGTGGGGCTCAGTGGCTTTGAAGGATCGGTCTCCACAAGTTTTAAAGACAATCTCAACATCTTCAGCTCTGCCACCTCCAGCTCTGCGTCCTGTCTTTTTGTTAATATCACCGCCTCTAAGCCATACATTATAGCTGGTCTCACTACTGTCTTGTAAACTTTCCCCTTCACTCTTGCCGATATACTTTGATCACAAATCACTCCTGCCACCTTTCTCCCCCCACTCCACACTGCCTGCATTCTCTTCTTCACCTCTCTACCACACTCTCCATTACTTTGGACAGTTGACCCCAAGTATTTAAACTCATCTACTTTCACCACGTCTACTCCTTGTAACTGCACCATTCCACTGGGCTCCCTCTCGTTCACACACATATACAGTTGTATGCAAAAGTTTGGGCACCCCTGATAATTTTCATGATTTTCATTTATAAATCATTCACTGACTGGATCAGAAATTTCAGTTAAATATATCATATAGCAGATGAACACACTGATTATTTGAGAAGTGAAATGAAGTTTCTAGTATTTAGAAAAAGTGTGCAATAATTATTTAAACAAAATTGGGCAGGTGCATAAATTTGGACATCCTTGTCGTTTTATTGATTTGAATACACTAATTATTGGAACACAAAATTGGTTTGGTAAGCTCATTGACCCTTTACCTCCTTACAAAGGTGAATCCAATCATGAGAAAGGGTATTTAAGGCAGACATTTGCAAATGTTTCACCTCTTTGCATATCTTCTAAGTGTCTGAGTGGCAACATGTGAGCCTCTAAACAACTCTCAAATGACCTGAAAACAAAGATTGTTCAATATCATGGTTTAGGGAAAGGATACAAAAAGCTATCTCAGAGATTTCATCTGTCAGTTTCCACTGTGAGGAACATAGTGAGGAAATGGAAGACCACAGGCACAGTACTAGTTAAGGCCAATGTGGCAGGCCAAGAAAAATCTCAGATAAGCTGAAGGGAAGGATAGTGAGAACAGTCATAGTCAACCCACAGACCTGCTCCAAAGACCTACAACATGATCTTGCTGCAGATAGTGTCTCTGTGCATCGTTCAACTATACAGTGCACTTTGCACAAAGAGATGCTGTATGATGCTGTAATGCAGAGGAAGCCTTTTCTGCGTACACACCACAAACAGAGTCACTTGAAGTATGCTAAAGCACATTTGGTCAAGCCAGCTTGGAATAAGGTGCTGTGGACTGATGATGAAACTAAATTTAAGGTATCTGGACATAACAAGGGGTGGTATGCATGGCTGAAAAAGAACACAGCATTCCAAGAAAAACACTTGCTTCCATCATGCTGTGTGGCTGTGTGGCCAGTGCAGGTACTGGGAATCTTGTTAAAGTTGAGGGTCACATGGATTCCAGTCAATATCCGCAGATTCTTGAGAACAATGTTCATGAATCCGTGACAAAGTTGAAGTTGTGCTGGGGCTGGATGTTTCAGCAAGACAACGACCCTAAACATTGGTCAAAATCTACTAAGGGATTCATGCAGAGGAACAAGTACAATGTTCTGGAATGGCCATCTCAGTCCCCAGACCTGAATATTATTGAAAATCTGTGGTGTGATTTTAAGCGGGCTGTCCATGCTCGGAAACCAACAAACCTAAGATGTTTTGCAAAGAAGAATGTCCAAAATACCTTCAACCAGAATCCACACTCTCATTGGAAGATATAGGAAGCGTTTAGAGGCTGTTATTTCTGCAAAAGGAAAATCTACTAAATATTGATGTATTTTTTCTGTTGGGGTGCCCAAATTTATGCACCTGCCTAATTTTGTTTAAAGAATTATTGCACACTTTCTCTAAATCCTATAAACTTCATTTCACTTCTCAGATGTCACTGTGTTTGTCTGCTATATGATATATTTAACTGAAATTGCTGATCCAAATAACCAAGGAAAATCATGGAAATCACCAGGGGTGCCCAAGCTTTTGCATACAACTGTACGCAGCAGAGGTGGGACACAGTCATTGTCAAGTCATTCTCAAGTCATGAATCTGCAAGTCCCAAGTCAAGTCTCAAGTCAGCTTTCAAACAATCGGTGGTCATTATGACTTGAGACTTGACTTGGGACTTGCTGATTCATGACTTGAGAGTGACTTGATGATGACTTCATCCCACCTCTGGTACACAGTCTTGCTCCTACTGACTTTCATTCCCCTGTGTCTCCTCCTGTCCAGGCTTGACTCAACTTGCTGTCTACTCTCACTACAGATCACAATGTCATCTGCAAACATCATAGTCCATGGAGAATCCTGTTTGATCTCATCAGTCAACCTGTCCAACACCACTGTGAACAAGAAAGGACTCAGAGCTGATCCTTGGTGTAATCCCACCTCCACCTTGACTGAGTCTGTCATTCCTGCTGTGCATCTCACCGTTGTCACACTATTCTTGTACATGTCCTGTACTACCCTAACATACTTCTCTGCCACTCCAGACTTCCTCATACAATACCACAACTCTTCTCGTGGCACCCTGTCATAAGCTTTTTCTAAGCCCCCAAACACACAATGTAACTCTTTGTGGCCTTCTCTATACTTCTCCAGAAGTATTGTCAGAACACCCCCTTTTCTACCTTTTTTTTTACTAATAGCCCAATTTCATAGCCTTAAGAGTGTGCATATCATGAATGCTTGGTCTTGTTGGATTTGTGAGAATCTACTGAATCTACTGGTACCTTGTTTCCCATGTAACAATAAGAAATATACTCAAAACCTGGATTAATCTTTTTAGTCACATAACACTACTATTATTCTGAACACTACTGTACGTCATCCTGTGCTCTTCCCCTTTCCTAAAACAGGTGTTCACCACAGCCATTTCCATCCTTTTTGCAAAATCAACTACTGTCTGCCCTTCCACATTCCTATCCTTGGTACCATATCTACCCATTACTTCCTCATCACCTCTGTTCCCTTTGCCTCCATGCCCATTGAAGTCTGCTCCTATCACCACTCTTTCATGCTTGGGCACACTGTCCACCACCTCATCTAACTCACTCCATAATTCTTATTTCTCCTTCATATCACAGCCTACCTGTGGGGCATATGCATTGATAATATTCATCATCATCCCTTCAGTTACCAACTTCACAATCATCACCTTGTCAGACACTCGCTTAACCTCCAGGACACACTTGACATACTCCTTTAAAATTACCCCAACACCATTTCTCTTCCTATCTTCACCATGATACAACAACTTGAACCCACCACCGATGCTCCAACTCTTACTTCCCTTCCACTTCGTCTACTGCACACACAATACGAGTGTGTCTCGTATGTCTACCTTTCTCCTCTCCATCATATCAGGCAGCTCTCTCCATTTACCAGTCATACTACCAACATTTAGAGTCACTACTCTCATTTCCACCCTTTTAATTTTTGTCTTCTCCCATATTATACATATTATATAAAGACTGTAAATGTACTAAAATAAGGACACAGTGTTGCAATACAATGGCAACATTTACCAATTATGAACTGCAGCTGAATTAAATATTTAATTAGTGTGTGAAGATCCACAGCCTCTAGATTGGGTACTGTTTATAAAATAGGTAGCTGACCTTTTTCAAGGGTGGTAATAAATTAACCAATGAGTAGGAATGGCGCGTGAATCCAGAATGTTTTTGGAACCTTAGACCTCAACACTTTTTAGAAGAGGAACTCAACCTTTTTATTTCCTGTTAATTATGTAATTTTGTATGTTAATTTACTGTCTTAATGTATTTATAAATTTAGCTTGTTGTTATCATATAAACACTATTATTATTATTATTATTATTACTTCTGTTTTGTCATTTGATTTTTAAATCGATCACAATGGAAATAAGTGTTTTCACTTTCTTGGGTCATCCATTACACTTATATGCACTTACACTCACACTTTTAATATAAAGTTGATTTACTGCCCTGTGCTGGAAAGGTTAGCCAATTTTCATAGCTTCTCCAAAACTATTAGTCTGATCAGTGTTCCATTTTGGCGCTGTTCATTCTTGAACTCTAATCACTCTAATCATTGTGCGTTTATATACAGGTGCATCCTGACATGATAATTATGTCTGAGGAAGGGTGAGGCCCGAAACATCACACTTTCTTTTGGTGCTGCATTAAAGGTTTGCTTGGGAGCTGACTGGCTGTGCGGGTCTCTTTCTTTTTTGCTGTTCATTCTTGACCCAAAATACAATGTCAGCTGTGCTCTGTTTGTCCCTAATCAAAATCTCGCTCTCGCGCGCACACACACGCTTTGAATTTGACAAACAAAGACAGTGGCTGAAGACATTAAAACCACTACACACTTCACTCATGATACCAACATGAAACTTAAGTCATTCATGGTAAGAGCAACAAAAACACAATAGCACTAACAACACTGTTAAATGAAGATAAACCACAATAACAACATTTTCAACCTCAAAACCCTGAACTCCCATGGCACATTGCAACACAGCACCCATTGTTTGTTAGTTAGCTAAAACTGGTAATTTCTCCAAAAATATTTGTCCTATCAACTTTGCACTTTCACAGCGTTCATCCTTGACCCAAAATACATAAGCATGCCAAATGGCAAATGTCAGCTCTCCCCGGTTTTTGCATGATCGAAGCCTTCCCCCTACTCACACACACACACACACACACACACACACACACACACACACACACACACACACACACCACTTGGCTATTATAATATAGATTTTGAAGTACCTTGAAACATGTTTCTCAGTATTTTACCAATTACTGCTCTAATGAAAAACTAATGATTCAACAGATTATAGCCAAATTTATTGGCTGTGATTATAGTATAGTACATTTTATTTATCAACACATATTTCATAAATAGTATCACTAAAACCAATTAAAATCCTTAGCTACTGTTATTTGGATGTCTACTTATTTAATTTAGTACATTTTAGTATATTTTTATTTAATACATTTACTAAAATATAGATTTGAAGTATTTTATTTTGACTGGATTACAGTAGCTTTATCCATGGGAATTGTGCTAATATTACCAATATTAGTACCTTTGCTTGTTGGGTCTGGTCTGGAAGAGTTGGAGTAGTCAGATAATGGGGCAGACTTAGAACATCTAAATGACTCATCTAATTTAATGACTCATTGTGAGATGAATTGATCTTTACTAAATTTGGGAACAAGGGTTGATCTGAACTGGAATAGAAACCATCACATTTGTGGCTGTGCAAAAAGGGGTATCTTTACATTTTTTAAAGCTACAGTGTGTAGGATTTAGTGTCATCGAGTGGTGAGATACCAGATTGCATTATGCTGCCACTGGTCATGATTTTGTTTCTCTTCATGTTTTTTGCGATGTGTTATGCTCCCTTGCCTTTTTCTGGTGATAAGCAATATGTATGATCCTCCATTTCAGAAATACAAGAGTTCTCAAACTTGTTAGCTGCAGTAGCAGCTAGTAGACGGTGTACAGGGGAGCAACCACTGACTCCTCTTCTTTTTTTCCAGTCTTCTGGCCACAAATGCAAAACGCAGGCTAAGTATATCACTTTTGAGCTACTGTACCTACATGGTAGTGCAACATGGCAGTCTCCGTGAAGGGGCAAGTTCACATGCAGGTATGAAGGGCTCATTCCGAGCTTATGACAACACACTGATTCACTGTTGGAGTTAATTATACACCAATGAGGAGCTGGTTATAAAGGCTATACCATTTCTGCTTATAAATTCCCATAAATCCTACACACTGTAGCATTTCCATTGCCAAGATGGAGCTTGTTGGACTTTAACATCTGTGCATGCTAATGAATGACCTTCTACCTTAGTTTAGGCTGCAGGTACATTTTGTTTGCTTATGGCTACACTGCTGTGTTCTTCTTTCTAGACGTAAAGTGCTCCGTCTGTCTGGTGGGCTCCACGAGCCTGGTGACATCAGCTATGAGATGGTGCTGTGTCTTATAGCCACGTGGGTCATTGTTTACTTCTGCATGTGGAAAGGCGTTAAATCAACTGGCAAGGTAGTTAATCTATTTTCTGTCTCCACAACTTATAGCTGTTGCATGCCAATGTCTGTTTTTTTTATGCTTGTAGTGTATAGTGATATGAAACAGTTTGTGTGCCCTTGAGCTGTTACGGGTTAGAATTTTTTATGACATCAACAAACAGAACAAAAAAATATGGCTTTTCATATTAAAAATTTTTGAAATTATGCCTTTTAAACTCACAGTGAAAAGTAATCTCTACATCACGAATGAACACAAATAAAAATTTAAAAGCCAAAATGATGGTGTGCATACGAGGGCTGTCAATAAAGTATAGGTCCTTTTTATTTTTTTCAAAAACTATATGGATTTCATTCATATGTTTTTATGTCAGACATGCTTGAACCCTCGTGCGCATGCATGAGTTTTTCCACGCCTGTCGGTGACGTCATTCACCTGTGAGCACTCCTCGTGGGAGGAGTCGTCCAGCCCCTCGTCGGAATTCCTTTGTCTGAGAAGTTGCTGAGAGACTGGCACTTTGTTTGATCAAAATGTTTTCTAAACCTGTAAGACACATCGAAGTGGACACGGTTCGAAAAATTAAGCTGGTTTTCGGTGAAAATTTTAACGGCTGATGAGAGATTTTGAGGTGATACTGTCGCTTTAAGGACTTCCCACGGAGCGAGACGTCGCTCAGCGCTCTCAGGCGCCGTCGTCAGCCTGTTTCAAGCTGAAAACCTCCACATTTCAGGCTCTATTGATCCAGGACGTCGTGAGAGAACAGAGAAGTTTCAGAAGAAGTCGGTTTCAGCATTTTATCCGGATATTCCACTGTTAAAGGAGATTTTTTTAATGAAAGACGTGCGGATGGGTCACAAAATTACAAATCACTTGGACTTTATTTACTTCAGTTATTAAGAATTACAAACAGTAAGTATGGTACTGTATGGTAAATCTGTCCAGAGGCGGCAGTTCCCAATAGTTGAGTGAATGTGCAAGAAGGTGACTATTGAGGGAAGCCACCAAACACCCATGGCAACTCTGAAGATGTTATCAGCTTCTCTGCCTGCAATTGGATAATCTGTGCTCGACTCCACTATGACGCTATGAGTGGTGAAGTAAAATGCAAAACTTGCACTGTGCACAATTTCTCCAGTCACAGTCACAGAACCGCATAACAACCTCAGAGTTGTCTGGGTGTCTTGGTGGCTTTCCTCACTCATCTCCTTCTTGCACAGTCCTTTAGTTCTTGACAACTGTCTGTTCCACACAGGTTTCAATGTCTTGGAAATGTTCATGTATCCATCCCCTGACTTTTCTGAAGAAGACTGAATGTAAAAGTGATGGTTTACATGTGTTATACTGAAGGGTGTACTTATTTATTCACACCATCAGTTTGGCTTCTATATTTTTATTTGTTTTAATTCATGATGTAGAGATTACTTTTCACTGTGCGTTTAAAGGGCATCATTTTACACTCAAGGGTACATAAACATTTTCACATCACTGTATGTCAGACAAGACTTGTTACAGTAAGAGTTCACAGAATGCACACTAATATTTGCATGCTTCACACAAAGGTTTAGCCCTGTTTGCAGCATGTTTTGTCCTCACTTGGAGTCCAAAATGAGCTTTGTTACTTTGAGAGGATGTGTGCTTAGTCTGATACAAACACAGTTAATATGTGTTGTTGCTCTTTCATTTTTTTCTGTTTATGTTTGTGCAGCAAAACAGTTCAACTATAATCTCAGTTCTTGATTGTGGTACTGTGTTTGGGGTATCTTCCATTCACTGGTACCAAAGAAAAGGGTGCATACACCAAATTATTGTGTGCTCTAATAAATTGGTGTAATACAAGAGTACTTGTTTTGTAAAATGTGGAAAGATGCTTGTTTGCATACTTGTGACTCCAGAGCAAAGCTCATACAGTAAGGAGAAAAATAATAAAGCCGATTGGGCCGGTCCGCCAGCTCTAAGCCGATTAGTAACTTCCCCCCTGTAAAATTTGAGAATTGGAAGGGGGCTTTTATGTCCAAAGTTATCTAGAATCTAGATTAAGGCAAATGCAAGTCAGTGGTTCTCGAAGGTAACATGGGAAAACTATCCCAGCATAACCTAACAAAGAATACCTTCTTAGCCATAAAATTCCTGCTGTTGCAAGATATTTTCAGTCTCCAACTTCATTTGGAGGCAAACTAGCTTTTCTTCAAAGTAGGCTATGAAAGGACAATCCTATTAGGTGACTACTTAAAGGTTGAGTATTTGCAAAGCAAGGAATTATTTAATCAAAGGGATAATAAAACAACATTTTTGCCACTATTCCTTGCTGTGGGATTGTTTTCCTCTGAATTAAAAATCATTGAAAGTGAAGCATGGTGCAACATCTTAATTACCGGTACATTACATTTCAGATGGAGATTTAATCAAATTTCATTCAGTTGTGAGTGTTGTCATAGCTGACGTTCCCTTGCAATGGAAGTGATACTCCTCATCTTAGCCTGTCTAAGTAGCCATTCATTTAACACAAAGTCATTCCAGTGTTACCCAAGGATCCTAATCTACTCACTGCTTTATGCTACTGGTTAGCATATAAGTGTTACAACCACTCAGCAAGATAAGAAGCACCAAAACCCTAAAGACTGGCACCTTTGTACTTCTGCAAAGATATTAGCATCACCAGAGACCTCTGTCCAGTGACCTCATGGCTCCATGAGCTCTCACCAGGTATTTCTTGATCCCAAAGGTTGTGGACCCAAAGACGTGATATATCCCATGGTTGTGGCAGATAGATTGTTACTTCTGAGAGGTGGGAATGGACCATTTGTCTGCCTGGGTGGTTTCCATCCAGGACCCAAGGCAGTTATGTATTATGGTGGATGTAGCGATACACAGCACCAGCGCATGCTCCCACACCTGACCCATGACAGCTGGAGTTGATTTCTGCAACAAGCAAAAACTGGACAATGTGGAGCATTATGATGTTCTCATGAACAGGGACATACAGTTCTCATTTGAACTCATAGGGGACTCATATGCAGTTGAAAAGTTGGCATTTTGGCATGTCAAAGTCCATATTGATCTTTACACAATGCATGGTGTGAGTGTAACGCAAGGCGCAGGGCACAAAGGGGTTGTACTTTTTCATGGAATTAGTCATGGGTGTCTTTTGGGCAGAGTTGTCTGCCAAGCAGAGGGTCACCCCTTTATGTCTGGTCTGCTTGAGGTTTCTTCCTCAAATCACGAGAGAGAGTCTTTCCTTACCACTGTCGCCTGTGTGCTTGCTCTTGGGTTGATAAAGTTAGCCCTTACTAGTGTGAAGCACCTTGAGGCAACTTTGTTGTGATTTGGCACTATATAAATGAGATAAATTGAATTGAAAATTCCCTTTAAGACACAAGTGAGTCAACATCTGCACATAGGGTCTAAGCCCACAAGTGGAACATTTACGGGAGTTGCAGTCATGCACCACAGCTCCCTGAGGTGAAGCTTTTGCATGGCTTGTTCTGTCAAATCTGATGAGCCCAGATGAGCAAATAAAACTCATTCCCAAAGCTCTTTTCTGTGCTGCACCTTCTTGAGTCATCATCTCAAGTAGGTGCAGTGCGCACCGGAGGTGACATGTCTCTGAGCGTGCGTAATGAATTGGGTGCGCTCCTAGAAAGCTTGTGTATTTAGGCTACACCATTGTAAGAGACTGAGTAAGAGTAAAGAGTGATGACAGTATTTTTTTAATTATTATTTGAACGTATAGACCCTCGATCAAGTGATCTCCTGCATACCACAAAACCAAACCAACAACTGATCTGAGAAACGACACGAGACAGTAGATTAACCCCACATACAGCCCTCCATCACAAGCGCAAACACAGCGTAATTGGGCATGACAGTCACACAATGGGTCAAAGATAAACCTTTCATGTAGATATACAGTGGTCCCTCGTTTATCGCGGGAGTTACGTTCTAAAAATAGCCCGCAATAGGCGAAATCCGCGAAGCAGACAGCGTTATTTCTTACAATTATTATAGACGTTTTAAGGCTGTAAAACCCCTCACTACACACTTTATACACTTTTCTCAAACAGGCATTAACATTTTCTCACTTTTCTCTCATGTGTAAACACTCTCAAAGTTCAAACCTTAGTAGAAAAATAAGACCAACCTGTTTTCAGGCCCAAACATTTGTTTGAGAAATAAAAATAGAACGTTTTCCTATAAATAATTATGATGGCTTTTAGAACTAACAAATTTAATTTTAACGATCAACCTACGAGGTTGGACACATAAGAAATTATTAATAGTGACTGACCAGTATTTCATAGGTCCTTTGATCGCGCCTCTTCGTCGTGGCGCCGCTCCGCTGAAGGCCTCGCTGCAGGTGTCTTTTTCCGAGTGAAGAACACAGTTATGGGTAGTTGTTGGCGCTCTTTTTTCTTCTGGGCGAGAAAATTCTTATAAACAGACACTAAGAACACAATGTGCTGTAAAAAAAAAAAAAAAAAGCATGCAAAATTGTACTAAAAAAATCTGTGAAACTGCGAGGCCACAAAAGGTGAACCGCGCTATAGGGAGGGACCACTGTATTTACAACAATACATAACTTCTATCTTACCCAGTCCATATCTTAACATAAAATTCTGTGTGGAAACTGGATGCTAGCCTACCTCAGAAGAGTTGAAGCCTTAGGTTGGATGCCGCGTTGAATCTTCTGAGAAGGACATCTCGCCACTCTCTGTTGAATTTCCTGGTTAGGTCATTCTCAAATGCCAGCCTTATTAAGTTCGCCTTTCGTTCATGCAGCATGCTGCGTCTGTGATCACTAGGCTTTTTCCACTCGTGTGCAAAATCTTAACACCCTTCCCAAGTGAATCGTGCTACATGATCTGCCTTTTGCTTGGTGGACTTGACGAATCCCAGGAACTCCAGCTCTGACACTGCTTGAATAAATCGAGCATGCTTTAGTTCGACCACCTTGCCATAATCACTGGACTCAGGATCCTTGCCCTCTGCCGCACTGACAAGCGCAACCATCAACCTATCAAATTGCTTGAACACAGACACACGCCATATCCGTTTGTTTTAAAATGAATTACTTTAGTTAATTAATTTGAGTTATTTGTTAAATACGTGATATTATTGAATAACTAATATTTTGCTATAGTTTCCAGTATTTCTTTTTCTTTCTTTTTTATTTTTATTTTTTGATAACTCTCATATCCGAGGGGCTAGGTTGATGATGTGAGGTGGTGTCGCCCCCAAACGTCCCCTCGTGGCGCCAGGTCCGTGCAGTTAGGCAGACGCATTTTTCCATATCTGGCAAACCACAGTTAAATTTGCAGATCAGCTTTTTAATGAATCTTTTTAAATATATTTTAAGTGATGTGAAGAGTTTTAAATGTGCATTAGCATTGCTGTGTAATTTTGCTCAATGTCATGCAAACGTCACCTCCTCATCTTGACAGCTATGCTGCAACTTAACCCTATATTGTATCATTGTCTACTTATAATTGTTTTGTTTCCCATCTTTCTTTAGGTTGTCTACTTTACAGCTCTGTTCCCCTACGTGGTTCTGGTTGTTCTTTTGGCCCATGGAGTCACTCTGCCGGGGGCTTTAGATGGGATTGTGTACTATCTGAAGCCGGACTGGTCCAAACTTGGAGAAGCACAGGTATAACGTCTGCATATGGCTGAAAATGCTTATCTGTGCACGTTTCTCTGTGGCAATGTAGTGAGTGAGGTGCTCACTAACACATTGAGAAATTACAGGAAAAACTAAAGAGACTGTGAAACATTACTGAGGCAATTCCCTTTGTGGTAGGTGTGGATTGATGCTGGCACTCAGATTTTCTTCTCGTATGCCATCGGACTGGGTGCCCTGACTGCACTGGGCAGCTACAACCGCTTCCATAACAACTGTTACCAGTGAGTTTAAACACAACATAAAATCAGACACCACACTGTGTGGAGTGAGGCCAACATCAGCACAAACACCATCAAGGAGACTCTGCTTATTACTCCATGAATTCATAGACTGGAATACTGTGAGAGGACTAATGCATTTCCAGTGGAAGTAGGCTTTTCATTAAAGTGGACTTTAGAGATACAGGCATCCAGCCATAGATGTGGACATCAAAGCAGAATCAGGAATTAAGGTAACAAAGAGTGGAGTTCCTGAACGTTATCATTATGCCGCATTCACACTGGGCGCGATCAGACGCTACAAATTCGCGTGGGTCGCCAGGCGACGGACGCGCCTCCTTTGCCCGGTGTGTCGCTCTGCTTGGATGGACGTTCGCTGTGAAAATTCGCCCCGGTGCGTCATCAAATAGGAGGAGCTTCCATTCCGCTCGCCGACTCCGGTTGTCAGTCAAGCTAACATGACGGACCTTGATCACACGGAGCGAGTTGTTGTGAAAAGCTCCCAATACAGAGAGTATCATTATTTGCTGCAGGAGCTGTGTCTGGGTGACGGCCGCTTTCAGCGGTCCTTCCACCTCTGCGCGACCCAGTTTGAGGATCAACTGTCCCATTCACGCGCACACATGTAAACAATTAAAAAAAAAAAAAAAAACTCCGCTGCTTGCTGCAGCTGGCTCTTCCCCCAAAAAACTCTGTCATAATTGTGTTTAGAAACCAGTCACCATTTGTTTTATTATACATCTGTGTAGTTAATTAATAAAATATTCTCTACAGACGATTCGCTTGCGCGCGCATGTACAAAAAAAAAAGAAAAGGAAAAAGCTCCGCTCCCCGCTGCTGCAAGTAGGGCTGCTGCTCGCTCCAAAAACTCTGTCATAATTGTGTTTAGAAACCAGTCACCATTTGCTTTATACAGGTGTGTAGTTAATAAGTAAAATAATCTCCAGAACGATTCGCGCGCGCACGTAAAATAAAGATAAAAAGAAACTCCGCTCCCCGCTGCTGTGGTGCTGCTGCTCGCTCCAAAAACTCTGTCATGATTGTGAAATAAAGGACAAAAGAGACATAAGTCCTGCTCACAGGCTGCTACCAGATACAGGACATGTTCACATCTTCAGTCAAACTCCAGACATCTCCACGTCACTACATATTCAGTCCCTGATTGGTCATCGCGGCGCAACGAGACGAAAAAGTTCAGATTTTTGAATTTGGGGAGGAGGGCAGCGCGACGTGAGGCGACACAATATCGCGCCGCAAATGCGCAAAACGCTCTAAATTGCTTCACTCTCGTCGCTTCACTCGCCTCCATCGCGTCGCGCTGCACGGTTTGGCGCCAAAACACGTCCTTACATAGAGATTACATGGCAACCTGTGGCTGCAGTCACTCGCGTCGCGCCCGGTGTGAACGCGGCATTAAGGAGACAAAGCAGGATTGGTACATCAGTCCAAAATAAGGTAAAAAAAAAATCAAAATTTGGTCATGCCATGTTAACATGTAAATAGATACATGACAGGTAATGGGATTGGTTTGAGACAAGGTAAGTAGTGCAAAGACATTCTGGTGACTGGAGGTTGATGGTCGACAGGGGCGGTCCTGGAGGCGGTCCGACCGGGCAGCTGCTCGGGGCGGCATCGCGGGGGGGGGGGTGGCAGGACCGTGTGGAAAAAAAAAACGGTGAAAAAAAAAGAAAAAGGGGGGGGGGGTTGTGGTCACGTCACGGCAGAGCGGCGCCCCCACCTTCCCCCTGTCCCATGGTAGCTTTCCTCTCTCACTCATTCCCGCAGCTTCACAGTGCTTTAAACAGTGTGGACGCTGAGCGTCCACAGAGTTCAATAGCGAAGCAAAGACTGCAGCGAAACAAGACGAGTCATTGGATAAATGCTAGGCTTTGTCCCGCCCATCGGACGCTCACCGTCTCTGGGGGTCTATGGGGCAGTGGGCTGGCCTCAGCTTCTGCATAATGATTGGATGATCTGTCTGAGGCTGAATCCCTTTTTGATTGACAGCGAAATGAGCGAATCAGCGATCTTTTGGTGTAAACATCCGTGGGAGTATTTTTTTAATTTTCATTCTGTTCTGAGTTGAACCGGAGACTTTCCTAATCTTCTTAGCGGCATTTTCTTTGTTAAAAACGACTAGTGACAAATCGAGCTTCTATTTCTGGTGGTTTTTTTTTTGTTTTGTTTTTTGTAGCTGCTTGTGTTTGGAGACTGATTTCTATCACTCTTTCTGACTTCTATCACAGTTTCTGTCCCTACTGAGAAGCGGGTGCTGCTGAGCTCCTCCACCGTCACTAAGCACTCACAGGCGGACAACTTCACACTAGCCTCGCGCCAGTCCCAGCTAGCGAGCTAGCTAGGTAGCAAGCTGCACATAATGGCAGACAATTTGAATGTTGTGGACCGGATTTTGGCGAAGCCATTTGATAGTCTTCCTTAACGATGAAGCCATGGCTGCTGTATGGCTTCAGCTCTCAATGGTTTGCAGGCCAGAGTTAAAGCAATAGCCCCCAGTGCAATGTTTGTGCATTGCTTTGTACACAGACTGAATCTGGTTCTGTCTCAGGGGGCTAGAAGCTTATCTGAGTGCAGAATATTTTTTTGCATCACTCTCTGGGTTTGCCACATTTTTCTCAAAATCCACAAAGAGGATGTCTTTTCTTGAGTCTGCAGGCTGCTCAAGGTTGCCCAGAAATGCTCCTACTCGATGGAATTTCACATCATGGATAGTGAGCACTGTGGCAAACAATTATGATGCCTCCTGCAAACTTCTGAGATGATCATTGCAGATAAGTCCATGGATGTTGACACATTAGACTGTACCAATTTCTTTGTGTTTGTTATTGCAGTAGTCATTAAAACCGGAAATTTGTTCTTGAAAATAGCTGTTGTGAGTTCATTTGTGGGATTGTGGGTGTTCTGGACGAAATTAGTGTTTTCATGGGTGGTGGGGCGGAGGTGGTGGCCACGTTAGTGTGCGCGGGGGGGGCGCACGCAGGGGGTTTCGCCCGGGGAGTAAATCACTCTAGGACCGCCACTGATGGTCGAAGAACGATTGGGAACGAGACACATCATGACGTGTACCTTTTGAAATGATATAAAGTGTGAGTAACTGCCAGGTGAGAAGACCAAGAAACATGTTTAATCAGGATTAACAGAAACTTGTACAGCAGCCAGATTAAATTATTAACAAGTTAGTTATTATTAAGTTAATAATTAATTATTAACTGAGGCCAAAGTAAGGTGCAGGACACAAAAAGGTTGTATTTAGTCAATCTATCATTACCATGTTTTGGGCGTAATGTGAAATAAACCGATCAGATTATCATCTCTCATTCTCTGTAAAAGCCAGAGTGCGATGAAATCTGGCGCACCGCATTTTAGAAAGCTGACTCAGCTGGCGAGTTCACGGATCTGCACGCAGCATTAAAACACTTGAGCAGAGAGAGCAGTCACAAACCCTCCCTGAGTTGAAGCAGTTTAGTAAGGCATACTTTTGTTGTCAGATCAGTTTTGTTGTGTGTACAAGCACAGTACACATCGCATCATTAACCCACTTGTGTTAGGGGTGTCTGAATAGGCATTAATTTTCATTTAATTTCATCCATTTTCTACTGGTTATCCAGGTCTGGGTATGGATTGCAGTGTTCACAACCTATGCAATCTTAACCCACACTTTCCTATCCTCAGCCAAGTCCTCGAACCCTTCCTGGGGGATCCTGAGGTGTTCCCAAGCCAGCAGGGAGATATGATCCCTCCAGCATGCCGTGGGTCTTTTTCAGGGCCTCCTCCTAGCTGGATGTGCCTGGAAGACCTCTCTAGGGAGATGACCAGCGGGCATCCTCACTAGATACCCACACCACCTCAACTGGCTCCTTTCCATGCAAACAAGCAACACCTCTACTCCAAGTCCCTTTTAGTCCCTGAGTGTAAGCCCAGATGCCCTACTGAGGCACCTCATTTCTGTTGCTTGTATTCTTGATCTTCTTTTGGTCAGGTCTGATGAAATGCCACCAATATGGGCACAGCATCGGTATGCGCATGGAATTTCATAGGATTATGCACAAAACATTATCCTTAACTTCTTGCATTACAGTTGTATGCAAAGGTTTGGGCACACCTGATAATTTTCATTACTTTCCTTTATAAATCATTGGTAAAATCATTAATCATTAAATCATAAATCATTACAGCTGTCAGTTTCCACTGTGAGCAACATAGTGAGGAAATGGAAAACCGCAGGCACAGTACTAGTTAAGGCCTGAAGTGGCAGGCCAAGAAAAATCTCAGATAAGCTGAAACGATGGATGGTGAGAACAGTCATAGTCAACCCACAGACCTGTTCCAAAGACCTACAACATGGTCTTGCTGCAGATAGTGTCTCTGCATTGTTCAACTATACAGCACACTTTGCACAAAGAGATGCCGTATGATGCTGTAATGCAGAGGAAGCCTTTTCTGCGTACACACCACAAACAGAGTAAGTGTGGACTGCGGAAACTAAAACTGAATTATTTGGACATAGCCAGGGGTGGTATGCATGGCTGATAAAGAACACAGCATTCCAAGAAAAACACTTGCTACCTACAGTAAAATTTGGAGGTGGTTCCATCATGCTGTGGGGCTGTGTGGCCAGTGCAGGTACTGGGAATCTTGTTAAAGTTGAGGGTCACATGGATTACAGTCAGTATCAGCAGATTCTTGAGAATTCATGAATCAGTGACAAAGCTGAATTTGCGCTGGGGCTGGATCTTTCAACAAGACAATGACCTTAAACACTGCTCAAAATCTACTAAGACATTCATGCAGCAGAACAAAATACAATGTTCTGGAATGGCCATTTCAGTCCCCAGACCTGAATATTATTGAAAATCTGTGGTGTGATTTTAAGCAGGCTGTCCATGCTCGGAAACCAACAAACCTGAGATGTTTTGTAAAGAGGAATCATCCAAAATGCCTTCAACCAGAATCCAGACTCTCATTGGAAGCTATAGGAAGCATTTCGAGGCTGTTATTTCTGCAAAAGGAGGATCTACTAAATATTGATGTTTTTTTTCTGTTCCGATGCCCAAATTTATGCACTTGCCTATTATTGCAATTATAGGCAAGAATTATTGCATACTTTCTGTAAATCCTATAAACTTCATTTCACTTCTCAAATATCAGTGTATTCATCTGCTATATGATATATTTAACTGAAATTTCTGATCCAGACAATCAGTGATTTATAAAGGAAAATCATGTGTTGTGTGGGCCGCCAGAAGAGGAGGTACTGCTGGCCCACCACCAGAGGGCGCCCTGCCTGAAGTGCGGGCTTCGAGAGGGCGCTGCCGCCACGGACACAGCCGGGGGTGACAGCTGTCACTCATTATCTCATGACAGCTGTCATCCATCTACACTTCATCATTCCACTCCATAAAAACCGGACGTCATCTCCACCTCGTTGCCGAGATATCATCTACCTGTGAAGGTAATATTCTCAGCCTTAACACTAAACTGTGTCTTAGTCTGAACTCTTTTTGCAGCCGCTTTCCTGTGGTGTTCCCTATCTGAGAGATTGGCGTTTGGTGTGATCAGCGACGGCTTCACTTCACACCCCAACCAGATAAGTGGTTAGACAGGAGCTGCACGAGTGTGTGTTAGAGGTGGAGGTGGAATTCCCACCATTGTTGTTACTGGGTGTGCACGCACCCACATATGACTGTTTTTGCTCCTCGCCAGCAGTACCAGATCCGACACTCGGAGACAGTGGCCACCTGGGGACTCGGAACTTGGCGGCTCCAGTATTCTCCAGGTTCGGTGGCGGAGGAAATCGGGTGGTTCCGGTTCTTCTCAGGACAGACGTCTTCTATCCTCGAGCCTGCCCACACGTCACCTTTGTGGATTGACTGTTTGCTCAAATTCTGTAATCCTCTGTGTTTTTGTTGTGCTCTTTCACAACAGTAAAGTGTTCATATTCGACTCTTTCATTGTCCGATCATTTGCGCCCCGTTGTGGGTCCGTGTCACTACACTTTCCCAACAGGATATCTCGGCCAGCGTCATGGATCCCGAGGGGCGTCAACCATCTGTTGGACAACCAATGGAAGAGCAGGGTGCACAGGCATCTGCAGGAGGCGTGATTGGTGAGTTGCAGCAAATCCTCACCGCCTTTACCGCTCGGTTGGATTTGATGACCGAGCAAAACGTCATCCTTAACCGCAGGATGGAGGCTCTCACCACGCAGGTGGAAACGCGCGCTCAGGGCGCTGCTGCAGCTCCTCCTCCTGCCGACCCGGTGCAGAATATAGACGTTCCACTGGTCGTTCAACGACCCCCCCCCCACCATCCCCTGAACCATACATAAGTCCCCCAGAGCCGTACGGAGGTTGTGTGGAGACGTGCGCGGACTTTCTTATGCAGTGTTCGCTCGTCTTTGCACAACGTCCCGTCATGTATGCGTCTGACGCCAGTAAGGTGGCTTATGTAATTAACTTGCTTCGTGGTGAGGCACGCGCTTGGGCTACAGCGCTTTGGGAGCAAAATTCACGGCTCCTTACCACTTATACTGGGTTTGTGAGGGAGTTCAAAACGTTTTTTGATCACCCTAATAGAGGAGAGACTGCTTCAACTGTGCTGCTGTCTATGAGACAGGGGCGCCGGAGCACAGCCGAATATGCAGTCTACTTCCGCATCGCGGCTGCGAGGTCCGGCTGGAATAATGTTCCGCTCCGCGCCGCCTTCATAAACGGACTGTCGTCGGTCCTGAAGGAGCACCTGGTAGCCAAGGAAGAACCGCGGGATCTAGATGGGCTTATTGATCTCATTATATGGTTAGACAATCGGTTAGAGGAACGCCGTCGGGAGCGAGACAAAGGACGTGGCCGGGCACGCGCCGTCCCTCTCCCTTCCGGGTCCGAAAAGGTTCTGCCCTCCCCACACTCCACAGCCTCAACGCTCCGTGTGGCTACAGCTCCCCCTGCTGACGAAGCTATGGACACAAGCAGGGCCACATTTAGACCACCTAACAGACAGAGGAGGCTGGCCCACGGGGAGTGCTTTGTCTGCGGCTCGAGTGAGCATCTGCAGAGAGACTGCCCCAAGTGGTTAAACACCAACGCCCGACCCCTAGAAACTGGGCTTAGGGTGGGCCAAGACATTCACTTGGGGCATACACATATTTCCACACGACTCCCAGTTACAATCCTGAGCGGGGATTTAACCCTTCAAGCCCCAGCACTGGTGGACACGGGGTCAGAAGGGAATCTGCTAGACAGCAGATGGGCTAGGGAGGTAGGGCTCCCTCTGGTGGTGCTCCCTTCGTCATTGCAGGTGCGGGCACTAGATGGCACCCTTCTCCCTTTAATCACGCACAAGACACAACCTGTAACTCTGGTGGCGTCTGGAAATCATCGGGAGGAGATCGAGTTTTTGTGACTCCTTCTACCTCCCGCGTGATTTTGGGCTTCCCTTGGATGTTGAAACACAATCCCCGGATTGATTGGCTGTCTGGGGTGGTGGTTCAGTGGAGCGAAACCTGCCATCGGGTGTGTTTAGGATCCTCGGTTCCTCCCGGTTTACAGGCTAAGGAGGAGGTCAAAGTCTCTCCCAATCTGACGGCAGTGCCGGTTGAGTACCACGATCTTGCTGACGTCTTCAGCAAGGATCTGGCGCTCACCCTTCCCCCGCACCGTCCGTATGATTGTGCCATTGATTTGATTCCAGGCGTTGAGTTTCCGTCCAGCAGGCTGTACAATCTCTCACGACCTGAGCGCGAATCAATGGAGACCTACATCCGGGACTCATTAGCTGCCGGGCTGATCCGGAATTCCACCTCCCCGATGGGTGCAGGTTTATTTTTTGTGGGCAAGAAAGACGGCGGACTCCGTCCATGCATTGATTACAGGGGGCTGAATGAGATTACGGTTCGCAATCGATAACCGTTGCCCCTGTTAGATTCAGTGTTCACGCCCCTGCATGGAGCCAAAATCTTCACCAAGTTGGATCTTAGAAATGCATACCACCTGGTTCGGATCCGGAAGGGAGACGAGTGGAAGACGGCATTTAACATCCCGTTAGGTCATTTTGAGTACCTGGTCATGCCATTCGGCCTCACTAACGCCCCCGCGACATTCCAAGCTTTAGTTAATGACGTCTTGCGGGACTTCCTGCACCGATTCGTCTTCGTATATCTGGACGATATACTCATCTTTTCTCTGGATCCTGAGACTCATGTCCAGCATGTACGTCAGGTCCTGCAGCGGTTGTTGGAGATACCATGGACCATGGATGGAGTAACCATCTGGCCTGGATCGAGTATGCACACAACAGTCAGGTGTCTTCTGCCACCGGCCTCTCCCCGTTTGAGGTGTGCCTGGGGTACCAGCCCCCGTTGTTTCCCGTGGTGGAGGGAGAGGTCGGTGTGCCCTCGGTCCAGGCCCACCTGCGGAGGTGCCGTCGGGTGTGGCGCACCGCCCGTTCTGCCTTGTTGAAGGCCCAGACGAGGGCTAAGACCCATGCAGACCGCCGGCGGTCCCTGGCCCCTGCATACCAGCCTGGGCAGGAGGTGTGGTTATCAACTAAGGACATTCCCCTGCAGGTGGACTCCCCCAAACTGATGGACAGATACATTGGACCCTTCAAGATTATCAAAATCCTCAGTCCTGCTGCAGTGAAGCTCCAACTCCCGGCTTCACTGCGGATCCACCCTGTTTTTCATGTCTCACGGATTAAACCACACCTCACCTCACCCCTCTGTGCTCCCGGTCCGGCACCGCTTCCTTCCCGGATCATCGACGGGGAGCCGGCTTGGACAGTGCGCCGGCTCCTGGACGTCCGTCGAATGGGCCAGGGGTTCCAGTATTTGGTGGACTGGGAGGGGTATGGACCCGAAGAACGCTCCTGGGTAAAGAGGAGCTTCATCCTGGACCCGGCCCTCCTGGCCGATTTCTACCGCCGTCACCCGGACAAGCCTGGTCGGGCGCCAGGAGGCGCCCGTTGAGGGGGGGGTCCTGTTGTGTGGGCCGCCAGAAGAGGAGGTACTGCTGGCCCACCACCAGAGGGCGCCCTGCCTGAAGTGCGGGCTTCAGGCACAAGAGGGCGCTGCCGCCACGGACACAGCCCAGGGTGACAGCTGTCACTCATTATCTCATGACAGCTGTCATCCATCTACACTTCATCATTCCACTCCATAAAAACCGGACGTCATCTCCACCTCGTTGCCGAGATATCATCTACCTGTGAAGGTAATATTCTCAGCCTTAACACTAAACTGTGTCTTAGTCTGAACTATTTTTGCAGCCGCTTTCCTGGGTGTTCCCTATCTGAGAGATTGGCGTTTGGTGTGATCAGCGACGGCTTCACTTCACACCCCAACCAGATAAGTGGTTAGACAGGAGCTGCACGAGTGTGTGTTAGAGGTGGAGGTGGAATTCCCACCATTGTTGTTACTGGGTGTGCACCCACCCACATATGACTGTTTTTGCTCCTCGCCAGCAGTACCAGATCCGACACTCGGAGACGGTGGCCACCTGGGGACTCGGAACTTGGCGGCTCCAGTATTCTCCAGGTTCGGTGGCGGAGGAAATCGAGTGGTTCCAGTTCTTCTCAGGACAGACGTCTTCTATCCTCGAGCCTGCCCACACGTCACCTTTGTGGATTGACTGTTTGCTCAAATTCTGTAATCCTCTGTGTTTTTGTTGTGCTCTTTCACAACAGTAAAGTGTTCATATTCGACTCTTTCATTGTCCGATCATTTGCGCCCCGTTGTGGGTCCGTGTCACTACACTTTCCCAACAGGATATCTCGGCCAGCGTCATGGATCCCGAGGGGCGTCAACCATCTGTTGGACAACCAAGGGAAGAGCAGGGTGCACAGGCATCTGCAGGAGGCGTGATTGGTGAGTTGCAGCAAATCCTCACCGCCTTTACCGCTCGGTTGGATTTGATGACCGAGCAAAACGTCATCCTTAACCGCAGGATGGAGGCTCTCACCGCGCAGGTGGAAGCGCGCGCTCAGGGCGCTGCTGCAGCTCCTCCTCCTGCCGACCCGGTGCAGAATATAGATGTTCCACTGGTCGTTCAACGACCCCCCCCACCATCCCCTGAAGCATACATAAGTCCCCCAGAGCTGTACAGAGGTTGTGTGGAGACGTGCGCGGACTTTCTTATGCAGTGTTCGCTCGTCTTTGCACAACGTCCCGTCATGTACGCGTCTGACGCCAGTAAGGTGGCTTATGTAATTAACTTGCTTCGTGGTGAGGCACGCGCTTGGGCTACAGCGCTTTGGGAGCAAAATTCACGGCGCCTTACCACTTATACTGGGTTTGTGAGGGAGTTCAAAACGGTTTTTGATCACCCTAATAGAGGAGAGACTGCTTCAACTGTGCTGCTGTCTATGAGACAGGGGCGCTGGAGCGCAGCCGAATATGCAGTCGACTTCCGCATCGCGACTGCGAGGTCCGGCTGGAATAACGTTGCGCTCCGCGCCGCCTTCATAAACGGACTGTCGTCGGTCCTGAAGGAGCACCTGGTAGCCAAGGAAGAACCGCGGGATCTAGATGGGCTTATTGATCTCGTTATACAGTTAGACAATCGGGTAGAGGAACGCCGTCGGGAGCGAGATGAAGGACGTGGCCGGGCACGCGCCATCCCTCTCCCTTCCGGGTCCGAAAAGGTTCCGCCCTCCCCACGCTCCACAGCCTCACCGCTCCGTGTGGCTACAGCTCCCCCTGCTGACGAAGCTATGGACACGAGCAGGGCCACATTTAGACCACCTAACAGACAGAGGAGGCTGGCCCGCGGGGAGTGCTTTGTCTGCGGCTCGAGTGAGCATCTGCAGAGAGACTGCCCCAAGCGGTTAAACACCAACGCCCGCCCCCTAGAAACTGGGCTTAGGGTGGGCCAAGACATTCACTTGGGGCATACACATATTTCCACACGACTCCCAGTTACAATCCTGAGCGGGGATTTAACCCTTCAAGCCCCAGCACTGGTGGACACAGGGTCAGAAGGGAATCTGTTAGACAGCAGATGGGCTAGGGAGGTAGGGCTCCCTCTGGTGGCGCTCCCTTCTTCATTGCAGGTGCGGGCACTAGATGGCACCCTTCTCCCTTTAATCACGCACAAGACACAACCTGTAACTCTGGTGGTGTCTGGAAATCATCGGGAGGAGATCGAGTTTTTGTGACTCCTTCTACCTCCCGCGTGATTTTGGGCTTCCCTTGGATGTTGAAACACAATCCCCGGATTGATTGGCCGTCTGGGGTGGTGGTTCAGTGGAGGGAAACCTGCCATCGGGTGTGTTTAGGATCCTCGGTTCCTCCCGGTTTACAGGCTAAGGAGGAGGTCAAAGTCTCTCCCAATCTGACGGCAGTGCCGGTTGAGTACCACGATCTTGCTGACGTCTTCAGCAAGGATCTGGCGCTCACCCTTCCCCCGCACCGTCCGTATGATTGTGCCATTGATTTGATTCCAGGCGTTGAGTTTCCGTCCAGCAGGCTGTACAATCTATCACGATCTGAGCACGAATCAATGGAGACCTACATCCGGTACTCATTAGCTGCCGGGCTGATCCGGAATTCCACCTCCCCGATGGGTGCAGGTTTATTTTTTGTGGGCAAGAAAGACGGCGGACTCCGTCCATGCATTGATTACAGGGGGCTGAATGAGATTACGGTTCGCAATCGATACCCATTGCCCCTGTTAGATTCAGTGTTCACGCCCCTGCATGGAGCCAAAATCTTCACCAAGTTGGATCTTAGAAATGCATACCACCTGGTTCGGATCCGGAAGGGAGACGAGTGGAAGACGGCATTTAACACCCCGTTAGGTCATTTTGAGTACCTGGTCATGCCGTTCGGCCTCACTAACGCCCCCGGGACATTCCAAGCTTTGGTTAATGACGTCTTGCGGGACTTCCTGCACCGATTCGTCTTCGTATATCTGGACGATATACTCATCTTTTCTCCGGATCCTGAGACTCATGTCCAGCATGTACGTCAGGTCCTGCAGCGGTTGTTGGAGAACCGTTTGTTTGTGAAGGGCGAGAAGTGCGAGTTCCACCGTACTTCTTTGTCCTTCCTGGGGTTTATCATTTCCTCCAACTCCGTCGCCCCTGATCCGGCCAAGGTTGCGGCGGTGAGAGATTGGCCCCAACCAACAAGCCGTAGGAAGCTGCAACAGTTCCTCGGCTTTGCAAATTTCTACAGGAGGTTCATTAAGGGCTACAGTCAGGTAGTTAGCCCCCTGACAGCCCTGACCTCTCCAAAAGTCCCCTTCACCTGGTCGGATCGGTGCGAAGCCGCGTTCAGGGAGTTGAAACGACGGTTCTCGACTGCACCAGTTCTGGTGCAGCCCGACCCTGGCCACCAGTTTGTGGTTGAAGTGGATGCCTCTGACTCAGGGATAGGAGCCGTGCTATCCCAGAGCGGAGAGACCGATAAGGTTCTTCACCCGTGTGCCTACTTTTCTCGCAGGTTGACCCCGGCTGAACGGAACTATGACGTCGGCAACTGAGAACTCCTTGCGGTGAAAGAGGCTCTTGAGGAGTGGAGACACCTGTTGGAGGGAGCGTCTGTGCCGTTCACGGTTTTCACTGACCATCGGAACCTGGAGTATATCAGGACCGCCAAGCGGCTGAACCCCAGGCAAGCCCGCTGGTCACTGTTCTTCGGGCGTTTTGACTTCCGGATCACCTATCGCCCCGGGACCAAGAACCAAAGATCAGATGCCTTGTCCCGGGTACACGAAGACAAAGTCAAAACTGAGCTGTCGGATCCACCGGAGCCCATCATTCCGGAGTCCGCTATCGTGGCTACCCTCACCTGGGACGTGGAGAAGACCGTCCGGGAGGCCCTGGCACAGAACCCGGACCCCGGAACGGGACCAAATAATCGTCTGTACATACCACCAGAGGCCAGATCTGCTGTCTTAGATTTCTGTCACGGTTCCAAGCTCTCCTGTCATCCAGGGGTGCGAAGGACCGTGGCAGTTGTCCGGCAGCGCTTCTGGTGGGCGTCTATGGTTGCCGACATCCGGGAGTATATCCAGGCCTGCACCACCTGTGTCAGGGGCAAGGCAGACCATAAGAGGACCCAAGGACTTCTCCAGCCGCTCCCGGTGCCTCATCGCCCCTGGTCCCATATCTGCCTGGATTTCATCATGGGGCCTGCCGCCGTTCCAGGGCCTGACGACCATCCTCACGATAGTGGACCGATTCTCCAAGGCGGCCCACTTCATGGCCCTCCCGAAGCTTCCAACGGCCCAGGAGACTGCTGACCTCCTGGTCCACCACGTCGTTCGTCTGCATGGGATACCAACTGACATTGTCTCGGATCGTGGTCCTCAGTTCTCCTCACAGGTCTGGAGGAGTTTCTGCAGAGAACTGGGGGCCACAGTGAGCCTCTCATCCGGGTACCACCCACAGACGAACAGACAGGCAGAACGGGCCAACCAAGAGTTGGAACAGACCCTCCGCTGTGTGACATCCGCGCACCCGACGGCCTGGAGTAACCATCTGGCCTGGATCGAGTATGCACACAACAGTCAAGTGTCTTCTGCCACCGGCCTCTCCCCGTTTGAGGTGTGCCTGGGGTACCAG
Source organism: Thalassophryne amazonica (assembly GCF_902500255.1). Taxonomy (NCBI): domain Eukaryota; kingdom Metazoa; phylum Chordata; class Actinopteri; order Batrachoidiformes; family Batrachoididae; genus Thalassophryne; species Thalassophryne amazonica. The sequence continues at coordinate 79,562,655 of NC_047108.1, forward strand.
CCCCCATTGTTTCCCGTGGTGGAGGTCGGTGTGCCCTCGGTCCAGGCCCACCTGCGGAGGTGCCGTCGGGTGTGGCGCACCGCCCGTTCTGCCTTGTTGAAGGCCCGGACGAGGGCTAAGACCCATGCAGACTGCCGGCAGTCCCCGGCCCCTGCATACCAGCCCAGGCAGGAGGTGTGGTTATCAACTAAGGACATTCCCCTGCAGGTGAACTCCCCCAAACTGATGGACAGATACATTGGACCCTTCAAGATCATCAAAATCCTCAGTCCTGCTGCAGTGAAGCTCCAACTCCCGGCTTCACTGCGGATCCACCCTGTTTTTCATATCTCCCGGATTAAACCACACCTCACCTCACCCCTCTGTGGTCCCGGTCCGGCACCGCCTCCTGCCCGGATCATCGACGGGAACCGGCTTGGACAGTGCGCCGGCTCCTGGACGTCCGTCGAATGGGCCGGGGGTTCCAGTATTTGGTGGACTGGGATGGGTATGGACCCAAGAACGCTCCTGGGTAAAGAGGAGCTTCATCCTGGACCCGGCCTTCCTGGCCGATTTCTACCGCCGTCACCCGGACAAGCCTGGTCGGGTGCCAGGAGGCGCCCGTTGAGGGGGGGGGGGGGTCCTGTTGTGTGGGCCACCAGAAGAGGAGGTACTGCTGGCCCACCACCAGAGGGCGCCCTGCCTGAAGTGCGGGCTTGAGGTATGAGAGGGCGCTGCCACCACGGACACAGCCGGGGGTGACAGCTGTCACTCATTATCTCATGACAGCTGTCATCCATCTACACTTCATCATTCCACTCCATAAGAACCGGACGTCATCTCCACCTCGTTGCTGAGATATCATCTACCTGTGAAGGTAATATTCTCAGCCTTAACACTAAATTGTGTCTTAGTCTGAACTCTTTTTGCAGCCGCTTTCCTGTGGTGTTCCCTATATGAGAGATTGGCGTTTGGTCTGATCAGCGACGGCTTCGCTTCACACCCCAACCAGATAAGTGGTTAGACAGGAGCTGCACAAGTGTGTGTTAGAGGTGGAGGTGGAATTCCCACCATTGTTGTTACTGGGTGTGCACACACCCACATATGACTGTTTTTGCTCCTCGCCAGCAGTACCAGATCCGACACTCGGAGACGGTGGCCACCTGGGGACTTGGAACTTGGCGGCTCCAGTATTCTCCAGGTTCGGTGGCGGAGGAAATCGGGTGGTTCCGGTTCTTCTCAGGACAGTCGTCTTCTATCGTCGAGCCTGCCCACACGTCACCTTTGTGGATTGACTGTTTGCTCAAATTCTGTAATCCTCTGTGTTTTTGTTGTGCTCTTTCATAACAGTAAAGTGTTCATATTCGACTCTTTCATTGTCCGATCATTTGCGCCCCCTGCTGTGGGTCCGTGTCACTACACTTTCCCAACATCATGAAAATGATCAGGGGTGCCCAAACTTTTGCATACAATGGTATATCATATGCTTTATGAGAATACCTTGTTTTAAAACCAACATGCCCATTGGTGCACAAATGAGTGCAAGTGCACTTGTGATTTAAAGAATGTGGAAACTAGGAAATCCACTTGCTCTGGAAGAAGGGACCCAAAGTCTCTCCTGCAGGGAAAATTAGAACATATGAGTACATCAGGTGTTGAAGGTGTAGGAAGGCTTATTTTTCAAAACATTGTATGGATACATTCCATCTGAAATTAAATGACTTCTCATACTCTATTATTTTCATCAGAATATATTTGTTAATATATTACTCTCTAAAGAAGAGTACCACATGAAGTCACAAGAATTTCCCAACCACAGTGCAAACATTCACAGTGTAAGGCCCTGCTCAGAATAGAAGCACATTGGTTGCAAAGATTCACAGCAGAGTCATTAAGTCCCTGATATGCAAATAACTCTATTCTATCTTCATGAAGTTTTTCCATTGTGATTATACAGGAGCTTTATCTGAGAAATGAAAGTATAAGTGTGCTCATTGAGTGAGGAACGGTACAAATCTGATGATAACTGCAGTGGGCTTTGCTGTTTTTGACTGCTTCATGTGTTTATTCCCGCCAGACAGATACATGTAAATATTTTCAGAACCTTATATGGTAGTTGGCTCCATAATGGCAATGCAGATAGATTATTTTGTCCTAGATCTCCACCACTGCTGTAATGATACATGCAGGTAATACTAAAATTAGGGGAGCCTCATTAGTAGCTTGCCGTCAATATTTTCCTCGGCTGTGACGCACACACACACACACTCATCCAGAAATAGATGGAACAGTGTGCAGATTAACTGTTCACAGTCAGATGCCGATATCATGTACTCTCAGAATTTTGTTTTGTAGTCTTCATTATGAGTTTGGAACAGAAGAGGAGGGGCCAAGACCTTTTCCAAAGCAGCCATTTGGACTGATCTTATTAAGAAAGAACAACATTAATTATGAGCCTGTTCCGTTGTCTGGACTACTAATATGTAGACTTGGCTTCAGTTCTTGGCTACCTGTCTGTGTCCTTACAAAAGACACATACTCTGTCTTATCCCAGCTGTAAATGGGTATTGGCCTTTGCTGGGGAAGTAACCTGCGATGGATTGGCATCCCATCTAGGGGGAGTCATCGACTCTTATCCGTTTCACTCTACAGAATTCAAGAATTCAGGGATAGGCTCCAGCACCAAATGGGTCACAGGGTGATATGGTAGAAACTGGATTCTACCAGTAGAGATTGTGATCGGAGTTGCTACCAGTAGAGATTACAGTCACAATCTGAAGCATGCATGATATTGATCAATTACATTTCCTGTGTTTTTGCCTTTACTTACTCTGAGTATACTTTGACACCATGTGGATCAGAGCTTCTACCAGTAGAGACTGCAACAATAGAGACTGATACTTCGAAAAAAAAGTCATCATTGATCAGAAATGTAATAAAATATCATTTGGGAAGTCATACTCATATTTTGCTATATTCAGCAATTAAAATAGTGTTGTGGTTCTGCATCATCAAACATTGTGTATTTCAACCATGTGAAATGGAGCATTTTCAAAAATTTTGGTTTTCAAACTCAATAATGTAACTTCAGTTAGGTGACAACATTTGGATCGGAATTTTTCTGCTCATGGAGATTGTGATCATGCAATCTCTACTGGTGTATATATATATATATATATATATATATATATATATATATATATATATATATATATATATACGAGGTCTGTTAGAAAAGTATCCGACCTTTTTATATTTTTCAAAAACCTGATGGATTTGAATCACATGTGCTTGCATGAGCCAACCTTGAACCTTCGTGCGCATGCGTGAATTTTTTCACGCCTGTCGATTGCGTCATTTGCTTGTAAGCAGCCTTTGTGTGAGGATGGGTGGAGTCTCTCATTTTTCCTTTGCAAGGAAATGGCGGAACGACTGGAGCAGCACGACTGCATCAAATTTTGCCAGAAACTGGGCAATAGCCAGGTGGAAACCATTCGGATTATTCAGACGGCTTTCGGTGACGATGCTATAGGCATCACACAGATTAAGGAGCGGTACAACCGGTTTAAAGACGGCTGCACAACGGTGGAGAGCGCGCCGCGCTCCGGGCGGCCATCAACATGCTGAAATGACCAGATCATTCCAAAGTGAACTCTGTGGTGATGTGGGACCGTCGTGTGACTATCCAAGAAATTGCGGAAGAGGTGGACATCAGCACTTTTTCGGCACATTCCACTGTGACAGAAGATTTGGCCATGAAAAGAGTTGCAGCGAAATTCATGCCGATGGCTTCGGCACGAAGCTGATGGCGGATCCCGCATTGATCCCGCATACGGCCCACAGTGGCCATCTGCCGCTGTGGGCCGTCTTTAATCCAGTTGTAATTGTCCTTAATATGTGTGATTTCCACTTGGCTGTCTCTCACACTTTCTGAAAAAATTTTGATGAAGCAAAGCGGCAGTCGATCAGCCCGTTTCCTGATAATGAAAATCCGACGAGGGGGCTGGACCACTCCTCCCACAAGGCGTGCTCACAGGCGAATGACGCAACCGACAGGCGTGAAAAAACTCAACGCATGCGCACGAAGGTTCAAGCTTGGCTGATGCAATCACACGTGATTCAAATCCATATAGTTTTTGCAAAAAATAAAAAAGTCTGATAGTTTTCTAACAGACCTCGTATATGTGTGTGTGTGTGCATGTGTATCATACGTAGTTCTGTTTTGCATGAATAATAATATTGTTCATCACCAATCATCATTATTATCATTGTTATTATTTTAAGACTGGCAGCGGAAGTGAAGCATTTGCCATTAAATTAAAACCATTTGTGCTGACAAGATGAGGTTGGATGACATTGAATTTGGTCAGTTTGATAGACCCAAGTAAATATCAAAGGTCTCTCCCTTCAAAGTGGAATAACACAGATCTAACAAACTAAATAAACACTGGCATGTTAATGTTTCACAGTGAACAGGAACTCCTTTAATATTTGTTGAGGTGTATCAAAACTGTAATTGTCCACACTACAAAATGTTTTTTTTTTTTTATTTTTTTTTTTTTATTTATTTATTTAATCAATTAAACAGTGAGTATGAACATGCAATGCATATGAGTATGAGCTCATGGAGTAATACTTTTGGTAGTTGAAAACAATTTTCTGAGGTAGTATAAGGGCCACATGCAGCACTGGAGCATCCTTCTCACCCTGACCTGACCTCGTTGTGCAAACTGTCAGCTTTAAATTGAGGGTAACTTGCATCCAAATGAGTTTGTAGGACTCTGTGGGTGGTGATGTTGTCATCTTGGGTTTTTTTTCTTTGCATACCAAACGCTTGCTCACTCCTGATCATCTAAATCACTAATAATTTGTCAAAGTCCAGTTTCAGATTGATAGATGGTGTTGACTGCGTGGAGCTTTCTGCTGAGCGTGGGTGTAACAGTATTGTACAGCACTCGTTAACCGAAGTGTAGACTTTATCTCAACATTCTTGACATCAGAAGGGATAGTTGACTTGTACGATTAAACAGAAGCATGAGCAGGATAACAGGAATGTTGTTTTCCTTCAGCCTGGATGGAGAGTTCATTCTCCCCCACAGATACAAGTAGGAGTGAACATTGTGAAACAGTCAGCTGGTCTTTTCCTGTCACAGCCTTCCACCCCTCAGACATTTAGCTTGACATGATTTCCTCTCCCTCTGCTCTCTACCTGCCATTCACAGAGACAACAGCAGCTTCCAGACAAATTACTATTGATTTCCCATTTACCATCTCAGTCTGTCTTTACTCTTGTCAGTGTTGACTGTGTTGTGTTACAGTATATAAGGGAAGCTGCTCCACTCCAAAATTTCTGCTTGTATTCCAGCTCAGCCTTCCTTTTTTAGAAACTGAGATATTTAGGATCAGGTGCCAGAGTTCTCTCCTGGGCCTGGACAAAATGTGTTTATGCTGCTACTTGTAGTGTGATGTAGCTGCACAGATGTTAATTATGAAATCCTCTGTTTCTGCAGCTTTGCTCAAAAATGAAGGATTACTCTGAAATAATAAAGTGTAAGAAAATAGGTCACATCTGGCCACCCGGGCTGAAGGTTTGCGAATAGAGTCTTACTGGTGAAGTAAAAGGTTTCATTTCTGCCAAAATAAAACCTTTTGCTTCACGAGCTTAGAGCAACTGTTCATATTCATGTCATTAACATTTATCATGAACAAAAAGGAACAGAAGAAAGATCAGTCTTGTATTTACAATGGCGTTTTAGGGCCACACTGAATTATTTTTTTTTTAGACTTCAAGAATAAAGTAATATTATGAGAAGAAAGTCTTAATTTTAAGACTTTGAGAATAATGTCATAATATTACAAGAATAGACTTCGAGAATAAAGTCGTAATATTATGAGAAGAAAGTCATAATTTTAAGACTTCAAGAATAAAGTCATAATATTACGAGAATAAAGTCGTATTTTTATGAGAAAAAACAAGTTTCCCGGTCAACACACAGCTAACGTAGGCTAACACTATCATGTGGAAGCAGCTCTAGAAGGTTTTTCTTTTGGAAAGAGCCTTAGAAGTAGTTAACAGTGCCTCAGACTTGGGTTTATGAACAAGCAAAAGTTTGATGTTGATGCGGCGCAAACAGAGAGTAGTGACAGAGGCTGTTTTGTGCGCTGTCAGTGTTTCATTTCCAGAATCAAGCTTTTGTTCCTCCTTCACGATTAGAGTTTTTTCTCGTAAAATTATGACTTTATCATAATAATATTACGACTTTATTCTCGAAGTATAAAAAAAAAATCAATATGGCCCTAAAACGCTTTCATATGTATTCTCTGTTCCTTGTAACAATAAATAAATAAAAATAAAAAAGAAATTCATTTGTTACTTCGATTCCCACCCCAACACCGTTTCCTGGTCAAGTCACCAAACATCAAATAAATATCATTAACATTAATATGATTGTCTTACATTTCAGCAGTTACATTCACTTTTCTTCTAACTTACTGTATTTTCTCATAAATTTATCTTTATACATAATTTTGAATCCATAAACATTTGTAAAATATTTATTTCTTCATTCAATGCATTCCAAAGTTTAACTCCATAAACAGAGGGACACTTCTGTTTTATAGTCCAAAACATAGTCAACATAGTCCAAAAATTATATTTTTTTCTATGGCAAACACAGCCCAGTCTCATGTTTGTTTGTTTTTTTTCGTGCTCCTGTGATGAAATGAGTCAAATTTTCGTGACTTTTTTTTTAACTCACTATTACTAACCCTACTCCTACCCCCAACCCTAACCATAACCATAACCACCCCTAACTCCCACTTCACTTTTAATTTCGTACAGCCATCACGGAATGAATTAGAATGAATTTGTGCTGCCGTGACAAAAATGAGGCACCTTTCATCACAATATCACAAACCAATAGATTAATGTATATTTCGTGCTGCTGAATCACGACTTGCCTTGAGACTGGTTTGGGCAAACAGCATGTGGAACAAGACTAAATAAATTTTGGACATCATCTGGCAAAATTCCTTGCTTAAGCCCCTGTCACACATAGCAAGAATGCACATGAAGCAGGCCGACACGGCAAATACGGTCATAATCCAGACGCAGTCGGGAGGAAAAGAGGCGTGGTCAGCCGTGTCAGAATGCATCCGGACTGCTTCGTGCACACCGCAGGATGTAGCCCAAACAACAGACAACAGTCAGATGACACAGACTGCTGTCAGATGGCACCAACATTGGAGCTGTCACTCACCCACTCACTCAACCATGCAATCAAATCTCCGATTGTCCTCACATTTCCATCGCTAAACTGACCTCTCATCAGGAGGAGGGTGCGCTGGCAGGAGCGTGTGTGTCTCACATGACGGAGTGCACCTGTGTACGTGCGTAGAACAGGTGATCCAAACAGCATGAAAGTGTGTGGCAAGCCGCCAGATGAAGTGTCCACTCAGTTGCACGCGTGTGTTCACAATGGCTGAACAAGCCGCTCATGCATGCGTGCGTAAAACAGGTGATCAAAGCAGTGTGCGAGTGTGTGGCTGAAATGTTCGCTCAGCTGCATGTATGTGTGTCCATAAACGCTATGCCAGCCGGTCCGTGCACACATGGGGTGCACGTGTGCACTCGTGCACAGGAGCTGTCCATCCAGAGAGTGCGCACAAAAAGGTTGACAACTGTCAGTGATCACCTGCTTGTGTACAGTCCATGAAAAATCCCTTTAAGTGTGTGATCAGTATATACTTGCATTGCTAGATTTTATTTGTCCAGCTGGATTCCATAACTGCTGCTGAACTGTGCTGGCAGTGCGCCAACTTCCCACGTGTGCACAACATTCTTCAGATGCAGCCAGTGGACTTTTTCTTCTCTCTTTTTTAAAATTCTTTTTTTTTGTCCTTTTATTTGATACGCATCTTAACACAACTGCAGTTGGATTATCGGTGCGGGACGGCACTTCACATGGGATTTATTTATGCCAGCGGTGGATTATGCATTTTTCAGATGATTGACGTTGCCAGCACACAGTGCAGCCGGGTGAAAGGGACTTCACCAGCTGTTCACGCTGCACTGTGGAACGTGGGGTATCAGAGGTAAGTTGCATGTTTATTTATGTTGTGATGGGCTGAGGAAACATTTTCACATCATACTTGCTACAGAGTTAGGAGGTGTACGTGTAATAATATGTGCATTACAACGGTGACATCCCGTTCAGCTGTGTTGCGGGGCGCTGCACCGAGCCTCTGACACATGCACAGTGTCACATACATGTTATTACATAACAACATTTCCTTTGCTCTATCTGGCCGGGGTCCAGTGGAGGTGGACAAACATGGCACAACATGTTGGCAGGCTTTGCTGTGAGACCGATCGATCTCAGAGCTCAATCATCCATGACCAGATCGTTTCAAATGCTGTTTTGATGCCATCAGAATATGTAAATTGTGGTCAGATGGTGCTCAGATTACACATGGACTTCCATCGAATAGGTGTCCCATCTCGACGCGGCCGGAGGGTTTTGAACATATGCATCACACTCGGGGCCGCGAGCCGATTTTGACCAACTGTGTGGCTGTCAGAACGTTTTCAAACTGCAACTGGACACTTTTCAGATGTGTGCCGATTTGTCATTCTGACTCCATTCTGTGTGATTCTGGCTATGTGTGACGGGGGTATAACAAATACAAGGACTTAGTGGTACTACTATATGTGTTACTGCAGACTTCAGTACAATAACTGAAGTATGGGAGAATCATTGAGCAACACAGCTTAGGCAATGAATTACAATCAAACAAATCTTTTACTTTAAATAAAATGTCAATACTTTTACAAACTTTCCTGTTTATATAATCTGTGTGGGCTTTCCAATTAAATTTTTCATAAACCAACACCAAGAAATTTAAATTCATTAACTCTTTCAATAATAACTCCATCAATGGTCATTATCACATCATCACTGATGACCAAAAATCATATAGTTTGTTTCATCCCAATTTAAAGAAAACTTATTTTCATTAAACCAATTTCTAACTTTTATCATTTCTTCTCCTATTCTTCGTGTTATTTCCAACAAATTACTTCCTGAGTGATATATACTGGTATCATCGGCAACCAACAACATTTTTTTTACATTTTCGATGATTCACAAATGCCATTAATAAAAGAAAAAGCAAAGGCCCTAAAATGGACCCTTGCAGGATTCCACATATGACCGCTCTACAATCATAATTTAACCCATTAATATGTACATATTGCTGATGGTTTGCAATATAACTTTGAAGCCACTGGTGTGCTGTGCCCCTAATCCCATACTTATATCATTTTGATAATAACAACTCATGATTTATGGTGACTTCACTGAATAAATTAAGCAGAAAAACACTTTGGCTGTTGGAAATGGTATTATTACGTAGGTTTTCCAGCAGAGGGTGGTCCAGTGGCATTACTTACAGTGATGTCAAGCATGGCTGGAATACCCATCACCCCTTGGTCACATAAGCTGCAAGAGGCATAGGCAAAGCAGTCACCTGCCACTCATTTTCAATCAGAGTGCATGTTTTACAGTGACGAAAAAAAATTGGTCACTATGCCATCAGCTAGGTGGGGCCAAAATAGACAACAAGTCTATGCAAATGTTGAGCGATATAACATGGTGACTGCCAGTCTTGTGAAGGCAACAGGATAGCAGCACGACATACAACAGTTTGATATTCGAACAAAATAATCCAACACTTTTTTAGACTGCTGTATTTAGATATAACGCTAATGTTTGGATATTTGTTCTAATATTTTTGTAAATGTTAGGAAGAAATACTTTTGTATATACACTGGCAGATATATCAGTATTTTTTACTGTCAAATATAGGTAACAGTATCAGCCCCCAAAATGTTCATATTGGTCTGGCTCTTTGAGACCCCTCATATCAAATGTTTTGAATTAACGATGCTCCCAGAGTCACTATTTCGCTATACACAACAAAAAAATGCAACACTTATATTTTAAAACTAAAAGATTTAAGACATATACACATCCCCAGAGACTGAAAACAATATCTTAACAAAGGTTAAATCCTCATTAACACAAATTTTAACCCATTTGTGAACAAAGTTTGAGAGAAATAAACCTTTTGTGTGCATAGAAAAACAGTCTTAGATCTTTTAATTCAATGCATGAAAAAATGGGAGCAAAAACAAAAGTGTTGCATTTCTGTTTTTGTTGAGTATATGTTTGTATATGTTTTTGGGATTTCTTATGAAAGTGTAATCTCATTCTGATCAAACAAACCAGGTACATAAGAACTATGGATGGAAAGAAGTGATTTGATTTTGGTTAGGATCCAGCAATAATCAAAGTTAAGGTTAAATTTCTTTAGCCCTGTGCTAATATATAAGAAAGTAACTATTGTTATGGAAGTGACTTAAGGTATTTTGTTGTTAGTGAATGTATCATTTTCTCTTTGTGACTGATACTTTGAGATGATGTGGCACAGCCGCTGTGCTCTCTTTTGATCACGCTCAGACTGTCATCATGTCTCTTCTGGTTCCTCTGTTTCTCTGCAGGGATGCCTTTGTACTGGCCCTCATTAACAGTGGAACCAGTTTCTTTGCTGGTTTTGTGGTTTTCTCTGTGTTGGGCTTCATGGCTGCAGAGCAAGGCGTGAACATCAGTAAGGTAGCGGAGAGTGGTAAGAACATAGTGCGACACCCCCGGACTTGGCGAAGGTCAAACCCGGATCAATGACCCGTGCACTGACAGGAAGTGTTGTGTGAACCTGATTGGATGTGCTTCTGAGTCTTTCTCTTAATGTGCAGGTCCAGGTCTGGCCTTTATAGCTTACCCCAAGGCTGTGACGCTGATGCCTCTGGCGCCACTGTGGGCAGCGCTTTTCTTCTTTATGTTGCTCATACTCGGGCTCGACAGCCAGGTAATGGTGCCAGTCACATTTCACATTGCTGTGTGTGTTAATATCCATTTTGAAAAGTACATTTGAATGCAGTTTGCAGAGTCTGTGCGAGTATGATGCCGTATTTGCTGTCACTTTGATTTCCTAATATTTTAACACGTGTTGCACAGTCTGCACACTTTGCATCCCCTTTATTGTTGTATTTCTCGGCAGCCTGCTTGCTGTGTGTCTGAGTCGGTGCCTACGTCTATTGTTTTGCAGCCCGATGATTTTTCAATGAGCTTCTGTCTGATTCACACAGAGAACATCTGTTTGTTCTCCAGTCCATTCAGGCTTTCTCCTTCTCTGTGTTCTAATCATTTCTTCTCCCTACATCTCTCATGTTCTCCTGCATGTGATGGAAAAACTTGTTCTTTACTTATGTTGGTGATAAGAATTGATTTGAAGAGAATTGGTTGGAAAATGTTGCACTAAAATGAAACATGTCAGAAGAGTGCTTATCCTATACGTATCCCACATTATAGAATGCAAATTGGGGAGGGGGGGGATCCTTACCTATAAGGCGGAGGGAGGGGAGCTTACAGAATATTAAGACGCATCTGTGGCATGTTAGTGGAAATCTTTGAAGCACCTTTGGCAGCAATTACAGCCTTAAGTCTTCTTGAATATGATGCCACAAGCTTGGTGCACCTATCTTTGGGCAGTTTTGGCCATTCCTCTTTGCAGCACCTTTCAAGCTCCATCAGGTTGGATGGAGAGCATCGATGCGCAGCCATTTTCAGATCTCTCCAGAGATGTTCAATTTAATTCAGGTCTGGGCTCTGGCTGGGCCACTCGAAGACATTCACAGAGTTGTCCTGAAGCCACTCCTTTGATATCTTGGCTGTGTGCTTAGGGTCATTGTCCTGCTGAAAGATGAACCATCACACCAGTCTGACGTCAAGAGCGCTCTGGAGCAGGTTTTCATCCAAGATGTCTCTGTACATTGCTGCATTCATCTTTCCCTCAATCCTGACTAGTCTCCCATTTCCTGCCACTGAAAAACATCCCCACAGCATGATGCTGCCACCACCATGCTTCACTGTAGGGATGGTGTTGGCTACGTGATAAGTGGTGCTTGGGCCCGATTTCATAAAGCAGTCTAATCATTTAGTCTACTAAGCTTACTTAGTCGGTCTTCGGAGTGAGATTGCATCAGAATTTTGGCTCTTTGTTGGGACTGTTTACACAGAGACTGCTACCTGCTGCTTTGGACTTGAATTAACAGTCTTTTTCAAGACTTTTTTACTTTTTTACTTTTTTACCTTTTTACTTTTTTTTAACTTTTTTACTGTGCTCCAACGCCTAAGGAAGACCTCTAACGGTCAAAACATCGCGACGGAGCACTTTTATCAGCTAACTTTCATCAGCGTTGGCAAGCTAACTAGCTTGCTAACGCTTTCGTTTTTATTTTATTTTATTTTTTTTATTTTTTTTTTTAGCACTGTTGTTGTGCGTTACCTGTGCTGCTCCACAGCGTGTTTGGTCGATTTTTGTTTTGTTTTGGCACCGTTGTTGTGCGTTCGCTGTTGTCGTGCGTTGCCTGTGCTGCTTCATGGCCTGTTTGGTGCCTTAATTAAGGCACTCCTTCTGCTGAATCACCTCTGGATTATTTACACATTATTCACTTTGTGTGTTTTTAGGAATCCGCTAGGTTGCGTAGCTACTAGCTCTTAGCCGATTTAGCATGGCGGCTTCTCCTGTCTCTCCCGTACTTTTCTGCTCTGGGTGTGAAATGTTTAGTTATTCCTCGGCCTCCTTTAGCAGTAACGGTACTTGTAATAAGTGCAGCTTATTCGTAGCTTTGGAGGCCAGGCTGGGCGAATTGGAGACTCGGCTCCGCACCGTGGAAAATTCTACAGCTAGCCAGGCCCCTGTAGTCGGTGCGGACCAACGTAGCTTAGCCGCCGTTAGTTCCCCCCTGGCAGATCCCGGGCAGTCGGGAAAGCAGGCTGACTGGGTGACTGTGAGGAGGAAGCGTAGCCCTAAACAGAAGCCCCGTGTACACCGTCAACCCGTTCACATCTCTAACCGTTTTTCCCCACTCGATGATACACTCGCCGAGGATCAAACTCTGGTTATTGGCGACTCTGTTTTGAGAAATGTGAAGTTAGCGACACCAGCAACCATTGTCAGTTGTCTTCCGGGGGCCAGAGCAGGTGACATCGAAGGACATTTGAAATTGCTGGCTAAGGCTAAGCGTAAATTTGGTAAGATTGTAATTCACGTCGGCAGTAATGACACTCGGTTACGCCAATCGGAGGTCACTAAAATTAACATTAAATCGGTGTGTAACTTTGCAAAAACAATGTCGGACTCTGTTGTTTTCTCTGGTCCCCTCCCCAATCAGACCGGGAGTGACATGTTTAGCCACATGTTCTCCTTGAATTGCTGGCTGTCTGAGTGGTGTCCAAAAAATGAGGTGGGCTTCATTGATAATTGGCAAAGCTTCTGGGGAAAACCTGGTCTTGTTAGGAGAGACGGCATCCATCCCACTTTGGATGGAGCAGCTCTCATTTCTAGAAATCTGGCCAATTTTCTTGGATCCTCCAAACTGTGACTGTCTAGCGTTGGGACCAGGAGGCAGAGCTGTGGTCTTATACACCTCTCTGCAGCTTCTCTCCCCCTGCCGTCCCCTCATTGCCCCATCCCTGTGGAGACGGTGCCTGCTCCCAGACCACCAATAACCAGCAAAAATCTATTTAAGCATAAAAATTCAAAAAGAAAAAATAATATAGCACCTTCAACTGCACCACAGACTAAAACAGTTAAATGTGGTCTATTAAACATTAGGTCTCTCTCTTCTAAGTCCCTGTTGGTAAATGATATAATAATTGATCAACGTATTGATTTATTCTGCCTAACAGAAACCTGGTTACAGCAGGATGAATATGTTAGTTTAAATGAGTCAACACCCCCGAGTCACACTAACTGTCAGAATGCTCGTAGCACGGGCCGGGGCGGAGGATTAGCAGCAATCTTTCATTTCAGCTTATTAATTAATCAAAAACCCAGACAGAGCTTTAATTCATTTGAAAGCTTGTCTCTTAGTCTTGTCCATCCAAATTGGAAGTCTCAAAAACCAGTTTTATGTGTTATTATCTATCGTCCACCTGGTCGTTACTGTGAGTTTCTCTGTGAATTTTCAGACCTTTTGTCTGACTTAGTGCTTAGCTCAGATAAGATAATTATAGTGGGCGATTTTAACATCCACACAGATGCTGAGAATGACAGCCTCAACACTGCATTTAATCTATTATTAGACTCTATTGGCTTTGCTCAAAAAGTAAATGAGTCCACCCACCACTTTAATCATATCTTAGATCTTGTTCTGACTTATGGTATGGAAATAGAAGACTTAACAGTATTCCCTGAAAACTCCCTTCTGTCTGATCATTTTTAATAACATTTACATTTACCCTGATGGACTACCCTGCAGTGGGGAATAAGTTTCATACACTAGAAGTCTTTCAGAAGCGCTGCAACTAGGTTTAAGGATATGATTCCTTCTTTATGTTCTCTAATGTCATATACCAACACAGAGCAGAGTAGCTACCTAAACTCTGTAAGGGAGTTAGAGTATCTCGTCAATAGTTTTACATCCTCATTGAAGACAACCTTGGATGCTGTAGCTCCTCTGAAAAAGAGAGCTTTAAATCAGAAGTGTCTGACTCCGTGGTATAACTCACAAACTCGTAGCTTAAAGCAGATAACCCGTAAGTTGGAGAGGAAATGGCGTCTCACTAATTTAGAAGATCTTCACTTAGCCTGGAAAAAGAGTTTGTTGCTCTATAAAAAAGCCCTCCGTAAAGCTAGGACATCTTTCTACTCATCACTAATTGAAGAAAATAAGAACAACCCCAGGTTTCTTTTCAGCACTGTAGCCAGGCTGACAAAGAGTCAGAGCTCTATTGAGCTGAGTATTCCATTAACTTTAACTAGTAATGACTTCATGACTTTCTTTGCTAACAAAATTTTGACTATTAGAGAAAAAATTACTCATAACCATCCCAAAGATGTATCGTTATCTTTGGCTGCTTTCAGTGATGCCGGTATTTGGTTAGACTCTTTCTCTCCGATTGTTCTGTCTGAGTTATTTTCATTAGTTACTTCATCCAAACCATCAACATGTTTATTAGACCCCATTCCTGCCAGGCTGCTCAAGGAAGTCCTACCATTATTCAATGCTTCAATCTTAAATATGATCAATCTATCTTTGTTAGTTGGTTATGTACCACAGGCCTTTAAGGTGGCAGTAATTAAACCATTACTTAAAAAGCCATCACTTCACCCAGCTATCTTAGCTAATTATAGGCCAATCTCCAACCTTCCTTTTCTCTCAAAGATTCTTGAGAGGGTAGTTGTAAAACAGCTAACTGATCACCTGCAGAGGAATGGTCTATTTGAAGAGTTTCAGTCAGGTTTTAGAATTCATCATAGTACAGAAACAGCATTAGTGAAGGTTACAAATGATCTTCTTATGGCTTCGGACAGTGGACTTATCTCTGTGCTTGTTTTGTTGGACCTCAGTGCTGCTTTTGATACTGTTGACCATAAAATTTTATTACAGAGATTAGAGCATGTCATAGGTATTAAAGGCACTGCGCTGCGGTGGTTTGAATCATATTTGTCTAATAGATTACAGTTTGTTCATGTAAATGGGGAATCTTCTTCACAGACTAAAGTTAATTATGGAGTTCCACAAGGTTCTGTGCTAGGACCAGTTTTATTCACTTTATACACGCTTCCCTTAGGCAGTATTATTAGACGGTATTGCTTAAATTTTCATTGTTACGCAGATGATACCCAGCTTTATCTATCCATGAAGCCAGAGGATACACACCAATTAGCTAAACTGCAGGATTGTCTTACAGACATAAAGACATGGATGACCTCTAATTTCCTGCTTTTAAACTCAGATAAAACTGAAGTTATTGTACTTGGCCCCACAAATCTTAGAAGCATGGTGTCTAACCAGATCCTTACTCTGGATGGCATTTCCCTGATCTCTAGTAATACTGTGAGAAATCTTGGAGTCATTTTTGATGAGGATATGTCATTCAAAGCGCATATTAAACAAATATGTAGGACTGCCTTTTTGCATTTACGCAATATCTCTAAAATCAGAAAGGTCTTGTCTCAGAGTGATGCTGAAAAATTAATTCATGCATTTATTTCCTCTAGGCTGGACTATTGTAATTCATTATTATCAGGTTGTCCTAAAAGTTCCCTAAAAAGCCTTCAGTTGGTTCAGAATGCTGCAGCTAGAGTACTGACGGGGACTAGCAGGAGAGAGCATATCTCACCCGTGTTGGCCTCTCTTCATTGGCTTCCTGTTAATTCTAGAATAGAATTTAAAATTCTTCTTCTTACTTATAAGGTTTTGAATAATCAGGTCCCATCTTATCTTAGGGACCTCGTAGTACCATATTACCCCATTAGAGCGCTTCGCTCTCAGACTGCAGGCTTACTTGTAGTTCCTAGGGTTTGTAAGAGTAGAATGGGAGGCAGAGCCTTCAGCTTTCAGGCTCCTCTCCTGTGGAACCAGCTCCCAATTCAGATCAGGGAGACAGATACCCTCTCTACTTTTAAGATTAGGCTTAAAACTTTCCTTTTCGCTAAGGCTTATAGTTAGGGCTGGATTAGGTGACCCTGGACCATCCCTTGGTTATGCTGCTTTAGACGTAGACTGTGGGGGGGTTCCCATGATGCACTGTTTCTTTCTCTTTTTGCTCCGTATGCATCACTCTGCATTTAATCATTAGTGATCGATCTCTGCCCCCCTTCACAGCATGTCTTTTTCCTGGTTCTTTCCCTCAGCCCCAACCAGTCTCAGCAGAAGACTGCCCCTCCCTGAGCCTGGTTCTGCTGGAGGTTTCTTCCTGTTAAAAGGGAGTTTTTCCTTCCCACTGTAGCCAAGTGCTTGCTCATAGGGGGTCGTTTTGACCGTTGGGGTTTTTCATAATTATTGTATGGCCTTGCCTTACAATATAGAGCGCCTTGGGGCAACTGTTTGTTGTGATTTGGCGCTATATAAGAAAAAAGTTGATTGATTGATGATTGATTACGGTTAGTTACTCAACACTATCCATCTAATCACTGTTTCACATTGATGGCTAAAGTTGTACATTAGTTGTCTTATGTTAGTCAATGATTTTCATGGGCCAAACGGCCTTGCAAGTGCCGTTGCCAAGAAACGCCTCCAGTGTGCAACAGTTTTGTTTACTTCCGAATTGGTCTTTGTCAAGATCTATCCAGCCTTTGTTTCATTAACTGGTTTTATTAACATTTACGGACACATGCAAACTGCAGAACAACGTGCTTAGCTCTTAGCCTAGCAGTTCTTTTTGTGCCTTTTTGTGCACACAACACTGCTAAGAGTATCAGTGACGCTTGGTGGCTAATGTGAAAACTGTCACAAACACATCTCATGACAATCGTCTGCTGCAACCCTGGCTAAAAGCGGAGGAATCTCTCCTTTTGCAGGAATACGAGCGATGTAGGGGTGCTCTTGAGTGTTCCATCAAGTGGTAGTACATTATTGTCGCCATTTTTGATAGGACACCAAAGTTTTGTTGACTAAAATAAGATTAACCTCCTCTGTACCAGGCTAAAAACTTTAGTCAGGTAACGTGAAACTTTAGATGACTAAGCATTTTAAGCAATGGCTAATGCCAAACATTAGTCAACAAAGTGAGTTTATTAGACTAAACAAGATTAGACTGCTTTATCAAACCAGACCCTGATTTCCTCCAAACATGACATCTGACATTCACACCAAAGAGTTCAATCTTTGTCTCATCATACCAGAGAATTTTGTTTCTCATGATCTAAGAGTCCTTCAGGTGCCTTTTGGCACACTCCAGGTGGGCTGCCATGTGCCTTTTACTAAGGAGTGGCTTCCGTCTGGTCACTCTGGATTGCTGCAGAGATGGTTGTCCTTCTGGAAGGTTCTCCTTTCTCCACAGAGGAATGCTGGCGCTCTGACACAGTGACCATTAGGGTCTTGGTCACCACCCTGACTAAGGCCCTTCTCCCCCGATTGCTCAGTTTAGATAGGGTGGCCAGCTCTAGGAAGTGTCCTGGTGGATCTGATCTTCCATTTACGGATGATGGAGGCCACTGTGGGACCTTCAAAGCAGCAGAAATGTTTCTGTACCCTTCCCCAGATTTGTGCCTTGAGGCATTGCTGTCTCATAAATCAAGAAGACTTGAAACTGGAATTTCTGCTAAAGGTGCATCAACAAAGTATTGCACAACAGCTATGAATACTTATGTACATGTGATTTCTTAATTTTTATTTTTAATAAATTTGCAAAAATCTAAAAAAAAAACCCCCACAAAACCCTTTTTTCACATTGTCATTATGGGGTACTGTGTGTAGAATTTTGAAGGAAAAAAAAGTATTTCATCCATTTTGGAATAAGGCTGTAACCTAAAAAAAAATGTGGAAAAAGTATTTTCTGGATGCACTGTATGTATATCAGTGTTCCTTGGAGCTCCCTCACTTATATCTTGAGCTCCCCACAGCGCATGCACATATTTTTAAAATTTATTTCTAAATCAAAGTGTGGTGGCTTAGCAGTTAGTGAGCTTGCCTTTAAAGCAGAAAGTTCCTGGTTCAAGACCACTTACGCCCATTCTCCATGAGATGTGTCAGGGAGGGTATTGGTGTAAAAACTGCCCTTGTTTTTCTCTCAAAGAGAGGAAATATAATTTTGAGTAAGTGTAGTTTTATGACAAGCCAATGACTAAATAGATGACTAAAATCCCACCCCTTTGTGCCCTGTGCAAAAGTTTGCACTCATGTTTTGCACCACTTAAATAGCGGTGTGGGTTCAGACATAGCTGACTGATCATGGCCTAGGCAGAGGCCCCAACACAGAGAACTGGTAAAAACAGGTTTATTGTCCACACAAGCAATATTTACAATAGGTGGAAATCAGCAGGCAACAGACTTGGTCATTATACAAGCTGAGATCAGGCACACTGGTGATCAGTCCCACAGGCAACAGTCTTTCTGAGGGAACAGCAGACGGGTTATCCAAAACACAAGCAGAAGGTCAATGCACAGAATTTCATCCTATTAGGTGACCAAATCCAGAAACAAAAGGCAACTTAAGGAAACGCAGTGTGGGTCTGTAACATATGGGGAAACACTAGAAAACACTGGAGAAACAGTGCGAGAGAGCGGGAATGAACCTAGATAATCTGGCAACAGGGGAAGATTCTGATAGCAGTTATCAAGGCAACCAAACAATTACATGTGGGATTAGAGAGACACGTGAACCCAGAAGGCCAGAAACAAAAAGTAACAATGCATGGAGAGAAGAGACATCAAAGTAAAAGCAGCAGAGATGATGTAATGTGGCAAAGAAAACCAGAGAACATGATGAATAATAGTTATATGTGGAAAATAAATAGTAAGACGAGAATAACATGGAGATCTAACCTAAATACCAAAACGTTATCAGTGACACCACTTTCATTTGCAAGTTTTACACACCATAATCAACGAGGTTGGTACACAATTTATCTTATACCTAGAATTACCACTGGGGGGAATTACCACTGGGGTCTTAATATTTTTTGGTCAAGGTCACTGCATCCATATCCACCATACTTCTAATGTTACTCATCCTGTAAACACCAAAATGCCTACATCGATGCATCTTCATCTGGTAATTTCCACAGTGGTTTTCTTTTATCAAAGTCTGATGTCCCACTCATGGGAAAAGTCACAATATTTCTGTTGCTGCTGACCCTGTTGAAACATTGGATTGGTATTTTAACTTTATATCTGCTGTTTCCCTATTTTTGACAGGATTTTGCATTTGGGATTTCCTGTTTTGTATTTCACTTACTTACTTTACCTCAGTCCAACAGGAGATGAAATATTCCTTCTTGTGTTTGGCTTCCACAGTTTGTAGGTGTGGAGGGTTTGATAACAGGAATCATGGACATGCTACCGCCTAAATCTGCCCTGAGCTCCCTGCGGCGAGAGGTGGTGGCAGCCATCTGCTGCATCATCTGCTTTCTTATCGACATGTCCATGGTCACTGAGGTAAAGTGTGGTGCTTTTAGGCCTTGTTTGGTGGGAGGTTTAAGTGTTAGGTGGGATACACAGTCATTTGGAGGCCAACAAATTGTCATTTTAACAGTGGTCTGGGTGAAAAATTAGGCCAAACAGAACATAGGCGGCCAGCCAGCATCACTTAGCCAAGTTTATTTAGGATCGTTTAGTAAAATGGGCATTACTTTAATGTCATTTTATGTCTTCAGAACAAAATACATGGATGGGGTACCTTGTGCTTTAATGAGCACAAGAAACCAAGAATGAACAAGGATGAAACTGGGAGGAAAACATAAACAAACAAGACAAGGCAAGGAATAGGTTGTACATAATGCATTAAAAGACTGGTTATTATGATGACTGTTTTTTCTCTGTTTCTCTTAGGGAGGGATGTATGTCTTCCAGCTCTTTGATAACTACTCAGCCAGTGGCATCACTTTGCTGTGGCAGGCCTTCTGGGAGTGTGTCGTGATCGCATGGGTTTATGGTGAGATACAACTCTGTGTTCAAAGTGTCTTATTTTCCCGCTGCACCATCAGCACTATTATCTCAATATATCTTCACATCACATCTTCCAGGTGCAGATCGGTTCATGGATGATGTGGCTCGTATGATTGGTTATCAGCCCCTCCCCTACATGAAGTGGTGCTGGTCCTACATCACACCTTTAGTCTGTGCGGTATGGGATTTTTCTATTACTATAAGATGTTGTATCTTCCCGGAGTTCAGTCAGCTGATGTACAGTAATGTGTGCCTACAGGGCGTCTTCCTGTTTCATGTGGTGAACTACAAGCCCCTGACCTACAACACAGTCTACACGTACCCCATGTGGGGTGAAGCGCTTGGCTGGGGGCTGGCCCTCTCCTCCATGCTCTGTATCCCGCTAACTGTACTTTATAAACTACTGCGCTGCAAAGGATCTCTGCGTGAGGTGGGTTAATTGCATGTATTACATTCTTTTGAGTTTGTGTGTTTCTGGTTGAAATTGTTGTTAAATCAGTATGAGAACATCTCCTTGGATATGTTCATCAAGCATCACATTACTCAGCACAGGTGTCTTTGTTTGTTCTCAACAGATGCACAAGTCAATTTTTATGCCCAGTGCTTATGTAATTTAAATAATTTTTGGACTTGTGCTCATCTGTGCACCCATGTGCATGTTGGTCTTAAAATAAGGTGTAGTCAGGCACAGTGATGGTGCATTGCTGTTGTGTGGAAGCAGAAAGAAAGTGTACCATAGCCCCTCAAAAACCCGCTCTAAAGTTGAGTGTAATCTATTTCTGGTTATATAGTTATATTGTGTGATATCTAGTTGTGAGGGTGGTGACCAAGTGGTTAGTGCGCTTGTTTCTTGAGCAGAAGGTGCCCGGTTCAAGGCTACTACTTCCAGTTCCCCATGTAATGTGGAATTGCGCCAGGAAGGCCATCCATCGTAAAACATCTGCCAAATCAACATGCAGATCCATCTGGAATCTGCTGTAGGGACCCTGAATGAAAAAAGGGAGAAGCCAAAGGGACTTAGTACACTGTGTAATATTTACTTATGCATTACATACAGTAGGTGGGTTCATAATGCAAGTGCATTATGCTTGTACACATAGTTAAACTACACACAGCATTAAAGGAAAAAAAAAATCACCTTATTGCCTCAGTGCTTCACCTCAGGGATCTTTGGTGGCTGCTGTCCCCTTGCAAATCCATAAATGCACCCGTAAACCACTCACTTGATTCTGATATCTAAATAACAGTGTCAATTTCCAGCACATCCCGGTTCTCTCAAATTCACTCAAATTATGGGGTGTGTAAATAGCAAAATTGAGTTGGACATGTCCCAGTGCACAGATCATGTGCTATAGATCATCAAAATATAGTATCTTGTACTTTAGAAGTTGTATATAATAAAATATCTCAAATATTTGTAGAGCATCAATTTGTTCAAACAACAAATTAATTTCTTGCATAATTGCTTTGTTATCTTGTTTATGTTGGATGTAAATCTTAGTTCAGATTCTAGGGTAGCGCCATTTCCCGGCCTGTTGCTTTATGTATTATCTATAATGTCAAACTCCCTAATTTCCTAAATATGAATTCACTCTTTGTTTTAGGTGTCAAGCAATGGTATTTTAGTATTGTACCATATTTTCAGGCCCATAGGTTACACCAAAGTATAAGTCACACCTGTCAAGAAATGCCTCTTGAAGAGGAAAACCCCATATATAAGTCATAACGGAGTATAAATTGCACTGTATGTCTTTTCGGGATTACTGGCTCTTTAATTTGGGGATTTTTGTTCATTTTTGTAGTATACTTTCATTATTGCCATTTATTTTGTTTAATTATTTGATTCCTGGTAAAGTCCCATATAATAGTTAATAAAATTGCTATTATTAATTACAAACTTGTGATTTTTTGGTATATAAGTCACAATGGAGTATAAGTTGCAGGGCCTCCAAAACATGTAAAAAAAAAACCCCATGACGTGCTACAAAAATATGGTAATTTATTTATCTATTTATTTAATTAATGTGAATAATAAAGCTTTGAAACTTTTGGCAGTCTGCATCAGATAGCTGATACGCATAAACTGAGATCTTTGTTGCCAATGGGATGGCCAGGTCAAGGTGCTGGAGATCAAGAGATAGTGTTCTGTTCCAGGCCTATTAACAATTATCTTATAAATAAAATAGATGAATACTGTTTGGTTGTTGGTGGCCTATTTACTAGATGCAGTAGCATACAACTGTGTGTCAGCATCACAACTGTGGAAAGTAGCATTGTGCTGTCATGGAGCTAATCCAGACAAAACAGCAGTGAGTCAAAGCAACATCCCTGTGGAACACCAGAAAATATAATGCTCTGATACAGGGCTAGCAAAGTGCTTCCTTTCAATAATGGGAAAACTAATTCAGAACATGTCCAGAAAGACACATTAGCTTTCAAGGCAGTCAGGATGTTATGATTAATTAAACCTAAAGTACCTCTCTAATAAAACTGCTTGTCATCCTACAATCTCTTTATCTGTCTCTTTGTGTAGCGGTGGCAGTACCTAACCACCCCGGTACTGGGCAGACACCACCTGGAGTACCTGGCCCCAGAGAGCGAGGCCAAACTGCTGCCCCCCGCAGGAACCAAGACTACACTGCTTTTTGAGAGTGTCATCTAATGGGCCAATGTCAAAAATTTACAAACAAATTAGAAAGTGCATGCAGATCACACTAGCCCAATAAGATACACAACCCAGAATAGATACACATCCAACACTATCAAACCTAAGGAAACACCCTAGATGAATGGACCAAAGATTAAATCGGAGGATCTAAAACACACACACATACACACACACACACACGCAGTGACAGTAAGCTCATATTCCCTCCGCTCTGCTTTTCTAACTACCTCGCTGACTCTGCCCTCTCGTTCTGCTCCCGTCTTTGTGCTGTCTTGTCCTGTCTGGTCCTGTGTCGCTGTGGTATCTTCCCTGTTCCCACCTCTCTGTCAGGGTTCCATAAGCCTCATGCAAATCTGTCATACATGTCATCTACTAAATGAGTATTCTCTGAAAGATTCTAATGAAACTTTCTAAATGAAAGGCCTAATGTCTGCTGCTGATACGAGATTCTGCTGCTGCTGCTGAGTTTTGGAGGATGCGTTGTACGGTATGGGTCTTAGTGTTCCTGTGTTTCTCAACATTACTTTTGGAGATTGTGTCTCCGACAACTGTATTCTCTTAATTAAATGTGTAAAAAAATACCTTACATTTGTTACAAAAAAAGACGACAGTGGGCCTCATTCATGAATGTTTTCTTGCTTTTCTCTCAAACATCAGATTCAAGAAATGGACTCTTGCATTGGTTTTTACTTGAATGCAAATCTTCAGTAAACCAGAACTAAGTGCTTGCACATTCCAGACAACCTGTAATTAACCTAATGTAACATGCAAATGAACCTACAGGCAGAGGTGCCGAAAAGGGGAGAATAAGGAGAAGGATTCTAGGGGCCCATGATTGATAGGGGCCCAAAGAGGCTCCTAATACAATTATAATACTGACAAAATAATATGGGGGTGGGGTGGCCCAGTAAGATGTCTTTTCATAGCGCCCAGAATCCCTTGTGGCACCCCTGCCTGCAGGAATCAGTAGTGTACATTTGTAAATGCTGGAATCGGTGGCATAAGTACAGTGGTGGGCACACTTCCGATAATCCGATAACAGATAATTATCGAAGATAATGTTTTCAGTATCGGATTATCTTTTTAGATAACTTAAAAAACCATTATCGGACCAAATATCTTCCAATTAACGTTTGTCCTCGACAAGCATTTTTAAAATTAGTTCAGCACCCACCTGTTAAAAGTTTTGTAACAGACGCATAGTTATAACCTTTGCAAACAGAAGAGAACTGCTTGTATAAAAAGCATCTCAATTCTCTGCAAACAAAGGACAAACAGCCCCAAAAGGAAAAAAAAAAAAAAAAAAAAAATTCTTTTAACATCATACCGATATGCTGGCAATATGACCTAAGTCATCCAGAGGCATACATTTTTAACTTATGGTTCAAATTTTAACCAAACTAATAAGTTATTTAAAATTACTGTCATATCTGAAGTTTCATAAAGTAAAAATATCAGATATATGTTTTAGTTTTAAAGTAATGTGCTAATTTTTAAGGTTTTGTGAGCACATGCTGTGCCCCGCAGTGCATTTTGGGTAGGATGATGTAATCTCAGTACATCACAACAGGACAAATGCATTTCAGACACTCTGTTTAGGCTCCACGGACAACAGCATTAAACTCTAGTGCCTAAAACTCTCTTGAATATATTCTCTGCGTTTATAGACGTTGATTTTTTTTAATTGCGTTTGTTAAATTCCACGCATTTTAAATGTGAGCAGACAGGGATTATCTAGAATTTGTTTTGAAAGCCTCTACTGCCATCTAGCATCTACTGGCCAGTAGTGTTCATGGCAGTGTCTGGGAACCAGTAGATGGCAGTGTTCTATTTATTTTGACCCCGTTATGTCAGATGATTGTCAAATCAACTTTTTTGCTTTGCAAATGGCTTTTTTTTTTAACAAATGAAGTTTAAAAACAAAACAACTGCAAAATAATAATAATAATAATAACATTATTACAAGACAGCTCTGCAGTGTTTGCACAGGCACAGTACGAACGGTTGGATGCTGCTTGTAGCTTTCAGCAGCAGGATAACCTCACGACGGCCGACCACAATAATATATATATATATATATATATATATATATATGTATAAACAGGTTTGATTCTCATTCGACCATACGATCGACGATCAGGAGGTGGTCGTCAGATGTTGACCGCAACTTGATACTCCATGAACACTACACGATGCAGGACGCACGATTAACCTGAAACTTGGTTCAAAAAATTCCTGCATGAAAAATCATCTTGCACACTGTAAAGCACGTTTTACAACATCAAATGAATGTTGTAAAGAGAGAATGTGGAGAGAATGTGCGCATGTTTGCGCACATTCTCTCCACATGCAAAAAAAAAAAAAAGCGATGACACTTCCAGGGCTCCGTAAAAATGCCTGTTTATACAAATAAAAAAATGGAATATTTTACAAAAGCACATTTAAACACCAACACACGACAGACGTCACATTAACGTGTTGGTTTACATAATGAATGACTGAACCAATCAGTGTTTAGCAGAGGCACGTTTACCCAGAATCCTTTGCGATCTGTCTCTTTGTTACAAAACGTCAGAATTACTGCATTATTCAACATTAAAAGATATATGTTATATTTTAACTTTGTACAAATGACAGAATTGACATTAATGGAGTTATTCTATCGGTATTAATGTTATTTATAAATCAACACCATAACTCAATATGACTTTATTTTTCAAGACCTGCACATGACCTGAGCTTTGTCATTGATAGCGAGCTGGCTTTACGGCTGTTCTCAGGGTGCCTCTGTGTTGGGAAGGCGTAACAAGAGCTTCCAGCAGGGGCCAAATGTTGAAAGAAAAAAGTGTGGTCTCGTTGTTTGGGTCTCGGGGTGTTTCTGTGCTTGGAGTGCTGTAGTAAACGAGCTTCCAGCTGGGGCAGACTTGAAAGGAAAAAGTGTGGTCTTATTGTTTGGGTCTGTTGTTATTTTTAATATTATTAGAAGCTATTAAATTTGTTTTACTAGTAGTTGTAAATGTGCCAGAGATAATATTGGAATTTATCTGTTATCGGTTATCTGTAACTTCCGATACATTTTTGGGTGGTTTATTGTTTTGTCTTTATCGAAGATAACTTTTCAGTTATCTAATTATCTGTTATCGAAGTTAATTTTTTGGTTATCTGTGCCCACCACTGCATAAGTACGACTAGTACTGATCGTACTCATCGTATTATCGCAATAACATAGCAAATAAATAACAGAAAGTTATCAGAGAACGGTTACTCCTCCATTCTGCCATCACCGCCACAATCCTGACAAAGATTAGTGGCAGGTTTGATTAACACGCGGAGGGATTGCACACAAACCTACATTTCTACATGTACTGTAGAAAACAATTCCTGTATCTCACACACGCTGTGATTTCAAATTAGAAATCCAGATGCATCTAACATTTTGTGACAACCTCACAAAAACGTGTCAGTGGATTTGCACAGAGGAGACAGAAATAGGGACGATCCACTCTGAAGTGTGCACGTGCCATCTATTTAAAAAGATCAATGTGAGCTGGAGTTTATGTTCTTCAGTTGTGCCAGAAACAGTATTTTACTGGAGCTTTGTACGTCAAACAAGTTGTGATCTTTTCTGTATTACTTTATAAAAAACTGTTTGGAAAATATGATAAAAAAAACTTCCTACACTTGAAAATATTATGTCTGGTAGTTTTCATTGTTAGTCTTTTGTTTGTTTTGTGACCCAGAAGACACTGCAGCCAGCAAACTCAACGTGTTCTGACAACGAATATTTTTAAAAGAAAAAATGTTGACCCCCGCCCCAAAAAAATCTGTTTCATGAATGAGGTCCACTGGGTTCCCACTTCCAGCTGCGTGTTGTAAATTAAATAGTCAGTGTATTGTAGGGTCTGTGAATCAGTGTTTAAAAAAAAACACAGGGAAGGGATGGCGTTCAGTATTTACACCTTGAGTGAAAGGAGCTTTATTGTTGAATTGTAAAGGAAAGTTGTGGGGAGGGAAAAGAGATTGAATCCACATCAGCAATAAATGACCCGATAATGGCGGCTGCTGTGTTTTTCTTTAACGTCTCTTTATTTACATGAACTCGTTGAAAAAGGCACTTACAAAAAGATTTCTGATCCAATCCTCTCTCTCTCTGTCTTTCACACACAGAGACACACAAATCAAAAAACTCTCAAGCTCTCAAAATGATAATCATATTAACTAGCTGCTTGCATGTGTTATATATAAATGATAGTAAATACTTTGTGATGAAACAGTTTAATTAAAGTGGTCAGACCCTGTAAATGTAATTGACAAAAAAACCCAAAAACAACAACAACAACAAAAGTCCACTGATCTCACATTGAAGACACGACCAGACTTAATCTCATTCATGCACATCTCCACATGGTGTGCTCACAGTGTGAACTTTCACTGAAATCCACCGAACAGTTTAGGATGAGCTGCGTTTTCATGATTGGTGAATGGATAGACCAACTGACAAACTTTTTTTGATGGGATATAAAAAAAAGAAAACCTAGACATTTTAAAAGAATCAACTTCGCTGAATTTGACATAATTCTAAACTTTAGAAATTAGAGGATTCTTTAAAAAAGAACAACAACAACAAAAAAAACAATTGACAACCAGGCACTAAAGGAAATTTCTTTTAGTTCTCTCTTTGTAACTCACATTTTGCAGCATGAAATAAGACTACATTCAAAATCTTGCACATATGCTGAAGAAAAGAATTTAAAATTAATTCTAGCATCTCAGTTATAAGTTAATGTCTTATTTGAGAACAGTGAATCATAATAAAATATTATTACCAATCAAGGCTCTTAATTCTTGATTCATCTTTGATAACAGCACTTCATATCTAGTAATACTGTGAGAAATCTTGGAGTTATTTTTGATCAGGATATGTCATTCAAAGCGCATATTAAACAAATATGTAGGACTGCCTTTTTGCATTTACGCAATATCTCTAAAATCAGAAAGGTCTTGTCTCAGAGTGATGCTGAAAAACTAATTCATGCATTTGTTTCCTCTAGGCTGGACTATTGTAATTCATTATTATCAGGTTGTCCTAAAAGTTCCCTAAAAAGCCTTCAGTTGGTTCAGAATGCTGCAGCTAGAGTACTGACGGGGACTAGCAGGAGAGAGCATATCTCACCCGTGTTGGCCTCCCTTCATTGGCTTCCTGTTAATGCTAGAATAGAATTTAAAATTCTTCTTCTTACTTATAAGGTTTTGAATAATCAGGTCCCATCTTATCTTAGGGACCTCATAGTACCATATTACCCCATTAGAGCGCTTCGCTCTCAGACTGCGGGCTTACTTGTAGTTCCTAGGGTTTGTAAGAGTAGAATGGGAGGCAGAGCCTTCAGCTTTCAGGCTCCTCTCCTGTGGAACCAGCTCCCAATTCAGATCAGGGAGACAGATACCCTCTCTACTTTTAAGATTAGGCTTAAAACTTTCCTTTTCGCTAAGGCTTATAGTTAGGGCTGGATCGGGTGACCCTGGACCATCCCTTGGTTATGTTGCTTTAGACGTAGACTGTGTTTCATAATTATTGTATGGCCTTGCCTTGCAATGTGGAGCGCCTTGGGGCAACTGTTTGTTGTGATTTGGCGCTATACAAGAAAAAAGTTGATTGATTGATTGATTACTTGGAACATACATTGCTGATGGGTTTGAGGCACAGTTGAACAGTGGCAGTGCTATTTCCGCCCAGCAAGACAGTCCGAAGTTCAAAATCCACCCATCAGCCCATCTACTTGTACATCTGGAGTTGTAGCTAGAAGTGCAGAGTGGAACTTGTGCAAAATCAACATGCAGATCCATAGTGAGAACCCTGAGCAAAACGGAACCAACCAAAGAGTTACACATGTGCCTGGTGATATCACTGAATTTGTACTAGAACGATTTAACCACTGCTGTAATCCCCTGCAGAAAATTCACCATGCAGAGCCACTTGTGGCTGAGGGGTTTGGTGTGTGCCACATGAATCTGTCTGTGCTTCCTGTCTTTGTCCACTGTCTTTATCATAAAAGCTGAAATGCCCTCCAAAGATATATTTATTTTAAAAAAATCATCCACCTTTATTGTTCATTGCTCAGCTTACCATGCAGAGCAGGTGGCTCTGTGGGATAGGAGTTGGACTATACTACTAGTTGGAATATAGAGACTGGGGATTCACTGTAATTCTGCACTTCACACTACCTGTCTGTGTCTTTACACAAGACAATCTGCATTCAGCCAGTACACCCAGTTGTAAACCAGATTTAGCTGGAGAAGTAACCTACAATGGACTAGTGTCCCATCCAAGGGGAGTCATAGACTCTCCATTTGCAGCACGCTATGGAATTTGGGAATAAGCAATGGTGTCATGGGTGTCAAACGGCCTCTACATGTAGGACTTCTTCTATCTTACCAGAGAGGTCAGCGCTGTGGAGGTATAGTGCTGTGCGTTGCTGTATCCACCACAGTACAGAACGCCTCGGGCTCTGAACAGCAACTATTCAGGCAGACAACAGGTCCATCCACACATCTCAAAAGTAACCATCTATCTTCCATAGCCAGGTGAAACACGGGTGCTCTCTTGATGGCCCTCCTGATGCTGATGTTCCCTCACAATGCAAGTGATACTCCTCAGTATTGTCTCCATACGTAACCTCTCATTTGACACAAATTCTTTTCAGTGGTACCTAAGGGTCTTCTGAAAACACCTAGTACCAAATACATCAAGTGACGTGACGTGCGATCAGGGGAGGCAGGTGAGGAATGTAAAATGAAAAAAATAATTAAATGGTTATATTTATCCAGTGATTTGTACTATAAAGTTATTTTCCATTTAACTTCACCAGTTTTAGATTTTTTTTATTCAAAATTGCTGATTTTTCACATGTACCGTTCAAATACTGAGAGGAGACATGTGGTGAGGCAGCAGCCAGCTGTGCCTCACCGTGGATTGCACAGTCACTGGGCTAACTGTTGGCATGCTGTGCAGTGAGACTGTATTACTGTGTCTCTGTATGTCGCTATTAAAATTTTATCCTCAACTTCAATTCCATAGTTTAGCTGATGTGCATAATGTACAGTGTTTTTTATCAACAGCTGTATGTGTGTGTAACATGTTTCGTGTGCTGAGCGATCATAAAACGGCTGCAAAAAGGCACTAGGTGAGACACGCAGTTCTCCTGCCTCATGTTAGGGGGCACTAGTGATCCCTGGGATTCTTCTTGCAGCAACTCCTCAGCTGCAGAGTAAGTGACAGCAAGCTACTGACAGGTGGGTTGGTCAAGGATGTTTGGACACAAATGTGAGGTTCACACAAACAGTTCTGGTTGGCAAAAACATTAGTGAGGTGGAAAGCAATGGTCAGTACACAGGAAGGCAATCCAAAATACACATAAGAAGTACAAAAATCATCAGGCTTTGGCGAGGTCGGAAAAATGGGCAGGAGCTCGAAAAACACACTGTGGCAGGCAGGACTATGGAACACGAGAACAACAGCTGGAGAGAAGGCACAAGACACATCAATCTGGTGAGGAACAAACACACCCAGTGAGTTTATATAATCCCAGGTGATGAGTTGCAAATGAGGAACAGGTGTGCGTGGAAAGCACCAGAACAAAAGCGTGGCCAGAGAGAGAGAAAAACACCCACCACCAAGAACCCAGGGACAGACAAGAGAGATACAGACAGACAGACCAAAGCAGAAAAACCCAGCAAGAATATAAACACACAGAAAAACAATGAAAATAATAAAACAGAGCAGACACAAGACAGACAAGCAAACAAAAACTCAAACCCTGACAGCTACAATTTATTTTTTCCTCTGGCTTTTAGTTTTAGAATGGAGAAAAACATCCAAACTGAAACAATTTTCAAAACTGCAATTTCAATCAAAGGAGGAGATAATAACTAAAGGACGACCAACGCCGGAGCTAAAAGGTTTGCTTCAGACACGTGACAGAAGACCTGCTTTTTTCAAATGGAGCAGTACACATGTAAAGTTTGGCTGTGTGGATGTCCAGCAAGAAACTGCCCTTTTCTGCTTTTCCTGCCTTCTTTTCTCCACTTGTGACAATGTCTGGTCTTAGATGGGGTATTGTGACCTGAAGAATTTACAAAGAAGTGTCATCACAGACGAGTGGTCGACCGCTCACATTCAAAGCCAGAAAAGGCTCAAAACATACATTCGGAACAGGACTGATGAAGGATGATTTCTTCCCTGGCAGTGATCTCCACTGAGACAGAGACTTTAAAGGAAGATAAGGAAGACTTCTACAAACAAGCCATCAATGCTTTTGTTCAGAAGGAGCGGCACATGGACTTCATTTATAAGTAAAGGGAAATCCATAATAACGTTTTAAATGTGCTTTTTTGTGTGCTACAGTTTGTATGTGTAAAGAATGTTGATATGAAATTTGAAACATAACCAGTTAACTGCTGCCAATCAAATGGTGAATAAGATACTCTGTGGGGTTCATATGTTTGTAAATCTGATTGTGATGAAATCAGTACCTCACCAACCATCAACCTCACCGCACATCACTGATCAAGTGGTCACCGGCAGTAAGACAAGAAGCACGCGAACAAGCGAACTTTGTTCTAGGGCAAAGGTATCTGCATCCCCAAACACCTCTCTGTCCAGCAACCTCACAGCTCCATAAGGTCCACCCAGCTGTCTCTCAATTTAACAGCCTGAGTTCCCCGAGACATGAACGTCAGTGCAGAGATCAATTCTTCTCACTATGATCACACTCCTCACTAAATTCTATTTACGGTAACCATGTCATCTATCCCGCTACACTACAATACAGTGTTTGGTTTGTGGTAGCAGGTGCAAACCACAGTGTTGCTGTGATGCTGGATGCCTGAAATAGAAGGGCGCTCAGCACGATGTTAGAGAAGACCATCACATGGGAATGCGGAAAGTAAATACAACGCACCACAGAGGTGCGAGTGACTCCAGTGAGCTGCTATGTCAGGATTATCAACCCCTCCCAGGGGGACTGTGGCCCAGCCACATCAGGGGCAAATATTTACATCGTATTGATTTCTTGTGGGTCTGTCCCCGCTTAAATAATCAGGACGGCAGAGGTGGACTGGCTAAACAGAGCACAATGCAGACTGACAAGAACACGTGCAGACATGCACACGAGTTTGTTCTTACGCAGGCTAAAAATACAGACTCCTATTAGTCCACTGTTACATTCTCCCACTCAGCCCCCACCCCCTCTGTTTCTGTCACGCCAAGTCAAAGCACTGCAGTGACGTATCTCTGGCTACTTTGTTAAACGAAATCATAAAAAGCCTGTTGCCACAGCAACAGCTCCCTGTGTTGCTATAGCAACCAGCAGCCATGTCAAGGTGGTGCATTCTTCCCTACTGAAAGGGAAAAGGAGGAGGGATGGACGACCAATCACGAGCAAGAGAACAGCCAGCAGGGCTTTGAAAGAGGAGGACGATGGGAGTGCTAGAGTCCCTTTATACAAAAAGTAGCAGCAACTGAGAATATGCCACCATTTTGGGGCCAACTGTGCCGAACTACTGATGTGACGCTCACACAGTGCACTCTAACTATGCATGCATAACGCAATGCCACTGCACAAACTTGGGACAGGTTAGGGACTACTTTGAACGTAATTTTTTTCCTGGCTTGACTAGGATTATTTGATTTTTGTTTTTGTTTATTGAGATTGTATGGAGAGGTAGGTATATGAGTATAAGCCACAATAGATTTCTTGTAAAAGGATATTGGTTTGTTTGAAAAATTGAACAGTAAATAAAAAGTGAGAAGGTTGATGATTGTGAATAAATGTAATTATATTGTAAGCAACAATGATAATTTGGATTATCTCATGATGGCTGGATAGAAGTTGAACATATTACATGTAACAAAGCAGGGCTTATAACTTAAAATGATGTAACTACTTTGATTAACTGAATAGGAGGAGATTTAAAAATGCACCTTTGTTTATCCTTTAAACAGTACATTTAACAGGTTTCCGAGGCAATAAACTCATACATACAAACATAACACATTAAGACACACACACATTCACACACACCCACACACAGACTATTATTGGCCGATGCACACAGTAAACTAACCTTTTCTGTTTTCAACATTTTTGTTATATTTTCCTGCTTCACAAAGCTTTGAAGATGAAGTTGATTCCATGGCTGATTGTATTTTCCCAAATTTTTCATCTGTTAGGATCTGGAGGGAATCTATACATATTGAACCCCTTGTTATGTCTACTTGTGCATCCAAATTCACAACAACCCGGCATTTTCAGTGAATAAATAAATCAAATTTAAAAACTGGATATACACGTAGATAGCTTAACAGCAAACACGAATTTGGTCCCAAGATGGCACGAGTCGGGTAACCATTTTTTTTTTTTGGTTCATCATGTCGCTACTCTCTGTGTAAAGGGACTCTAGCGAGTGCTGCATCAGTCTGACACCTGCTGGTCACATCTGGGTGATGCAGGGAACGTCCTAAAGGAAGGAGGGACATTCATGGGTGACGACATGACGTATCAGGGTATGTAACAGTAAAAATGAGTAATGGCTTGTGTGATGTGCTCACCAGTGCACAGTCCCTCTGCCTCATGGTCTTCAGAATGTGAAGTACTGCGTCGTGGATGCTGACAAACACCCGACTTTTTGGGATGGACTCTGAGAAGAAACCCGCTGTTCCCAGCTGTTCCATGACACAACCTAAAATTTGAGTGCACAAACACACATCGATAGTGAGAAATGTCACAAAGCAATGACACTAACACAGTCAAGCTTCAGTTCTTTTGAAAAAAAACTTGTGTCTGGAGTATACATTGTTTGTCAGTATACGAGGGCTGTCAATAAAGTATAGGTCCTTTTTATTTTTTTCAAAAACTATATGGATTTCATTCATATGTTTTTACGTCAGACATGCTTGAACCCTCGTGCACATGCGTGAGTTTTTCCACGCCTGTCGGTGACGTCATTTGCCTGTGAGCACTCCTTGTGGGAGGAGTCGTCCAGCCCCTCGTCGGAATTCCTTTGTCTGAGAAGTTGCTGAGAGACTGGAGCTTTGTTTCATCAAAATTTTTTCTAAACCTGTGAGACACATCGAAGTGGACACGGTTCGAAAAATTAAGCTGGTTTTCAGTGAAAATTTTAACGGCTGATGAGAGATTTTGAGGTGATACTGTCGCTTTAAGGACTTCCCACGGAGCGAGACGTCGCTCAGCGCTCCCAGGCGCCGTCGTCATCCTGTTTCAAGCTGAAAACCTCCACATTTCAGGCTCTATTGATCCAGGACGTCGTGAGAGAACAGAGAAGTTTCAGAAGAAGTCGGTTTCAGCATTTTATCCGGATATTCCACTGTTAAAGGAGATTTTTTTAATGAAAGACGTGTGGACGGATTGCAGCGTCGGCTCGCAGCCACCGCGACGCTCCGCCACAGGAAAAACACCTCTGTTGGAAGCCTTAAGGACAAGTTGGAACATGTCCAGCTGTTAAACAATTTCTCAGATACTCCACTGAAAGCCATCAAAAGCCGCCTGGATTTTACAAATGGTTATCAACACGGAGGTGTTTTTCCTGTCGGCTGCGTCCCGACGCGTGGACCCGTCCGCACGTCTTTCATTAAAAAAATCTCCTTTCACAGTGGAATATCCAGATAAAATGCTGAAACCGACTTCTTCTGAAACTTCTCTGTTCTCTCACGACATCCTGGATCAATAGAGCCTGAAATGTGGAGGTTTTCAGCTTGAAACAGGCTGAGGACGGCGCCTGGGAGCGCTGCGCGACATCCTGCTCCGTGGGAAGTCCTTAAAGCGACAGTATCACCTCAAAATCTCTCATCAGCCGTTAAAATTTTCACCGAAAACCAGCTTAATTTTTCGAACCGTGTCCACTTCGATGTGCCTCAGGTTTAGAAAAAATTTTGATCAAACAAAGCGCCAGTCTCTCAGCAACTTCTTAAAGGTATACTGCCACTATTTTTTTTTTTTTTTTTTAGATTTAAGTCATAAAAATGATTTTGTTTAGCACCACTATAATTTTATCCTCAGCACTTAGATAAGGGATTCATAATATGATATTGCCAATATGATCAAAATTCATGCTGTCTGTAAACAATTTAGAATTTCAACCCCTGAGGGGGAGAAATTCAAGGGATCAGATGCTATGACCAACATTTGGTGGATTTGGAAGTGAGTTACAAGAAATCTTGTTGATGTTAACATAAGATGGGTCACAGGTGATCTCAAAACCTCACACGTGCACACACACTTCCTCCTGTAATTAGTCTGCATGACATGGATGAGGGAAAAGACAATATTCCAATGTGATAAACAGCATTTAGGTTTGAAAAGTTTGTTTTAAATATCTGTACATATGTCACAGAAGTCTCTCATTGCCTACAGTTGGCTATAAACTTTCACGATTGTTTTTGAGGCACTAGTTGACGTTAGTTGAGGAAATTATGATGATCCCTTGAAGCTCTACTAGTATAATCTCTTCATCTTCAGGGACCTCAACCCATATTGAGGACAGTAAGTTCACATCGGTTATCTCTTATGGTCTCCTCACCTTGGCAGCCTGCCAGGTAGATGTCCAAATCAATCTCTCCAAAGTCTCTGAAGATCTACGAGACATTTCAAAAAGACATTTAGAGTGTTGTGTTTTCTTTGCAGATTTCTGTGCTACCAAAGCAAGCATTCAGTATTTTAACATCTGATGATGACGTTTCAGTATCACCATCCCACCAAAACATACATTTGTTAGGATTTTCACAGTGGCAGTGTCAACAAAGCTGGTTGTCGAGATGTCCAAGATGATGCTGTGTATATCTGGTCCGGTGTCCTTTCCCACCTCCTCATCATATGTGACCCGGTTGATGCTGCTATCACCATGGTAACCTGTATCTGAGTCTGAGTCTGAGGCGGCTGTATTGTGCATATAAGCCCAGTTGACGTGGCCTTGACTGAAGCTGTTTTTGTGTGTTTCCGTCAGACTTAATATCACGCTGTTCTTCTGACTGTGCGCCTCCTCCACCTCATCAGACATGTTCCAGTCATTCATCTGCAAGTCATTCTGAGAGAACTGTCCAGGCAGGTGGCTGTCCTTTTCTTTTATCTGTGGGGTAAACAAAACAAGTACTTGTGACAACACGTGAAACCTGCTGACTGACTGATTTGATTTTAGAAGAAACTGTGTTCGCACTTGTTTCTTTGCCTCCTTTTTCGCTTTCTTTTTCTCTTTCTCCTCTTTATGCTTCAGCTTCGCATCTTCTTTCTTCTTTGCTGTCAGCAGTTTGCTCATTTCAATCCCACTCTGCACGAAGAACGACGTGTGAAACAGGAGGAAAGTGAAAATGAGGCAAACCAAGCCTGCACACAGACGCACATCCGCCTTTGCGTGCGTGCTTACTTTCTCCTGCAGAGCCTCCAGGAACATCTCAGCATTGGTATAGTAGATAGTCGTTGATGATCGAAAGATTTTAATGCCTGGAATCTCTTTGGCCTGCAGGGACACATATCAAGTTGCAGACTTCAGAAACACACACCTCTTTTCTGCTCTCATTTGCAGTTTTCACTTCCCAGAGGTGCTGTTCCTCTAAATGGAGCTCTCCTACTGCCTAATGGCCAAAAGATGCTCAAAATATATCCACAGAGAACAGAATGAGGATGATGCACTCTTACCTCCTTGTAGGTCTCTTTATCCAGATACAGGTCGGTGCCGGCCACTTGGCCAAGGATGGAGTAGTGTGGCCTGGAAGGCGTTTAAAAGACACAATTAAAGCAACAACATTCGTACCCAAATGATTGTGTTTCATTTTGCACTTACCGTTGTGTTCTGAGGATGACAGCGAGCATGGAAAAGCCAACAGAGACAGCCAGACCCATGTCCAGGTTCAGCAGGATGGTAGACATGAACGTTACCAGCCACACCAGCTAGAGGGCAGTGCAAACACAGACTCAGTGTGGTAACAAGTGTTTAAAGTGGCTAAATCAAGTTTTACATTAAACATCCTCAAAGTCTTGCCAGTGTATGTCTGGATATGTAAAATACCCCGCTATAACCACAGTTTGGACCAGAAACTCCTCATTTGAGGCTTGTATCATATATGTCACGGAGTCTGCTTGTTCTGATACACACCGAGCAGCTCCTTTCCAACTGAAACAACAGGCCCATAAAAGTGTTGTTTCTTAAAGACACACTTTATTACACTTGCACACAGGGACAGTGCATGTGGGGGTTTTGGCCCTTACAGGTATACCCACATATAGTTACTATTACACACTAATATGAGGTCCTGTGTCACCTTTCTGTAGGTCATATGACCTTTGCCCTTAGGTTTAATTCAAAACAGTTTGGACCCAGTATGGAATAAACATGGTGGCACGATGGAAGGATTGTGTGCAAGTTCAGGATAAAGTTGTCCCATTTCTTTGGATGCGATTGTGGAGAGGAGGTGACGGTCTCGTGGTTAAGTGTTGGGCTTGAGACCAGAGGATCCTCAGTTCAAATCCCAGCCTGACTGGAAAATCACTAAGGGCCCTTGGGCAAGGTCCTTAATCCCTTAGTTGCTCCCGGTGTGTAGTGAGGGCCTTGCACGGCAGCAGCCTCACATCGGGGTGAATATGAGGCGTTATTGTAAAGTGCTTTGAGCGTATGATGCAGATGGAAAAGCGCTATATAAATGCAGTCCATAGACAGACTTGACCAAATGTCAAAAGCACACAGAGCCATCGATTCCATTCAATTTATTCATATGACGCCAAATCACAACATAATTTGCCCCAAGGCATTTTACAATCATATATTATGATAACACTGAATAATTATTTTGCAAGATGCAATATTAAATATTTAAGGCCTGGTTGTTGCACTCTCTGTTTACCCATTCTAATTCAGGTTGCAACACCTCAGTATCAACAGAGCACATGTTATAAACATGAATATTTTCTTTTAAGTCACCTGGTGACATGTATTAACTTGTTGAAAATGGGGAAAATATGCCCCCTTTTAATATTTGCACAGTAAATGACTAGAAAACTCTTAAATAGGATTTTGTCATACCAAATCAACCTTGTTGGTTTTCCATAACATCGGCACATCCATGAACTGCTGAAACATTCCCTTCAAATTCACAAACACAATTGTGCATAGGACAGCCTAAAAAGAAGTGCAGATGGATTAAAAAAATACAGTCTTTACTAAATCGCCGACCAGGAGAGACACACACAAAGAAAATGCTCAAGATAAAGGAACCATGTTACCTTTGGGAGATCTTCAAAGAATGCACCAATTTTTAAAACAGTGATCAGCACAATGACGGATGAAATGACGCCAGCAACCTGCCCAATTGCACACAAACATGAGCTGCAAACGGTCATAACTTGAACATAGAAAGGCAGAAAAATATATTCTTTGTGCACAGATGCACGTTTGTGGGTTTACTTGTGTCTTCCCGCCTGTGCTCTCCTGCACAAGACTGCGGGACAAGGAGGAAGTGACTGCGTAACACTGAAAGCAGCCACCGACTGTGTTACTGAGCCCCAGAGCAACCAGCTCCTGCGGAGACAGAGACAGAAGGAAATAAATCTCATCTTAACATGAGGAAACAACATATGAGCCAGAATAACATAGCATTTAATGGGGTTGTTAAAATTTATCTTTGTATGTCTGGCATCTTTAACCTACAGGTCAATAACAGTGCGTGACTCACTGATGGGTGTGTCAACATATCACCACTGTGTGGGATGCGGTTCAAAGCGTATTTAAGTCACACTTGATTACATAACGCTTGTTGGGCATTAAAGATGTAGCAGGCCAGCACTTAGAGGCTGAGTGCTTCCAGCTCTGTGCACAGTAGAAGGATCCCAGTCACTTGACACACAAAGACTGTAGTAGCACTGAATAAGGTACTTCTGCTTGTTTTAATACACTCAACAAAAATATAAACGCAACACTTTTGGTTTTGCTCCCATTTTGTATGAGATGAACTCAAAGATCTAAAACTTTTTCCACATATACAATATCACCATTTCCCTCAAATATTGTTCAGAAACCAGTCTAAATCTGTGATAGTGAGCACTTCTCCTTTGCTGAGATAATCCATCCCACCTCACAGGTGTGCCATATCAAGATGCTGATTAGACACCATGATTAGTGCACAGGTGTGCCTTAGACTGCCCACAATAAAAGGCCACTCTGAAAGGTGCAGTTTTATCACACAGCACAATGCCACAGATGTCGCAAGATTTGAGGGAGCGTGCAATTGGCATGCTGATAGCAGGAATGTCAACCAGAACTGTTGCTCGTGTATTGAATGTTCATTTCTCTACCATAAGCCGTCTCCAAAGGCGTTTCAGAGAATTTGGCAGTACATCCAACCAGCCTCACAACCGCAGACCACGTGTAACCACACCAGCCCAGGACCTCCACATCCAGCATGTTCACCTCCAAGATCATCTGAGACCAGCCACTCGGACAGCTGCTGGAACAATCGGTTTGCATAACCAAAGAATTTCTGCACAAACTGTCATAAACTGTCTCAGGGAAGCTCATCTGCATGCTCGTCGTCCTCATCGGGGTCTCGACCTGACTCCAGTTTGTCGTCGTAACCGATTTGAGTGGGCAAATGCTCACATTCGCTGCCGTTTGGCACGTTGGAGAGGTGTTCTCTTCACAGATGATGCGAAGGAGATGTGTTGCACTGCATGAGGCAAATGGTGGTCACACCAGATACTGACTGGTATCCCCCCCCAATAAAACAAAACTGCACCTTTCAGAGTGGCCTTTTATTGTGGACAGTCTAAGGCACACCTGTGCACTAATCATGGTGTCTAATCAGCATCTTGATATGGCACACCTGTGAGGTGGGATGGATTATCTCAACAAAGGAGAAGTGCTCACTATCACAGATTTAGACTGGTTTGTGCACAGTATTTGAGGGAAATGGTGATATTGTGTATGTGGAAAAAGTTTTAGATTGTTGAGTTAATCTCATACAAAATGGGAGCAAAACCAAAAGTGTTGCGTTTATATTTTTGTTGAGTATATGTGTAGTGGAAAGCATTTGGGCCAAAAGTCAAACTAA
The DNA here is from genome assembly GCF_902500255.1 of Thalassophryne amazonica. Taxonomy (NCBI): domain Eukaryota; kingdom Metazoa; phylum Chordata; class Actinopteri; order Batrachoidiformes; family Batrachoididae; genus Thalassophryne; species Thalassophryne amazonica. Next base: position 79,602,930 of record NC_047108.1, read on the forward strand.
TTTTCATTCAAGGTTACTGTTGTATTCTTGCAGCCTGACTGTCCACCAATGTCAATGTGCTATCTTCAGAAAAATTGCAATAATTATGAATATATTTAAAGAACAACAGCCTTAGTTGCCACCAGAACCCTGAGCAACAAGCCTTCATTAGCAACTTCACAGGCTGGTCTGTTTTTATTTTGTGTTATGATCTTTATGTATGTTAAAAGAAATCCTTTTGGCCCAAAATGTGAAGCTTGCTTCCTCACATGTATCTATCAGAACCCCAAATTTCAAAACTGAATGTGCAGTTGTTTATGTGATGCCACTGATGGAAAATCTGCGCTGTCTCATTGACGCACTTACTTTCTCCATTAAGGCTATGCTTATTCTGCGAATTGCAGGGAAAACAACAGCAATCTGAGATTTCTGACGTCTCCTAATCCGGATCACCTCCAAAATTCAGTGGAGTCTTCCATGCCCTAATATCTATCTGTGGTGCAAATTTGGTGAGAATCCATGAAGTAGTTTTGACATAATCCTTCAAAGCCTATATAAAGTGAAATCTTGATCCAGACTCCGGATCCAGATCCAGATCACCCCCAAAGTGTAATGTAGTCTTCCATGGCCTAATATCTATCTGTGCTGAAAATTTTGTCGAAATCCATGCAGTAGTTTTAACGTAATCCTGCTAAAAGACAGACAAATAAATAAATAAATGTTGATGATTTTATTACATCTTTAGTGGACACAAATGTCATAGCTACACAGAAGCCAACAGCATTGACAAGACATAGTGTTTCGTTCGTGGTAATTTTGTCATAATTTTTCAATAATTTTGTTAACCACCTTGACTTAAATTGTTACGCCATCTTTTCATTGGATACTTGGGTACTGCTGGAATGACTCAGATGAAGAGGGAACATCAGCAACAACATTTAGCATTTTGTCCATGTGGCACATCTCTGTTGACATGATCCACCATGCAGGTGGCTCAGTGTTGAAGACCCCTGTGGCCGGAGACGGCCAAGGGCAAGCCCACGTTTCACATGGCTGTGGGACACAGACAATTACTTTTGAGACGTGAGGATGGATCTGTTGTTTGGTGGTTCTGTAGCGTGGTGAATGCATTGTTGACTCGTGTGGTACCAGTGCATTCTCCTGACCTGACCTTGAGTTAAAGATGAAAGTCTACAGTGTAACACATTTTGATTTGTTTCACTTCGACTCCACTGTGTTGTTGTACAGAGGCAAAATTACAAAAAACTGCTGTTGCTGTCCAAATATATATGGACCTGAGTATGTGTAAACTTAAGGTAACTACAGGAGTATACAGTAACATTTCTCAAATCATCAGCATTATTTTTTGATAACTATTGATTCCATATGGACGATTATGATGGGATGCACTTTTTGAATTAGTTGACAGATAGAACACAAATATGGATAACAAAGTGCATTTAAAATACAATATTGTCAATGTAGAAGGTTGCAGATCTGCATGTGATGAGTTTGCATAGTGGACAACCAGAACAGAATGACACAGTTCTGCACTGTGTATGAGCAAAATTAACATACAATACACTAAAACTCATTTCGCTCTCAGGTTTTCCCAAACTGAAATCCAGTTGCTGCACTGTGTATTGACTGGTTGGACACACGTCCCTGTCAACCTCCACAAGAGGCTGAGATGATCACATTTCAGCCTCTTCTGTAGATTTGGAAATCATCCAGATTTACAAGATCCAGTAAACAAAAATGATTTGAGTGGTGCCCCATAACACTTGGAATAATAGCTCTGGTGCAATATGAGAAGACATTTATTTCAACAACTATTATAGCAGCAGTCATTTCTGTTCCTGCTGTTATGCTCTTAATGAGAAAACATACCGAGTGTCTAAAAAGCTCAGAATAAATTGTGACTTGCATTGACCCTCATTATGTCTATTACACAGTAAAATCACCAGTGTAAAACTAACACTGTCAGTGTTAGTTTAACACTGGTGATTTTACTGTGTATGCACAATAAGGGCACTCATTCAAGCACATATCTCTGACAAGATAAAAGCTTTTAATGTTTAGAAAAAAGGTTTAAAATATCTTGGGTCCAACATTTTATCTGGTTCTCCAAAAAACAAACAAACAAACAAACAAACAAACAAACAAAAAAACAAAAAAACAAACAAAAATGGTGTCTTTTCTATTAGAAACACATACTTGTCACCAAATTTAACATTATTTTGTGAGTATTTACTACCAAACACACACACAAACACAACAACACACAAACAAACAAAGAAAGCACAAACAAAGCAAAACAACAACTACAACAACAAGACAGTTCAAATAATATGATGGAGGCCTTGGGCCACATTCAGAAAAAAATTAAGTTGTATCACATGGCTTAAAATGATGCAGCTGATCTGCTCTGTGTCAGCCTGATCCCATCAGATCTCAGAAGCTAAGCAGTGCAGGGCCTGCTTAGTACTTGGATGGGAGACCTCTTTGGAACACCAGCGGCTGTGTGTGTTTCTCTAGGTTACACTGGAGTTGTGTCAGGGCTTTCATCCGCTGTGGCGACAATAATCAAGTTACAGTTGGGGGTGATGCCTGACATCACATCACTACCTGATCTGATTGGTTTTTCTTTCTTTCTTTGTTTCTTTCTTTCTTTCTTTTTGTGCCTGGCACTCTACTACAGAAAATCTGACTTTATTCCCCACATTTTGACTTTTTTTGTAATGCAAAATTTAAAAAAGAAATTCCTCTATTTCCCCCCATTAATGTGACCCTGCTGTCATACAAGATGCAAAGGTTTGTACGGTAAACTGGGTTTTGTGTGTCTGTCAAATGTAAGCAGCTTCATTCTGAATCTGACCCAGTTCAGTCCAGTTATTTGCATCCGTAGAACAGCTGAATTGATTCGATCAAAGGGGGGAGTAAAGGTTGATCCAGGAACAGATGTAAAACCTTTTATATCATTTCCTCAACAGCGTGACAGTGCTGACCAACTGTAATTAAGCACAGAGTAAAGTCTAATATTAGATCAAAGTCTGACTTGTTATAGTGACTCAGACATACAACATTGTGACATTTAATCGGGCTGCCACTCCAAATATAGTTCTCATAGCTCTATGTGGACGTGTGTGTGTGTGTTCCTCACCTGATTGCTGTCAACTTTGTAGCCGTGTTTGAGGGCAAACGTTTTGCCCAGGGAAATGTTGACGGCGTAGCCCACAATAGCCACGGCAAACGCGTCGCCTATCACATTTGAAAACATGCTTGCATCTGGAGCGACAGGCGCCTTCAGCCTGCAGTAATTATGACAGAGGGAGAGATAAATGGTTCAGATTTTCATTATTGTGTACAACCTGTGAATTAGGGTGGTGTACATATTTCTTAAAGATACAAGTAATAAGACATCTTGAAAATGCAGGAATTAAAAAAATAGGCTTCTGGGTAAAGGTTTGTCTTGCTTGACAGAAATGTTGAGTCAAGCAGCAATGGCCTTGGTGGGCTTGAAAGAAACGGTCAAACTAATTTCTACATGTAACTTCAAAACAAGACATATGAGGAGTCCAAACATTTTACTTTGAAGGGCCATGAATTGATCTGGATGGAGGGCTACGAGCCAAAACTAAATGCCAATGTGGTATACACCTGGGATTCAAGACCCAACTAGGGGGTTGTCAAAGGGCTGCTCACAGGCTGGTCAAAATTAGAAGTGCTCAGCAGAAAAAAAAGAAAAAAAAAGGAAAAAAAAAGGGAAAAAAGAAAATAAGGTAAAAAAGGAAAAAAGGAAAAAAATGAAAAAAAAAATGAAAAAAGAAAAATAACAGAAAGGAAAAAAGAAAAAAAGGGAAAAAAGAGAAAAAGAAAAAAGGAAAAAAGAAAAAGAAAAAAAAAAAGAAAAAAATTAGAAGTGCTCATGTTATATATAAAGTCAAAATGAATCAGTATTGGACAATCCATCGTGATTAAAAAGATTATTTTCGTTTCAATGTGCCACAGAGAAAATACTATAATTGAAGTTATATATGTGCCATAGAAATAAAGAAAAAATATTGGATTGAATCACATTATTCTTTTGCGGTGTGTGTGCAGACAATTGAACATACTGGGGGCTCAGCCTTTCTTCGAGTAAAATAGGTGGGTTCTCTCAGGAAAAAAAAGGTTGGGAATCACTGTTCTAAATTATAAAAAAATGATGAACACAATATTATATTTAATCTTCTTAGCAGATTAAACATAATGTGCACAATCACATACTTCAAGAGCAGGGCAAATATAAACTTACCCACTGGGTATCTCTCCAACCACGTCTATGTTGTATTTAGAAGGAAGCTCACAAAAATGAGTGATGATGGTTGCTGCTATGACCTGTTGAAGACAAATTACAAATTTGTACCTTCTCCAGATTACAACCTTTTAAAAGCCAAAAACAGTCAACAATGTCACATCCATCACTTCTTTGCCTCCTGCCGGACTGTAGATTAGATTGCATGTGTTTAACCATGCAGCACTTATTACATAAGATAGTTAAACATAACAACAAAGAAATGACTTACAACTACAAGCTCTATAGGGATGGGCAGAGGCAGCTTATGTCTGTAACAAGCATTTAACTCTTTGACCACAATAAGAACTGCGAGTGCCACCAGGCTGACCACCAGCTCTGGTATCAGCGTCTGAGGTAGCAATGAGCAAATATTCACCACAGTCTGTGAAGAGACAATCAAGGAGAAAAAGAGACAAACAGAGAACAAGGAAAGGGGGAAGCATGGAGACCAAATCAGTCATCATATTGTTAGAAAACAACAAAGTGCGCAAAACAGGGCTGCACTCAAAAAACTGATGCATTGGATGAACTCAGTTCAATTATGTGCAGGATTTCTATTTAATAAATACGAGGTCTATTAGAAACGTATCCGACATTATTTTTTTAAAAAAACCATATGGATTTGAATCACGTGTGATTACATCAGCCAAGCTTGAACCCTCGTGGGCATGCGAGAGTTTTTTCACGCCTGTCGGTGACGTCATTCGCCTGTGAGCACGCCTTGTGGGAGGAGTGGTCCAGCCCCCTCGTCGGAATTCCTTTGTCTGAGAGACTGGCACTGTGCTTCATCAAAATTTTTTCCAAAACTGTGAGGCACATCCGAGTGGACACCATTCGACACCATTGGAAGCCTTAAGGACAAGTTGGAACACGCCCTGCTGTTAAACAATTTCTCAGATACTCACTCAACTGAAAGCCACCAAAAGCCGCCTGGATTTTACAAATGGTTATCAACACGGAGGTGTTTTTCCTGTGGCGGGCGCGCCAATCCGTCCGCACGTCTTTCATTAAAAAAATCTCCTTTAACAGTGGAATGTCCGGATAAACTGCTGATTCCGACCTCTTCTGAAAGTTCTCTGTTCTCTCACGACGTCCTGGGTCAACAGAGGCTTAAATTTGGAGAATTTCAGATTGAAACAGGAGGACGACGTCGCCTCGGAGCGCTGCGCGACGTCCCGCTCCGTGGGAAGTCCTTACAACGATAGAAACCATTCAAAATCTCTCATCAGCCGTTAAAATTTTCACCGAAAAACAGCTGAATTTGTCGAATGGTGTCCACTCGGATGTGCCTCACAGTTTTGGAAAAAATTTTGATGAAGCACAGCGCCAGTCTCTTAGCAACTTCTCAGACAAAAGAATTCCGACGAGGGGGCTGGACCACTCCTCCCACAAGGCGTGCTCACAGGCGAATGACGTCACCGACAGGCGTGGAAAAACTCATGCATGAGCACGAAGGTTCAAGCTTGGCTGACGTAAAAACATATGAATCAAATCCATATAGTTTTTAAAAAAAATAAAACGGTCGGTTTCTAATAGACCTCGTATATGTAGCCGCAACTCAAATAAAGCACATCCATGCAAGATAATTTAATTTAATTTAGTTGGGACTACATATATTTATTATGTGGAAATCCTGCCCATAATTGAATTGAGTTCATCCAATTAGTCATTTCATTCAAAAAACTGACTCATTGGATTGGATTCTATTTAATAAATATATGTAGTCCCAACTCATTTAAATTACATTATCTTATATGGATGTGTTTTATTTGAGTTAGGGCTACATATATTTATTAGATGGAAATCCTGCACATAATTGAATTGAGTTCATCCAAAGAGACACTTTTGAATGAGGGTAACTGTGCACCAGGAAAGGCCAGTAGTCTGCAGAGTTTAGTTTAGGCTTGAACATTGCAAGTATTGCTGATCAGTACCAATGAAAACACCCAGTTTAAATAAAAACTTGCAGATTCTTGGTTCCTGATGGCACATTTAAGTTTAAGTAATTTATTTTCATTTATATAGTGCCAAATCACAACAGAGTTGCCTCAAAGTGCTTCACACAGGTAAGGTCTAACCTTACCAACCCCCAGAGCAACAGTGGTAAGGAAAAACTCACTCTGAGGAAGAAACCTCAAGCAGACCAGACTCAAAGGGGTGACCCTCTGCTTGGGCCATGCTACAAACATAAATTACAGAACAATTCACAGAACAATTCACGGACGAATATACAAGAAATGCTATTGGCGCACAGGACAGGAGGATCGCCAACACAAATACAACTCCCATCTCTGGATGGAGCTGCACCTTAAACAGAGAGAAAAACAGAATCAGGCATCAGAAAGACAAAAAATACTGTATAATTTGCCAGCATTAAACAACAAGAAAAACAGAGAAATACTAAGGTGATCGCCGTCCACTAGCCCTAAACTTCACTAAAAGACCCAGAATTTAGGTAAAGTTGAGGCCGCGGCCTGCTCCAATTACTAATAAATGAATTAAAAGAGTAAAAAGCGTAAAACAAAACCGTACCAGTATGCTAGCCATATGAAAGGGAAAATTTCATTTACACACCCCTTATTTAAAATATGTCCATCCTGAAGACCTTAAGTAACAGCAAAGTGTCGCTGATGGCCCTGAGACCTCCACAATGTTAGAAGACCACGTAAATCACAATAATCATATTTTTTTTCAACAATAATAACATTTAGCTCAGGCAGCGTTACAGTCAGTTCAATTCATTTTTACTGATCTTTCACAGCATGACTTTCTCTGAGCTCGTATTTAACAGTGTAGGCCTACTGTTCTTTTACTCTGCAATTTTGCAGAACCGATACAAACTTCTGAGCCATTTTCTTGTGTATAAATGTGTGCCATCTATTAAATGACAAGCTCACATAAATAAGTGAGAGAGGCCCACTGAAACGAGCCGGTGTGACCCCAAACAGGTACTTGAGTTGGGATGTCGCTACATGGCATGCTGACCCTGTGGTGTAGCCACGGACCAGGGGCTCTGACAGGTAGGTTACCACAAAGCCAAACCTCACCAAACCCAACAGGATCTACAGGATGGGAGAGAAAGGAACCGGTACATAAAGAAAAATTAGTCAGACAATGCCTTGATACAGGCTGGCTATGGTTGTTGAATTCCTAAAGGCAGCTCATACCTGAAAAATTCCTGCTAGGACCGTAAGCGAGCATGCTATTTGTACTCTGAATGCATCCCGTGCATCGAAGTCCACCATTCCTGTTCCATTGGTGCTATTTTTCCTGAAGTCATCGTCTGGTGCAAGCCTCTCCGTAACACTGCCGATCATGATGCTGACAACAGCAAATGTACCTGTGCACAGATAGAAATTTACATCTTATACAAAGTATGTGTGCACACATTTTCAGGCACAAAGAGACCGTGTAGTGAGTGCTGACAACACCTTTGGTAATTATTTCCCCATGTAGTGCATATGCTTTGTCTCTCACCTACAGAGATGTGCCTGGACGTACCGAAGATGAAGTAGACAAGCACTGGGTATAGGGAGGTGTACAAGCCAAACACTGGGCGTAAGGAAGCAAGAAGAGCATATGCCATGCCTGGAAAAACGTTACAGCCATTAGTATACTTGTTCAAATGCATAACAAAACTTTAATGTAAAAAACAGGAAGAAAGAGAAGCTTTGTTTATTGTGATATGTTTTTGATGTGTGTGTATATATATATATATATATATATATATATATATATATATATATATATATATATATATATATATATATATATATATATATATATATATTTTTTTTTTTTTTTTTGATAAACCATGTGGTCGCTCTGTTGCAAACATTCACACTAACAAACCTTGTGGCAGGTGCATGATGCCCACACTGCAGCCAGAGATCAGATCCCCAATGGCGTTTTCCTTGATGGGGTAGTGAGGTAGCCAGGAGAGAATGGGGATGATACTCAGCACCATCTGCTTCAGCCTCGGCACTGAACACCTGCAAACAAACCAAAGGCACTTCAGAGGTACAATGTATTCATTGTTCAACACTTACATCACAGAGAATAGAATTTCACATCACAATTGCCCTTTGCTGATGAGGTTTTAGTTTTTGTCCACATTGATATGTTGGTTTACTAAGGCTGGCTTGACACTCTGAAACTTTCATACAACAAGATGTAGGGAACATAATTTCCATGTACCTTGACAGTTCATCCATTTTCCATACCCGCTTATTCCATTTAAGTGTAGTGGCGGGGGATAGGGGGTGGGGGCTGGAGCCTATCCAAGCAGTCATTGGCCAAGAGGCGGGCTACACCCTGGACTGGTCAATTTAGACTCAACAATTCAACTAACCTGCATGTCTTTGGCAGTGGTAGGACGTTGCAGCACCCGGAGGGAATGATTGCAAACATGAGAAGGACATGCAAACTCCATGCAGAAAGGACCAGCGAACCAAAGACTGTCTTGCTATGAGGCATGATTGCTAACCACTAAGCCACCATGCTGTAGGTGCTTAGGCAGTAACACAAAGCAATTAAAAATAATCAAAGTCTCTATGCAAGACATTTCAGTTTGCTAACTAGGTAGGTAATTTTTCATCTGTTGTATTTTCTTGATAGTTTTATAGCAAATCAGAAAAGACATTTTAACTAACTTTGTATCTTATTTTGTATTGTTTTCTCAGTGGATAATATCAATACATGTAAATTGTGATGAGTATCATTGTTTTTTCTGGTAATGGTAATCTGGAGTAATGGCTAAGTGTCCATCTGTGAAGGACAGACTGTTCAAAAGAGAGACTAATGGATGCTTTCTAGTCTGTTCAAGGATCTTGATAAAATGAGCCTCCAGGGAGTGCAGTTTACTTCTAACTCAAGGGAAATCAATAAATAGCACTTTTTTTTCCTTTTTTTTTTTGCACTTTGTGGCATTTGTATGAAACACGGATTGATATATGGTTGTTTTAGAAATGGCTCTGATTCTCAGGTTGGCTGTAACATGAACATAGTTTCATCACATTGAGAATTTTGCAACTGATGCACTTTCATTTAAGATAAGTTTCAAGTAGGTACAATGCAGAGGACTTTACACCATGCAACTCTGCAGAAATGTAGTTTCACCTATATTTCCAGTGACTAAAGTTGTGTGAAAGATTCACCATGTAAACACAGCCTAATGGGATCAGTGACCCCTAATGGAAAGGTCGGGTTTGGCTTAAAATATAAATCACAGACCAGGAAGCTATAAATATTATGGAGGACTATGAAGGCCAAAATGAGGAGAAAAATGAAAACAAGATTTTTTTTCTTTAAATTTCCAAATCTGAGAATAAAATAGAAATGTTGAAAATAAAACTACAATACCATTTCAAGAATAAATGGCATTTAAAACTTGTGAGAATAAATCAGTCATCTTGTGCAAATGTTTTCCAGTCATTTCGCATAAATTTGTTGTACTTATTGTTAAAAAACAAACAAACAAACATTGTTCACTGTTTCGGTACTTTGGCAAAATAATTTCCTTCAGAATAAAGTTGATCTTATCTTATCTTAGGTCCCCTTCACACATAGTGAGAATAAGTACAAATCAGGGCATATCATGGCGGAACAGCTCGTATGAGTGAACCACTCAAACATGGAGCCGACGGGCAGGCACACAGTGCAAGCAGCTGAAAAAAAAATGTAAAAAATACATGTCACCCACAGGATTCAAACCTGCACTTTCCAAAAGCTCTGATTACCAGACAGAAACTTTACCACTGAGCTAACATCGCTGTCCTGTGAATGGTGTGGGAAAATGCCTGATATCAAGAAGGACATGGATGTATTTAAAAAAAAATTAAAACCAAACACCATATAAAAGCACCGCATTTTCTCGAATCCCTCTTATCAAGCGAGCAGGACAAGTATGATCCATCTGATCCTCTGTAGATGACCCATGGTTGCAGATGTACAGTAGTGAAATGACATGAATGAGAAGCAGGGCAGTCATCATGTCCACATCTGCTGGCGGCGTATCCAGCCGGCCCTACACGCGTGTCCTGCCCAACGTACATGTCTTGTGGACAGCACACCGCAGGACAGACACTGCATCATGTGGAACAGAGCTCACGTGGGTGACGTGACATTCAGATCACCTGCTGCATGTTATGATCTGACGATCCATTTCACCTGGGGTAGCCTGTCAATGTGTGCTCCATGCATGCTCGCTGCAGCCCATTGCAACAGTGATATATGTTTTTATGCATATCCATGTCAGGACAGCAAGCAGACACACGCGCGTCACAGTGGACAGTTGTTATTTCATGTCCGTCCAAACACAGTACGTGTTCTCCAGCTGTGACGTCCAGAACCAGAGATCTCCACAGCTGCTCCTGTGGGCAGACACACCCCCTGTCAGTTCAGCGCACACACCGTGTCACTGTGTTTGTTTGCAAAGCCACACTCATGGGGACACTTAGACAAATTTCACATGCAGCTCAACCGTGATCATCTGCTGACTGTTGTCGTGTTAACAGTGCGAATAGCCACACATTTCCTAAATGCCATGTGGGTGGTGTTAGATGTTCGTGTGTGTCAGCTGGATTTTGGCCGACACTTTCCGCGAGAGGGTTCAACGGGCTCTCACAGCACACACTCTTTCTTTCAGCCCCTGTGTGTGCAAATATTTGTAGCAACAGGTGTTCGAGATGTTGGAGGCCGCTACGATTTTACACATTTTGCGCACGATTCCTGCTTCATGTGCACTTCATGTGCAATTCGACCTAATTCGCACCATGTGTGAAGGGGCCCTTAAGGACATAGGGATGCCTCTACAAAATGCTTTGTGTAGATGAATTGATGAAATTGTACTACAGAATCAGCTCAAAAAACAAAAATTATTTCATTTTTAGCACATAAATACAATGTGTTAGTATTACGGCTTCAAATAAAGCTGTGTCTGTTCAGAAGGAGAAACCACACAAATTTGGAAAATACAGTTGTGTAAATTAAAATTACTGGTGATGAGTTAATTTATGGCAATGATGTGTTGTATCAGATAGCAGATGTGGTGTCCGAGACAGGTTTAAAAAAAAAAAAAAAATCCTTTTTGTCAGGATTTGGGTCTTGCCAGCTTTTATTTCTTGGCTCTGTGTTCTTCAGTTACTTTTGTTTTTTTCTGTTGTGGGGTTTTTGTTCTGTTTGGGTCTGTCTTTCCTGTCTGTCTCTGCTGGCTCTTGGTGGTGGGTGTTTCCCGCTGTCTGGCCACGCCCTCCTTCTGGTGTGTTCCACACACACCTGTTCTCTACCTGCACCTCATCACCTGGGTGTATTTAAGCTCTCCATTGTGCCTTACTCCCTCGCCAGATTGTAGCACCGTGGGCCTCTTTCCAGCTCTGTTCGTGTATTTCCTTGCCTTGCTTCGTTTGCCTAATCGTGTTTTTTGACTACCTGCCTGTGTACCTCGACCACGCCTAGCCTGATGTATTTGTTACTGTTGCTCTTTTTGGACTGCCTATCTGTGTACCGACCCCAGCCTGTTTACAGAGTAAACATCTTATCTCCACTGAGCTGTGTACCTGTGTCCTGCATTTGTGTCCAGCCCGTCAAACCTGATACTTTTGCTTTACGCTTTTCACTTAGACTGAAAGCTTTTACTTTATTCTTGACATTTTGACTTTATTCTTGCACGTTGACTTTATTTTCAAAATGCAAATCAAAATAAAATATTTTGCTAATACAGATTTTTAAAGTACTGGAGTGCAAACCATTAAAAGTTAGGTTTCAGGTTGTTACAGTTATTAATACAATGTCTTACTATCAGCTATGGCCAGACAGACTTATTATCCCACATCCGCTCGAACAAAGTATTGGCAGGGGATACAATCAATCAATCAATCAAAGTTTATTTATATACCCCTTTCCACAGCCCAAAGGGTGGCCAAAGTCCTTCACAGTCAAAAGAACATAGAGAATTACTTAAAACCATAACACAATAAGCAAATTTAAAAACAGACATCAATAAAAATATATGTCCAAAAATATTTACAGATAAGAACCAAATAAAATGTCAGAGTGTTGCTGGTTGTGTAAAAGCCATTCTAAAAAGGAAGCTTTTTAATTTAGATTTTAAAAGATTCAGGTCAGTGATGGTGTGGATCCCGGTGGGGGGGGGGGGGGGTCTTGTTCCAAAGTGTGGGTGCGGCCACAGAGAACGCCCGGTCTCCCCAGTGGCAATGTCTGGACCTCTGAACCTCTAGTGCACACTGGTTAGACTATCTTAAAACTCTGTTTTGGTCTCAACGTGTCAGCAGCTCGGCTAAGTAGGGTGGGCCAAACCATTCAGAGCTTTAAAAACAAACATAAGAATTTTAAAATCAATTCTAGCCCAAACTGGAAGCCAATGCAGAGTGTAGAGATCTGGGGTGATATGTTACGTCTACGCGTGTCAGTTAATAGACATGCTGTAGCATTTTGAACCAGTTGAAGATGACTAAGGGAAGACTGGGAAACTCCAACATAAAGTGCATTGCAATAGTACAGCCAATCAAGAGCATTGCCTTTTAGTGCATCAAAACTTTTGCCAGTCTCTCCAAGGTTGTTGGACTCAAACTAACCAAAGTTGGCACATGTGTAATCCCAGTGAGGGAAACGATCACCATAGCAACAGTAACCTGATTTACATATAATTCTGATAGATCAGTGAGTGCAAAATGATATGTTGACCAATGTTGTTGTCCCTTCGGCTGCTCCTATTTGTTTGGGGTCACCACAGCAGATACAATCAGCTCTACGTTGGTATTTGGTACAAGTTTTACACAACTCTAGTTTTACCTGGAGAAACACAAACAGCCCCTGGTGTTCCAAAGAGACCTTCCATTCAAGTACTAACCAGGTCCCACACAGCGTAGCTTTTAAGATCTGACCAGATCAGGCTTACACAGAGCAGGCTGGCTGCACATTTTGGCCAGTAGAGAGCATATTACTTAAGCGAAGCACATGAAAAATTTACATAACCTACAAATGACTTCATGGCACCCGCTAGATCTGTCCAGATAGACCAGGAAGTTTACAGTGAGATCATTCAGTGCAGAATTTAAGGGAATTTGCTGGTTGATGACTTCATGTGTTCAGTTAGCTTGCTGTTCTCTTTTAAATTGTGTTTCAGTTAGCTTTATTGTAGATCATTTGGTTAAATGATTATGTAGTATTCATGAGCTGCCTTACTGTGTGATGTTAGCCAGTCAAAATGCTCAATGATGGAGTTTACTTTTTCCTTCCAGCTTTACTCTGTTGCAGATGCTCACTGTCAAGCTGGATGGTCAGGAAATGCAGGGCACAAATACACGGCTCAAACAAACATCTATGGTTTTTTTAAAGGTTTTACTGTGGTTGGTAGCAGAGGTCGGTACACAAGTAAGCAGTCCAGAAAAAGCAGCAGTACAGAAAACATCAGGCAATCAGGCATGGTTGAACCAACAGGCTGGAGGTCAGGTACACGTAAACAGGCAGGCAGGACTATGGAACGCAGGTACAGAGCTGGAATGAAGGCACAAGGCACAACAAACTGGCGAGGGGCAAACACACCCAGTGAGCTTAAATAACCCCAGGTGGTAATCAGCAAATCAGGAACAGGTGGGCATGAAAATTACCAGAACCAGGGTGTGGCCAAAGAGAAAGAGAAACACCCATCACCAAGAACCAAGAGAGAGACAAGAGAGACAGAGACAGACCAACCCAAGCAGAAAAGCCCAGCAAGAGAACAAACAAACAACAAACAAACAAATTTTCTAATGAAATGGCGGAGGGATTTCACAGGCTCAACCCCCTTGTTTTTTTATGGAAATATCATTGAGCATTGGTGTGTTTTTGAGAGGGATTACGATATTTTTATTACCGCTGCACAGTCCAACAAAACAGCAAAGACTAAAGCTTATATCCTTCTCAACATTGCTGGCCCAGAAGCCATTGAGAGAGCCTTCCTTTGTCTATGTTGCAGAAGTGCGTGCATCTGGAGCAGATGGAAGTATTATCAGAACCAACCGACTGGGTAACAAATTGTGACCATAGGACCTTTGTGGCCGGGACAGCGGTGGGATCGAGCCCCGGACGGCTTGCACTAAAGACCATTCCTCTACCAGGTCAGCCAAAGGGGAATTCCCTGTTAGCCAAGCTAGCCAGAATGTCTTTTCAAACAGGACCCAGGACCTTCATCCTGCTACATATCTCCCCACCATTTTTGACTTCGTCCCAAAGTCACAAGTGCATTTAAGCATGTTCTGTGACTACCCACATCCTGCCGACAATGCCAATTGTGACTGTAGGACCTTTGTGGCTGGGATGGCGGTGGGATCGAGCCCCGGACGGCTCGCACTAAAGACCATTCCTCTACCAGGTCAGCGAAAGGGGAATTCCCTGTTAGTCAAGCAAGCGGGAACGTCTTTTCAATCAGGACCCAGGACCTTCATCCTGCTACATATCTCCCCACCATTTTTGACTTCGTCCCGAAGTCACAAGTGCATTTAAGCATGTTCTGTGACTACCCACATCCTGCCGACAATGCCAATTGTGACTGTAGGACCTTTGTGGCTGGGACAGCAGTGGGATCGAACCCCAGACGGCTCCCACTAAAAACCATTCCTCTACCAGGTCAGCCAAAGGGGAATTCCCCATTAGCCAAGCTAGCGGGAACGTCTTTTCAATCAGGACCCAGGACCTTCATCCTGCTATAAAATGTAGGCCACATCTTCACTAGTGAAGGCCTGAAAGCAGATCCGTCCAAAACTGTAGTGATTAAAAGGCACACCAGTCCCACTGAAGTACCCTCACTACAGTGTTTCTGGGGCATCGTCAATTACAGTGCATTCAGAAAGTATTTACAGCGCTTCACTTTTTCCACATTTTGTTATGTTACAGCCTTATTCAAAAATGGATGAAATACATTTCTTTCTTCAAAATTCTACACACAATACCCCATAATGACAATGTGAAAAACGTTTTTTGAGATTTTTGCAAGTTTACTAAAAAAAAAAAAAAAAAAGAGAGAAATTGCATGTATATAAGTATTCACAGCCTTTGCCATGAAGCTCAAAATTGAGCTCAGGTGCATCCTGTTTCCACTGATCATCCTTGAGATGTTTCTACAGCTTAATTGGAGTCCACCTGGGGTAAATTCAGTTGATTGGACATGATTTGGAAAGGCACACACCTGTCTACATATAATGTCCAACAGTTGATAGTGCATGTCATAGCACAAACCAAGCATGAAGGAATTTTCTGTAGACTTCCAAGACAGGGTTGTTTCGAGGCACAAATCTGTGTAAGGGTACAGAAATATTTCTGCTACTTTGAAGGTCTCAGTGAGCACAGTGGCCTCCATCATCCATAAATGGAAGAGGTTCAGATCCACCAAGACTCTTCCTAGAGCTGGCTGCCCATCTAAACTGAGTGATCGGGGGAGATGGGCCTTAGGGAGGTGACAAGGAACCTGATGGTCACTCTGTCAGAGCTCCAGCATTTCTCTGTGGAGGGAGGAGAACCTTCCATAAGAACAACCATCTCTGCAGCAATCTGTCAATGAGGCCTGTATGGTAGAGTGGCCAGACAGAAGCCACTCCTTAATAAAAGGTAATGGCAGCCCACCTGGAGGTTGCCAAAAGGCAACTGAAGGACTCTCAGACAACTCACTCACTCATCTTCAACTGCTTTTCACGGTGGACTCTCAAACCATGAGAACCAAAATTCTCAGGTCTGATGAAACAAAAATTGAACTCTTTCGTGTGAATGCCAGGCATCATGTTTGGAGGAAACCAGGCACCATCCCTACAGTCAAGCATGGTGGTGGTAGCATCATGGTGTGAGGATGTTTTTCAGGAACTGGGAGACTAGTCAGGGATGAGGGAAAGATGAATGCAGCAATGTTCAGAGACATCCTGGATGAAAACCTGCTCCAGAGCGCTCTAGACCTCAGACTGGGGTGACAGTTCATCTTTCAGCAGGACAATGACAATAAGCACACAGCCAAGATATCAAAGGAGTGGCTTCACAACAACTCTATGAATGTTCATGAGTGGCCCAGCCAGAGCCCAGACCTGAATCTGATTGAACATCTATGGACAGATGTGAAAATGGATGTCCACCGATGCTCCCCATCCAACCTGATGGAGCTTGAGAGGTGCTGCAAAGAGGAATGGCCAAAACTGCCCAAAGATAGGTGCAAGCTTGTGGCATCATATTCAAGAAGTCTTGAGGCTGTAATTGCTGCCAAAGGTGTCATGAATGGGGTCTGTATGGAGTGTCTTTTGTTTTCTTTATCGTTTCTGCCAATTTTCTGTCACTGTTATGTTTGCTGGAGGTTTTGGTAGAGGGACTTTTCTTGTATGCTGTCTTCTGCTTGGTGATGAGCGTTTCCCTTTGGTCCTCTCTTCTGCTAACCAATAAGCCTAACAAAAGATGCATCAAAGAAGTACTGAGCAAAGGGTGTGAATACATTTTTACAGGTAATTTCTTAGGTTTTTATTTTTAATAAATTTGCAAAAATTTCAAAAACATTTTTCATGTTGTCATTATGGGGTGTTGTGAGTAGAATTTTGAGGAAAAAAATGAATTTACTTCATTTTGGAATAAGGCTGTAACATAGCAAAATGTGGAAAAAGTGAAGTGTCGTGCCTGTCTAGCCCACCCATGCTGGCATAGTAAAAAACCAGTAAGACTGACCTGTGACGTGTCATGTTATGGATTAGGAGCAGCATGCCTACAAGATGGCAAACCAGTAGCCTTTGCATTGCAGGTCCTCATGGACACTGAGACACAATACGCTCAAATAGAAAACGATCTTCCAGCTGTTGTGTTTGCCTGCACAAAGTTCAAAGACTGATGTACGGAAAACCCACAATTGTGGAAAATGACCAACAGCCATTAGTGACCATCATGAAAATGCCCATCCATGTCGCTCCTGCCCATCTCCAAAGAGTGCTGCTTCGCCTGCAAAGCTATGAATTCAGCCTGGTCTACAGGAAGGTGGAACTCCGGACACACACAGCTAAAGATGAGGTGCTACAAACCCTCACGACAGTCATTCAATGCAGATGACCCACCAGAGAAAGCCAGCTCTACACGGTTATCAGCCAGTTTTTCCCTACAGAGATGAACTGAGAACAGAGGACGGTATCAACCTGAAAGGCCACAAAGCAGTCATCCCTCAATCCCTGCACAAAGAGTACATCAACATCACGCATGAAGGCCATGCAGGTATTGAGGCAACCAAGTGTAGAGCTAGAAGTGTAATCTTCTGGCCTATAATGTCAAAGAACATCATGGAGAAGTTGCTCTTATGTGCAGTGTGCATTGGCATGAAGCCACATCAGAGGAAAGAGCTCCTGCAGCTCCACCCTGTTCAAGCCCTGCCTTGGTCCACACTGGCTGTAGACATTCACGAGTGACATGGCAACCATTATCAGGTTCTTGTGGATTTGTACTCTGGCTGGTTTGAACAGCGGCCATCTCCAAATTAAAAAAAAAACTTTCCAGTGCATGGCACACGGCACATGCTCATCACTGAAAATGCCAGGCAATACACCAGTCAGCATTTCAAGGACTTTGCTAAGCAATGGGATTTTACTCATACCACAAGCAGCCCTGAATTTCCCCACTCTAATGGACTCAAACAGACTCATGGAAAGAGCAGTCTGCAGTGCCAAACAGCTCATGGAGAAGTTGCACAGGGATGGATGTGATATTTTCCTCAATCTCCTGAACCTCACAAACACTCCCCATAACCCAACATTACACTCTCCTGCCAAATGCCTTATGTCTCGACAAACTTGTGCAGCCATTCCAGTGAGCACTAAACTGCTGAAGGCCATGACTAAGAATGTCAAGCAAGTCACCGCCCAACTCCTCAACAAACGTCTCACTGTAAAGTGCCACTACGACAAATCGAGTTACCCACTACAGCCACTGATGGAGGGACAAGTGATCTGGATGCAGACAGCTGAAAGGCTATGACAAACTTGGAACTGTGAAGGAGATGAGCAGGGAGCCACGCTCCTACATAGTCCAAGCGGATGGGAAAACCTACAGGAGAAACTGCCGCCACATCCTTCCTGTCCCAGAGATACCACCAGCACAGCCCCTTGGTGTCCCAGACCTTCAGGACACCAGAGCCTTAAAGTAGACAGTTGTCCACCGCCACAAGTGCCAACAACTAACTCTGTGCAGCCACAATGCCCATTCTCTCCCCAGCCCAAAACACAGTACACCATTTTTAAATACGTAAAAATACAGGTGTATATGTACCCAAAATGCATTAATTAATATGTCCGGTAGTGATTCATTAGACTAAACCACATTTGGAAATGGTGAGGGACACAGTGTGACCAAACTGACCACCACTATAAAAGTAAATGCATTTCCAGTCCACATACATACTATGTGGGTGCTAGCAAATGGTTAAGACATACTTTTTTAAATCCATAACAGACACATGCCTGCAGTCAGCAGTACAGCTGAATATTCTATTACTTTAATATTCTGTTAGCTTTAGATTCAGTTTGTGTTATATTGATTTTGTGGGTAAGCGCTGCAGTGCTTATAATGCTGGTGCTTAAATGTGATTCTCGCTCTCCCTGTGTCTGTGTGATCAACACAACTAAATATGGCATACTCTCTTTGTTAAAGTAAATTCAGTTTAGCAGGGAGAAAGTATATCTTGTATATAGTCTTGGTGTTACTTATTATTAGAATCAGAATCTTATTTATCAGCAAGTACGTTTTCACATACAAGGAATTTGATCTGGTGTTATTGGTGCATAAACAGTAAGAACAAGAAAAGAAAAACACTTCTGTAATAAGTAAAAGAGTCAGATAGGCAATAATATATTAATTGTTAAATATAATGTAGTGGAATGGGACTGTGCAAAAACAGGTGATTTTAGTACAGATGTATAGGACCTTTCAGTGCAAGGATGTCCAATCTGTACTGTGTGGTAGTGGGGGGGGGGGGGGGGGGGTCTCTGGCATTATTTATTAGTCTAGCTATGGATGGAAAGAAGCTGTTTTTCTGTCTTGAGGTTTTGGTCCTGATGGACCTCAGCCGTCTGCCAAGGGAGAGGGAGACAAAAGTTTGTGTCTTGGGTGAGAGGGATCGGCCACTATCCTCCTTGCCCGCCTCAGGACCCTGGAGGTGTACAGGTCCTGTAGGGATGGCAGATTGCAGTTGATCACTTTCTCTGCTGTGTGGATGATGGATGATACGTTGCAATCTGCTCCTGTCCTTAGAAGTGGCAGCAGCATACCAGGCGGTAATGGAGGAGGAGATGATGGACTCAATGATGGCAGTGTAGTTCATTGTTCATTGTTTTCAGCAGGTTAAAACTGCTGCAGAAAGTACATCCTCTATTGTCCTCTCTTGATGAGAGAGCTGACGTTCAGCTCCCACTTGAGGTTCTGGGTGATGGTGATCCCCAGGTAATGGAAGGACTCCACAATAGTGACTGGAGAGACTGATGAGGTCAGCCAGGGTTGGGTTCTTTTGGAAGTCAACAACCATCTCCACTGTCTTGAGGGCGTTGAGCTTCAGGTTGTTCTGTCTGCACCAGGACACCAGGTGGTCGATCTCATGTCTGTAGGCAGATTTGTCCCCATCAGAGATGAGTCAGATGAGGGTTGTGTCGTCCACGAAATTCAGGAGCTTCATAGACTGGTGACTGGAGGTGTAGCTGTTGGTGTACAGGGAGAAGAGTAGAGGACAAAGAACGCAGCCTTGGGGGGATCTGGTGCTGATGGACCGCTTGTCAAAGACTTGCCCTCCCAGCTTCACATGCTGCCTCCTGTTGGACAGGAAGTCAGTGATCCACCTGCAGATGGAGTCAGGCACGCCAGGCTGAGACAGCTTGTCCTGCAGCAGGGCCGGGATGATCGTCTTTGAAAGAAGAGCTGATTATTTGGGTCATTCTATGCAATTTACCTCAATTTCAGGAACCACATCAGGTCACCTCTCCTGATTTTGCTGCAAAAATTCTGAATTGCAGATCTATATGTTTCTACCTACCATGGGAATCATAGTATTCCTCACAGTTTAGGAAATATAGATCTTGACAGTTTTGCCCTTAAAAAATCTATGTGACAATTAACATTTTTACCACTTTCAGGGGGCTTTAATTTTATAACATTTGCTAAATTACAATAGTGTTCAGAATAATAGTAGTGCTATGTAAATGAAAAGATTAATCCAGGTTTTGAGTATATTTCTTATTGTTACATGGGAAACAAGATACCAGTAGATTCAGTAGATTCTCACAAGTCCAACAAGACCAAGCATTCATGATATGCACACTCTTAAGGCTATGAAATTGGGCTGTTAGTAAATAAAAGTAGAAAAGGAGGTGTTCACAATAATAGTAGCATCTGCTGTTGACGCTACAAACTCAAAACTATTATGTTCAAACTGCTTTTTTCAGCAATCCTGTGAATCACTAAACTAGTATTTAGTTGTATAACCACAGTTTGTCATGATTTCTTCACATCTGTGAAGCATTAATTTTGTTGGTTTGGAACCAAGATTTTGCTTGTTTACGAGTGTGCTTGGGGTCATTGCCTTGTTGAAACACCCATTTCAAGGGCATGTCCTCTTCAGTATAAGGCAACATGACCTGTTCAAGTATTTTGACATATCCAAACTGATCCATGATACCTGGTATGCGATATATAGGCCCAACACCATAGTAGAAGAAACATGCCCATATCATGATGCTTGCACCACCATGCTTCACTGTCTTCACTGTGAACTGTGGCTTGAAGTCAGAGTTTGGGGGTCGTCTCACAAACTGTCTGCGGCCCTTGGACCCAAAAAGAACAATTTTACTCTCATCAGTCCACAAAATATTCCTCCATTTCTCTTTAGGCCAGTTGATGTGTTCTTTGGCAAATTGTAACCTCTTCTGCACGTCTTTTATTTAACAGAGGGACTTTGCGGGGGATTCTTGCAAATAAATTAGCTTCACACAGGCGTCTTGTAACTGTCACAGCACTTACAGGTAACTCCAGACTGTCTTTGATCATCCTGGAGCTGATCAATGGGTGAGCCTTTGCCATTCTGGTTATTCTTCTATCCATTTTGATGATTGTTTTCCATTTTCTTCCACGTGTCTATTTTTTTTTTTTTTTCCATTTTAAAGCATTGGAGATCATTGTAGATGAACAGCCTATAATTTTTTGCACCTGCGTATAAGTTTTCCCCTCTCCAATCAACTTTTTAATCAAACTACGCTGTTCTTCTGAACAATGTCTTGAACGTCCCATTTTCCTCAGGCTTTCAAAGAGAAAAGCATGTTCAACAGGTGCTGGCTTCATCCTTAAATAGGGGACACCTGATTCACACCTGTTTGTTCCACAAAATTGACGAACTCACTGACTGAATGCCACACTACTATTATTGTGAACACCCCCTTTTTCTACTTTTTTTTTTTACTAATAGCCCAATTTCATAGCCTTAAGAGTGTGCATATCATGAATGCTTGGTCTTGTTGGATTTGTGAAAATCTACTGAATCTACTGGTACCTTGTTTCCCATGTAACAATAAGAAATATACTCAAAACCTGGATTAATCTTTTTAGTCACATAGCACTACTATTATTCTGAACACTACTGTACATCCAAATTTTTGTAATTATGGCATGAGTTAAGTTCTGGGATGCATAGTATATTTCACTTTGTAAAAAACAAAAACAAAAAGTCTTTTTGTCCAAAATGAGCCAAAATAGATAGATAAAAACTTTATTAATCCCGAAGGAAATTACATTTGGCCTGCTGCTCACAAAACATCAGTCACACAACAAATAAATTACTAAAATACAATGACATTACATTAAAAACAGTCTATCAGTTGTAAAACTAACAGACTATAAGTATTGTGCAATCTAATGGCACAAGGCACAAAGGACTTCCTCAATCTGTCTGTGGTGCAGCGCTGGGACAGCAGTCTGCTGCTGAACATACTCCTCCTCTCTCTGAAGGCCTCGTGTAGAGGGTGTGAGGCATTGTTCATAATTGCCTTGAACCGGGACAGAGTCCTCTGCTCAACCACATCTTCCACTGTAGTCAGCTTCAGTCCCACCACTGACCTAGCCTTTTTAATGATCTTATTCAGGCGGGAGATGTTCTTTTTACTGGTGCTGCACCAACAGACCACAGCATAGAGGAGAGCGCTCGCCACCACTGACTGATAAAACGTACAGCAGTTTAGAGCAGATGTTAAATCAATCAATCAATTCAATCAATTTTATTTATATAGCGCCAAATCACAACAAACAGCTGCCCCAAGGCGCTTTATATTGTAAGGCAAGGCCATACAATAATTACGTAAAAACCCCAACGGTCAAAACGACCCCCTGTGAGCAAGCACTTGGCGACAGTGGGAAGGAAAAACTCCCTTTTAACAGGAAGAAACCTCCAGCAGAACCAGGCTCAGGGAGGGGCAGTCTTCTGCTGGGACTGGTTGGGGCTGAGGGAGAGAACCAGGAAAAAGACATGCTGTGGAGGGGAGCAGAGATCAATCACTAATGATTAAATGCAGAGTGGTGCATACAGAGCAAAAAGAGAAAGAAACACTCAGTGCATCATGGGAACCCCCCAGCAGTCTAAGTCTATAGCAGCATAACTAAGGGATGGTTCAGGGTCACTTGATCCAGCCCTAACTATAAGCTTTAGCAAAAAGGAAAGTTTTAAGCCTAATCTTAAAAGTAGAGAGGGTGTCTGTCTCCCTGATCTGAATTGGGAGCTGGTTCCACAGGAGAGGAGCCTGAAAGCTGAAGGCTCTGCCTCCCATTCTACTCTTACAAACCCTAGGAACTACAAGTAAGCCTGCAGTCTGAGAGCGAAGCGCTCTATTGGGGTGATATGGTACTATGAGGTCCCTAAGATAAGATGGGACCTGATTATTCAAAACATAAGTAAGAAGAAGAATTTTAAATTCTATTCTAGAATTAACAGGAAGCCAATGAAGAGAGGCCAATATAGGTGAGATATGCTCTCTCCTTCTAGTCCCCGTTAGTACTCTAGCTGCAGCATTTTGAATTAACTGAAGGCTTTTCAGGGAACTTTTAGGACAACCTGATAATAATGAATTACAATAGTCCAGCCTAGAGGAAATAAATGCATGAATTAGTTTTTCAGCATCACTCTGAGACAAGACCTTTCTAATTTTAGAGATATTGCGTAAATGCAAAAAAAGCAGTCCTACATATTTGTTTAATATGCGCTTTGAATGACATATCCTGATCAAAAATGACTCCAAGATTTGTCACAGTATTACTAGAGGTCAGGGTAATGCCATCCAGAGTAAGGATCTGGTTAGACACCATGTTTCTAAGATTTGTGGGGCCAAGTACAATAACTTCAGTTTTATCTGAGTTTAAAAGCAGGAAATTAGAGGTCATCCATGTCTTTATGTCTGTAAGACAATCCTGCAGTTTAGCTAATTGGTGTGTGTCCTCTGGCTTCATGGATAGATAAAGCTGGGTATCATCTGCGTAACAATGAAAATTTAAGCAATGCCGTCTAATAATACTGCCTAAGGGAAGCATGTATAAAGTGAATAAAATTGGTCCTAGCACAGAACCTCGTGGAACTCCATAATTAAACTTAGTCTGTGAAGAAGATTCCCCATTTACATGAACAAATTGTAATCTATTAGATAAATATGATTCAAACCACTGCAACGCAGTACCTTTAATACCTATGGCATGCTCTAATCTCTGTAATAAAATTTTATGGTCAACAGTATCAAAAGCAGCACTGAGGTCTAACAGAACAAGCACAGAGATGAGTCCACTGTCTGAGGCCATAAGAAGATCATTTGTAACATTCACTAATGCTGTTTCTGTACTATGATGAAGTCTAAAACCTGACTGAAACTCTTCAAATAGACCATTCCTCTGCAGATGATCAGTTAGCTGTTTTACAACTACCCTTTCAAGAATTTTTGAGAGAAAAGGAAGGTTGGAGATTGGCCTATAATTAGCTAAGATAGCTGGGTCAAGTGATGGCTTTTTAAATAATGGTTTAATTACTGCCACCTTAAAAGCCTGTTGTACATAGCCAATTAATAAAGATAGATTGATCATATTTAAGATTGAAGCATTAAATAATGGCAGGGCTTCCTTGAGCAGCCTGGTAGGAATGGGGTCTAATAGACATGTTGATGGTTTGGATGACATAACTAATGAAAATAACTCAGACAGAACAATCTGAGAGAAAGAGTCTAACCAAATACCGGCATCACTGAAAGCAGCCAAAGATAACGATACGTCTTTGGGATGGTTATGAGTAATTTTTTCTCTAATAGTTAAAATTTTATTAGCAAAAAAAGTCATGAAGTCATTACTAGTTAAAGTTAAAGGAATACTCGGCTCAATAGAGCTCTGACTCTTTGTCAGCCTGGCTACAGTGCTGAAAAGAAACCTGGGGTTGTTCTTATTTTCTTCAATTAGTGATGAGTAGTAAGATGTCCTAGCTTTATTGAGGGCTTTTTTATAGAGCAACAGACTCTTTTTCCAGGCTAAGTGAAGATCTTCTAAATTAGTGAGACGCCATTGCCTCTCCAACTTACGGGTTATCTGCTTTAAGCTGCGAGTTTGTGAGTTATACCACGGAGTCAGGTACTTCTGATTTAAAGCTCTCTTTTTCAGAGGAGCTACAGCATCCAAAGTTGTCTTCAATGAGGATGTAAAACTATTGACGAGATACTCTATCTCACTTACAGAGTTTAGGTAGCTACTCTGCACTGTGTTGGTATATGGCATTAGAGAACATAAAGAAGGAATCATATCCTTAAACCTAGTTACAGCGCTTTCTGAAAGACTTCTAGTGTAATGAAACTTATTCCCCACTGCTGGGTAGTCCATCAGAGTAAATGTAAATGTTATTAAGAAATGATCAGACAGAAGGGAGTTTTCAGGGAATACTGTTAAGTCTTCAATTTCCATACCATAAGTCAGAACAAGATCTAAGATATGATTAAAGTGGTGGGTGGACTCATCTACATTTTGAGCAAAGCCAACTGCGTCTAATAATAGATTAAATGCAGTGTTGAGGCTGTCATTCTCAGCATCTGTGTGGATGTTAAAATCGCCCCCTATAATTATCTTATCTGAGCTAAGCACTAAGTCAGACAAAAGGTCTGAAAATTCACAGAGAAACTCACAGTAACGACCAGGTGGACGATAGATAATAACAAATAAAACTGGTTTTTGGGACTTCCAATTTGGATGGACAAGACTAAGAGTCAGGCTTTCAAATGAATTAAAGCTCTGTCTTGGTTTTTGATTAATTAATAAGCTGGAATGGAAGATTGCTGCAAATCCTCCGCCTCGGCCCGTGCTACAAGCATTCTGGCAGTTAGTGTGACTCGGGGGTGTTGACTCATTTAAACTAACATATTCATCCTGCTGTAACCAGGTTTCTGTAAGGCAGAATAAATCAATATGTTGATCAATTATTATATCATTTACTAACAGGGACTTAGAAGAGAGAGACCTAATGTTTAATAGACCACATTTAACTGTTTTAGTCTGTGGTGCAGTTGAAGGTGCTATATTATTTTTTCTTTTTGAATTTTTATGCTTAAATAGATTTTTGCTGGTTATTGGTGGTCTGGGAGTAGGCACCGTCTCTACGGGGATGGGGTAATGAGGGGATGGCAGGGGGAGAGAAGCTGCAGAGAGGTGTGTAAGACTACAACTCTGCTTCCTGGTCCCAACCCTGGATAGTCACGGTTTGGAGGATTTAAGAAAATTGGCCAGATTTCTAGAAATGAGAGCTGCTCCATCCAAAGTGGGATGGATGCCGTCTCTCCTAACAAGACCAGGTTTTCCCCAGAAGCTTTGCCAATTATCTATGAAGCCCACCTCATTTTTTGGACACCACTCAGACAGCCAGCAATTCAAGGAGAACATGCGGCTAAACATGTCACTCCCGGTCCGATTGGGGAGGGGCCCAGAGAAAACTACAGAGTCCGACATTGTTTTTGCAAAGTTACACACCGATTCAATGTTAATTTTAGTGACCTCCGATTGGCGTAACCGGGTGTCATTACTGCCAGCGTGAATTACAGTCTTACCAAATTTACGCTTAGCCTTAGCCAGCAGTTTCAAATTTCCTTCAATGTCGCCTGCTCTGGCCCCCGGAAGACAATTGACTATTGTTGCTGGTGTCGCTAACTTCACATTTCTCAAAACAGAGTCGCCAATAACCAGAGTTTGATCCTCGGCGGGTGTGTCATTGAGTGGGGAAAAATGGTTAGAAATGTGAACGGGTTGGCGGTGTACATGGGGCTTCTGTTTAGGACTACGCTTCCTCCTCACAGTCACCCAGTCGGCCTGCTTTCCCGGCTGCTCGGGATCTGCCAGAGGGAAAGTAATGGCGGCTAAGCTACCTTGGTCCGGCTAGCTGTAGAATTTTCCACGGTGTGGAGCCGAGTCTCCAATTTGCCCAGCCTGGCCTCCAAAGCTACGAATAAGCTACACTTATTACAAGTACCATTACTGCTAAAGGAGGCCGAGGAATAACTAAACATTTCACACCCAGAGCAGAAAAGTGCAGGAGAGACAGGAGAAGCCGCCATGCTAAACCGGCTAAGAGCTAGTAGCTGCGCTAAGCTAGCGGATTCCTAAAAACACACAAAGTGAATAATGTGTAAATAATTTAGAGGTGATTCAGCAGAGGGAGTGCTTTAGTTAAGGCACGTGAAGATTACACGGTGAAACAAATCGTTATCTAGGTAACTAGATCAATCTAACTGCGCAGATTAAACAGCTAACAGATACAGCAAAACACCGCTGTGCTCCGGAACAGGAAGTGATACAATACCGCAGTGAGAGCCAACCACCAGTAGAGGCAAGCCCAGCTTTCAGAGAAAGTACAGCCTAGACTGACTCTTCTTGTAAAGAAGGTCTGTGTTGGCTGTCCAGTCCAGCTTCTTGTCCAACACCACTCCCAGGTACTTATAAGATGGTACCATCTACACATCACTTCCCTCTATGCTTACCGGCTGAGGCATTGGAGATTTCTTTCTGAAGTCCAGAATAATTTCCTTAATTTTCTGGACATTCAGCTGGAGCTGGTTCTTTTGGCATCAAGCCACAAAATCCTCCACCAACTGCCTGTACTCTCTCTCCTCTCCCTCTCTGATGCAGGCCACAATAGCTGTATCATCTGAAAACTTCTGCATGTGGCAGATTGCGGTGTTATGGCGGAAGTCAGATGTATACAGTGTGAATAGAACAGGAGAGAGTACCGTCCCCTGGGGAGCTCCCACACTGCAGCTCAGGGTGCTGGAGATGTTTTGTCCCATGCGGACTACTGCGGCCTATTGTTTAAATAGTCCATGATCCAGGACACAAGGAGTGGCTCCACAGCCATTCCAATGAGCTTCTCCTGCAGCAAGTGAGGCTGAATGGTATTGAAAGCGCAGGAGAAATAAAAAAATAGCACCCTCACAGTGCAGCCTCCTTTGTCCAGGTGTGAGAGGGTGCGATGGAGAAGGTAGAGGACAGCGTCCTCCACCCCCACTCTCTCTCTGTATGCAAACTGGAGATGATCCTGGACATGCTGTACCTGTGGCTTTAGCAACTGCAGCACTAACCTCTCCAAAGTCTTCATTATATGAGAGGTCAGTGCTACAGGGCAATAGTCATTATTGTCCCTGGGATGCCTGACCTTAGGTAGTGGGACAATACAAGATGTTTTCCAGAGGGAGAAGACATGTCCCAGCTGCAGGCTCAGGTTGAAGAGATACTGGAGAGGATTCCCAAGCTCGTTTGCACAAGTTCTCAGCAGCCTGGGACACACATTATCTGGACCGGCTGCTTTCCTGATGTTTAACCTCTGCAGCTCCCTCCTCACCTGATGTTCTGTGATGTGAAGGAGAGCTGAACGGGAGGGGGCGTGTGAAGTAGGTGGAGGGCAATTATCTCCCATGAGGGAAGGAGTAGTGGGAGATGTTTGTCCCTCACGATAACTCAATGGAGGGACTCCAGCAGCCTCTGGACCCCCCATAGGAAGGGATGTGAGAACTGGTCGTGGGGAGGACACAGTGCTAGCATTGGAAACAGGGAGAACAGGGGCATCACTGAACCTGTTGAAAAATGCGTTCAGTTCAGCATGTTATATGGCTGGGGGGGGCCTGGCTGCCGGTTTGTTTGTCTGTTTGTTTTCCTCCAGGTGGCGTGCATTTGGGACTGAGTGGCTGTGTTGCTGAGGCTGTCAGGACCTCACCCTGATCACCTGCGACTCGTCAGGACTCACAGCTGAGGTGCATCTGGATGGATTGGAGCATGTTGGCATTTAAGACTGGAGTGCACAGTGTGTATTTGCCAGAGACTCGACCTTGTGACCAGACGGGTGAGATCGTCGTCTTGGGAGCCATCTCATCAGCAGCGGACGCTGAGAATGTCCAGGTTTGATGCACGGTCTGTGAAAGAGGAGGGGGTGAGGTCTCACGCTCGTCAGCACACTTCCTGAGGTACGTTGGATTTTGTGACTAACAGTTATACAGTCAGTAAATGTGGTGTCCCTCACACCTTATTGTATTGAGCTGTTTGTTAGTCATGTATCAGCTTCCACTGCGGTGGAGTTTTGTGAACGGGATGTTCCATGCCTGCAGGTTGGAAGCTGATCAGTAATCAAGCCAGGAAGTGTTTGCTGTTTGTACACCTTTAAGTGTTCTGTGTGTAGAGTGTGGACTCACATAATGGTTCCTTCTTTCACAGACTCGGTTGTTGCGGCCACCTGGGGGGTGTCGGCGGGGTCCTTGGGTCCGAAACAGCTTCTGGCTCCGGACCGTTAGCGCTGCTGGGAGCGCACCACGCCAGGCCGCATCTTTTTGTATTATCACTGTTATGTATTAAATTCAGTTAGCCTTTGTACCGTGCTCTGCTTATTTCATACTGGGTCCTTCAAACGCTGGTCGGTTCTCCGAGCTGCGTCCGACACTTAACAGTAGTCTCTGGCCAAACATCACGGACCCAGCGTTAGCAGAGACGGTAACGCGCCGGGAAGGCGGCAGCAGACGTTCAGTGGTTATCCGGATCAGTTGCGGGGCTCTCCGCCCGGAAGGTGCGTGTTTGAGACCCATTACTGGATACTAATTTGTGCTCTCTTGCAGCCGTGTTCCTGTGTTGTGCCTCATCCGTGGATCGTGGTGGAGTGTGACTGGCGACGGCTTCGCGTCACACTCCGACCGGATGGGAGGTGTCAATGGGAGCTGCAAGAGTGCGTTTGTAATGGGTTCACGCGCACGGCGGAGCTCTGTTAGCACGGGTCGCTGGGCTTCCTGTGTTACAGTCATAGCCCCGTTTCCCCGGAGAAAGGTAACTACTGCGTCTGTTGTATCAGCTCCGGCGTTATTTAGTTGAGCACATTTTGGTTGTGTGTTGCACTCAGCTGCGCACACAAAAGCAGCTCGTTTGTTTTTTCTGTCGCCCAAGGGGTTTTTTTCATTTTTAGCACTCTGGTTCCCCCTTGTGGTGACTGAATCACGGTACCGTCAAGCTCTGGAGTAGGAACAGGTGTGTTCCATTTGGTTGAGCTTGACGGTATAACTCACTGATTTGTTTTGTGTTAGTTCATTTTGTGTGGGTGTTTTTTGAGTTGGTTTTTGTGTGGGTTTTTCTTTTTTGTTGTCCACTATTTGTCTGGGGGTGTGACCCTGTAGCCTTTGCTAACCAAGAACAAAAACAAAAAAAAAAAAAAAGAAGAAAAACGGGGACCCAAACAACTGTGTGTTGGTCTGTTTTTTTTTTTTCTTTTGTTTCTTTTTGTTTCACATCCCCAGGGTTAGATGGAGCGGTCCCCTGGGGGGTGATGGGGTGGTATTTGGGTTGTTTTTTCTCTTTGTTTTTTGTTGTGCCCTCTCTTCTCCTCTGACTCCAGCCGGGTGTGCCGTAGTGTCGGCATTGCTGGAGGGGTGCAGTTAGGTTGTGCTGGGCGTTTCCCAGGTGGCCTCTGCACCCGGGAGGGGAGGGGGGGGGGGGTTTGGGGTTTTTTTTTTGTTTTCCCTCCCCCAGTTTCCGCCCTCAGGGTTTGACTGTGGTGTCCTCTGGGGGGGAAAAGGCGTTGGGTCCATCTAGCCGTGGACGGCCGGGGCTGGGTCCATTGGTCGTGAGGGGAGGCGTCTCCTGGGGTTGACGAGTGGTCCTCTGGGGGGCGCTGGTAGCCCCCGTGGGTGACGGTGGATCCCAGAGGGACCTCGGCCGTGGTTATTACTCCTGGAGCTGGCGGGTGGCCCTCTGGGGGGTGTTGGTCCCTGCGTGTCGTTTGGGGGGGAGGAGGGGGGGTATTTTGGCATTTTTGTTTGTGAGTTTACATGTGGGTTGTTTTTCTTTTCTCCCCTTCCCTGGGGTTTGATGGGACGGTCCCCTGGGGCGGGGGGGGGGTGTTTTGGTTGTTTTGTGTTATGACTAATCACACATGTTTGGTTAAAGGCTGACCGCACAGGTGTAGGAACTCCTGGCCACACCTGTGCTGAGACTGTCAAACAAGGGCAAAGATGCAGCCAGTTCAACCAGTCTGTTGGAGGACGAACGCAGACGCGGTTTCCAGCCATGGTCCCTGGAGGGGGGTGTTTCTCCTGGGCCAGGTGTGTGTGGTCGCCGGGAGGCTTCCCGTGAGGGTGGGGTACTGTTATATGGCTGGGGGGGGCCTGGCTGCCGGTTTGTTTGTCTGTTTGTTTTCCTCCCAGGTGGCGTGCATTTGGGACTGAGTGGCTGTGTTGCTGAGGCTGTCAGGACCTCACCCTGATCACCTGCGACTCGTCAGGACTCACAGCTGAGGTGCATCTGGATGGATTGGAGCATGTTGGCATTTAAGACTGGAGTGCACAGTGTGTATTTGCCAGAGACTCGACCTTGTGACCAGACGGGTGAGATCGTCGTCTTGGGAGCCATCTCATCAGCAGCGGACGCTGAGAATGTCCAGGTTTGATGCACGGTCTGTGAAAGAGGAGGGGGTGAGGTCTCACGCTCGTCAGCACACTTCCTGAGGTACGTTGGATTTTGTGACTAACAGTTATACAGTCAGTAAATGTGGTGTCCCTCACACCTTATTGTATTGAGCTGTTTGTTAGTCATGTATCAGCTTCCACTGCGGTGGAGTTTTGTGAACGGGATGTTCCATGCCTGCAGGTTGGAAGCTGATCAGTAATCAAGCCAGGAAGTGTTTGCTGTTTGTACACCTTTAAGTGTTCTGTGTGTAGAGTGTGGACTCACATAATGGTTCCTTCTTTCACAGACTCGGTTGTTGCGGCCACCTGGGGGGTGTCGGCGGGGTCCTTGGGTCCGAAACAGCTTCTGGCTCTGGACCGTTAGCGCTGCTGGGAGCGCACCACGCCAGGCCGCATCTTTTTGTATTATCACTGTTATGTATTAAATTCAGTTAGCCTTTGTACCGTGCTCTGCTTATTTCATACTGGGTCCTTCAAACGCTGGTCGGTTCTCCGAGCTGCGTCCGACACTTAACACAGCAGCTCTCTCTACACTCTCCCCAACCAACCCAGCCACCTTTTTGCACCATTATTGTTTTCATTCCTTCCCACACTTCTCTGATGTTTTTTTTCTCTCAGTTTCCCCTCAGCCTTCTCCTTGTAACTCATTTTAGCTGTCTTTAAACAGGCTTTCACTTCCTTCTGCACCCTTTTCATCTCCTTCTTATCCTTTGTTTTGAACGCTCTCTTTTTTTGTTCAAAACCTCCTTCACCTCCCCTATGATCCAGGGTTTATTATTTGCAAAAGAGTTCACTGTTGTGTTGGGCACAACAATGTCCATACAGAAACTCACATAATCCGACAGACACTGAGTAACTCCTTCAATGTCCTCTCCATACTGTTCAAACAGCATGTACCAGTCAGTGCTGTCAAAACAGTCTCTGAGCTTTTCCTCCGCCTCCTGTGTCCACCTCCTCACAGTCCGTGTTGTTACGGGTTGCCTCTTCACAAGAGTTGTATACGTAGGCTGTAGGGAAATCAAGATGTGATCCGATTTGCCAAGAGGAGGGAGGGGCGTGGACTGATAGGTGTCTTTAACGTTAACATACAACAGATCAATAATATTGTCGCCGCGTGTGGGACAGTCCACATACTGATGCATTACTGGCAGCGAGGAATCCAGGGTGACATGATTAAAGTCCCCTGAGATGACCACCAGTGCCTCTGGATGCCGCGATTGGAGCTCTGCAACTGCACTGACCACTGCCTCCACCGCTGTTTCCATGTGCGCTCTCGGTGGAATGTAAACACAGACAGCCAGGATGTGCGTAAACTTCCGAGGTAAGTAGTATGGCCGGATGCTAATGGCTAACAGCTCATAGTCTCTGCAGCATAATATCTTTTTTACAGTAAAGTGTCCAGGGTTACACCACCTATTGTTGATATACAATATGAGGCCTCCCCCTTTACTTTTCCCACACGCCACAGTGTCTCTGTCAGCGTGCACCAAGGAGAAGCCGGTTAGCTCCACATTAGCATCAGGTATGCTGTTGGTTAGCCATGTCTCTGTCAGCATAATCAGACAGCACTCCCGGTAAATCCTTTGGCATCTGACCAGCACAGAAAGTTCATCTGCCTTGTTTGTTAAGGCATTTACATTTCCCATAATCACAGACGGACTGATGGTTTATAGCGCCGCTTCTGTTCTTTTTTAGCGATAGCTCTCACCTTACGCTTCGCACCGGCACGAGTCCCTCTGTAACTTCTTCTCAACTCCTTGGGAATGTTGTGTCTTACTCTAGCCTTCCTTTCTTTCAGAGCTAGGAGTTCAGATCTTAAAAACACAATTTTATGAGGGTCAGAGTCCCTCCTCTCGCACTCCACAACTTAAAAAGCAGCAGATTGGCAGCCCGTCTGTTGCAGAGGCACCATCTTGGTGAAACTGTTGGAGCCTTACAGAAAATATGCAAGTTAGACATTATTCATCTTAACACAGTAATTATAAGGTTATCACCTATTCACAGGCACATTTTTGGAAGGATAACACAGTTAGGTGATGTATTATAAATGTTTTAACATAAGCCCTTTCTTCACTGGCTCTAAAAAAGGTCATTTTCTCCCCTAATTTGATCATGTTGCTAGGGGTTTAGGATCTTCAGATTTTTTCCCAATGCAGCCTCAGATAAGATACCACCCAAATTAAATTATCTAACACTCATGGCTTCATATTTTCATTCATTTTGATATGCATACATGTTTTTTAAAAACATACATTTTTTTCATATTATAGAATTTATAAATGTGAAATGAGCTTCAAGAAAGTGATATTGTAGATTTATATAAGACGACAAACAAAATTTTACATTCGAATGATTAATATATGCTATGTTGTATATATGCAAAAAGCTGAAAATGGAAATTCAGCCAGAAATGCTGAATATGCAGGGAACCTTAATTGAGGTTATATAACAATATAAAGTACTCTTCTCATGTTTAAAGTACATTTCACGTTATAAATAAATTCTTGCAGTCTATATTATAATAGCCAAGTGGCCTCTCTGTGCATGCACAGAGAGAAAAAGCTCAAAGGCAAAAAGCTCTCCATGCGTGCATTTAACTTTAATCACAGAGAAACTGTGGAGAGCTGACATTTGCCATCTGGTATGCTTATGTATTTTGGATCAAGGATGAATAATGCCAAAACGTAATGCTTATAGTACTAGTATTTTTGGAGATGGATATATCAGCTAACAACACTGAACTTATTACATTCTGGACTCACGGCATTCCAGCAAGGGGCAGGAAATCATCTTCATATTAAAAGCATGAATGCGTGTGTG
This sequence comes from Thalassophryne amazonica, assembly GCF_902500255.1. Lineage (NCBI taxonomy): Eukaryota > Metazoa > Chordata > Actinopteri > Batrachoidiformes > Batrachoididae > Thalassophryne > Thalassophryne amazonica. The sequence continues at coordinate 79,637,043 of NC_047108.1, forward strand.
CGTGATTTTATTTAGTAAGTTCAATGTAAGTACATAACATAATTGTAAATACGTTAAAAATACATGGATAACTCAAGAAAGTAAAAACACTTAATTGTGGTCCATTTAAAAATCAAATGACAAAATAGAAGCAGTAATAATAATAATAGTGTGTATATGATATCAAGGATCTAAACAATTTCTAAATATATTAAGACAGTAAATCAACATTTAAAAATTACATAATTAATTAACAAGAAATAAAAGGGCTGAGTTCCTCTTCTAAAAATTGTTGAGGTCTAATGTTCTAAAAAATTCTGGACCCACATGTCATTATACAAGCATTGCTTAATTTATTACCACCCTTTAAAAAAATGTTAGCTACCTATTTTATCAACGCTATCCAATCTGGAGCCCGTGGATCCCCAAGGGCAACATGCTAGTGACTATCTTAACATATATTACTCACCATGGTACTGTTGCACTGTGCTAATGTGTTTTATTTATTTATTTTAAGACTATTCATTATGTTTAAATATATATGTATGTGTGCATCTCTATACATAAACCTTCCTTTGCCAGCAAAGGCCACGAAGCCTCTAGTTTCCACAACCCTTCCCAACAACCATGCAAGCGCTGAACAGTATAAGTGCTAAACAACATCCCAGATAAATGCCAGTATTCCCAGCAAAAAAAAAAAAATTATGCCCCCACATCACACAACACTCACAGTAGCTGTTTATTATAAAAAATTACAAATTGTAAAAAAAAAAAAAAAAAAAATAGTTTGAAGAAAAGAAAATGTAACCCAATACTTACTTAAAAATGAAAAGTCAGCATTTTAAATGGAGAAAAGAATCTGAAAAAGCCAACGCTTTGGCATGTGTGTGTATGCATGTGTTGTTAACAGCTGCTGTATTTTTATCTGCTGGCCTTGTAAAATGGTTACATACAGAGACATGCTGTTATCCAGTACACCCCTGTGCTAACAGTCCATGTGTCTCTGTTCTCTTCGATGCAGCATTTCACTGAGAATCTCACGTCAAATAAATATTAGAATAGCCTTCATTTCTAAAAGGACCTTTACAAGTTATGTTCTTCTGTCATGATCAGGGTTCCTACAGCTAGACTTTTTAAAATGCCAGTGGGAATGAAATTTAAGACCAATATTAAAATAACTAAAAACAGGGGAACAAAATAAAACACAGCATGGCCAAGTATTAGGGACAAATTCACCCAAATGGTTATCATTGTTGGGAAAGTGTAGTGACACGGACCCACAACAGGGGGCGTAAATGAACGGACAATTGAGGGAGTTAAATTAGAACACTTTACTGTTGTGAATGTCACAACCACACACAGCAGATTACAGAATAAATACAAGTCAATTAATGAAGGTGTCGTGTGGGCAGGCTCGACGATAGGAGACGCCCGTCTGGAGATGAACCGGAACCACACGATTTCCACCGCCACCGAACCCGAAGGATACTGGAGCCGCCAAGTCCCGAAGTCCCCAGGTGGCCACCGTCTCAGCGTGTCGGATCTGGTACTGCTGGCGGAGAACAAAGACAAACAAGTGTGGGTGTGTGTACACCCCGTAACAATAATGGTGGGAATTCCACCTCCACCTTTAACACACACTCGTGCAGCGTCTGTTTAACCACTTATCTGACGGGAAGTAGGACGAAACAGTCGCGACCCACGCCGGTCCTCTGGTTGACAGCTGCAACACAATAGCTCTTGGAATCACTTAATGCTGGCAGAGAAAATTACCTCTCACAGAAGTCGATATCTCGGCGATGTGGTGGAGGTGTCATCCTGCTTTTATCCAGGGTGAGATGCAGATGATCGGTGACAGCTGTCACTCATCAACTATGACAGCTGTCACCTCGGCTGTTCCTGTAGGCGGCAGCGCCCTCTCGTGCCTGAAGCCCGCACTTCAGGCAGGGCGCCCTCTGGTGGTGGGCCAGCAGTACCTCCTCTTCTGGCGGCCCACACAACAGGACCCCCCCCTCAATGGGCGCCTCCTGGCGCCCGACCAGGCTTGTCCGGGTGGCGTCGGTAAAAATCGACCAGGAGGGCCGGGTCCAGGATGAAGCTTCTCTTCACCCAGGAGCGTTCTTCGGGTCCATACCCTTCCCAGTCCACCAAATATTGAAAGCCCCGGCCCATTCGACGGACATCCAAGAGCCGGCGTACTGTCCAAGCCGGCTCCCCGTCGATGATACGGGCAGGAGGCGGCGCCGGACCGGGTGCACAGAGGGGTGAGGTGTGATGTGGTTTCAACCTGGAGACATGAAAGACTGGATGGATCCGCAGTGAGGCCGGGAGTTGGAGCCTCACTGCGGTGGGACTGAGGACCTTGAGGATACGGAACGGCCCTATATAGCGGTCTTTCAATTTCAGGGAAGCCACCTGGAGAGGTATGTCCCTCGTAGATAGCCATACCTCCTGCCCGGGCTGGTATGCGGGGGCCGGGAACCGTCGACGGTCTGCATGGGCCTTTGCCCTCGTCCGGGCCCTCAACAAGGCCGAACGGTGGTGCGCCACACCCGACGGCATCTCCGCAGGTGGGCCTGGACCGAGGGCACACCGACCTCTCCCTCCACCACAGGAAACAAAGGGGGTTGGTACCCCAGACACACCTCAAACGGGGAGAGGCCGGTGGCAGAGGACACTTGGCTGTTATGCGCGTACTCGATCCAGGCCAGGTGTTCACTCCAAGCCGTCGGGTGTGCGGATGTTGTACAACGCAGGGCCTGCTCCAACTCTTGATTGGCCCGTTCAGCCTGTCCGTTAGTCTGAGGGTGATACCCAGACGAGAGGCTCACAGTGGCCCCCAGTTCCCGGCAGAAACTTCTCCACACCTGCGAGGAGAACTGGGGACCGCGATCCGAAACGATGTCTGTTGGTATCCCATGCAGATGGACGACATGGTGGACCAGGAGATCCGCTGTCTCCTGGGCCAATGGGAGCTTCGGGAGGGCCACGAAGTGGGCCGCCTTGGAGAACCGGTCCACTATCGTGAGGATGGTGGTGTGCCCCCGGGACGGCGGGAGGCCCGTGACGAAATCCAGACCGATGTGGGACCAGGGGCGATGAGGCACAGGAAGCAGCTGAAGGAGTCCCTGTGCCTTCTGGTAGTCCGCCTTGCCCCTGGCGCAGGTGGTGCAGGCCTGGATATAAGCCCGGACGTCAGCCTCCAGAGACACCCACCAGAAGCGCTGCCGGACCACTGCCACGGTCCTACACACCCCTGGGTGGCAGGAGAGCTTGGACCCATGACAGAAGTCCAGGACGGCAGCCCTGGCTTCTGGTGGGACGTATAGTCTATTTCTCGGCCCTGTTCCGGGATCCGGGCTCTGTGCCAGGGCCTCCCGGACGGTCTTCTCCACGTCCCAGGTAAGGGTAGCCACGATAGTGGACTCCGGTACGATGGGTTCCGGTGGATCCGACAGCTCGGTCTTGACTTCATGTTCGTGCACCCGGGACAGGGCATCCGACCTCTGGTTTTTGGTCCCGGGGCGGTAAGTGATCCGGAAGTCAAAACGGCCGAAAAACAGTGAGCAGCGGGCTTGCCTGGGGTTCAGTCGCTTGGCAGTCCTGATATACTCCAGGTTCCGGTGGTCAGTAAAAACCGTGAAAGGCACTGACGCTCCCTCCAGCAGGTGTCTCCACTCCTCAAGAGCCTCTTTCACCGCAAGGAGCTCTCGATTGCCCACGTCATAGTTCTGCTCTGCTGGGGTCAACCTGCGGGAGAAATAGGCACACGGGTGAAGAACCTTATCGGTCTCTCCGCTCTGGGATAGCACGGCTCCTATCCCTGAGTCAGAGGCGTCCACTTCGACCACAAACTGGTGACTAGGATCGGGCTGCACCAAGACGGGTGCAGTCGAGAAGCGCTGTTTCAACTCCCTAAACGCGGCATCGCACCGATCCGACCAGGTGAAGGGAACTTTTGGTGAGGTCAGGGCTGTCAGGGGGCTAACTACCTGACTATACCCCTTGATGAACCTCCTGTAAAAATTTGCGAAGCCGAGGAACTGTTGCAGCTTCCTACGGCTCGTAGGTTGGGGCCAGTCTCTCACCGCTGCGACCTTGGCCGGATCCGGGGCGACGGAGTTGGAGGAGATGATAAACCCCAGGAAGGACAAAGAGGTGCGGTGAAACTCACACTTCTCGCCCTTCACAAACAGCCGGTTCTCCAACAACCGCTGCAGGACCTGACGTACATGCCGTACATGGGTCTCAGGGTCCGGAGAAAAAATGAGTATATCGTCCAGATATACGAAGACGAATCGGTGCAGGAAGTCCCGCAAGACGTCATTAACCAAAGCTTGGAACGTCGCGGGGGCGTTAGTGAGGCCGAACGGCATGACCAGGTACTCAAAATGACCTAACGGGGTGTTGAATGCCGTCTTCCATTCGTCTCCCTTCCGGACCCGAACTAGGTGATATGCGTTCCTAAGATCCAGCTTTGTGAATATTTTGGCTCCATGCAGGGGGTGAACACCGAATCCAACAAAGGCAACGGGTATCGGTTGCGAACTGTGATCTCGTTCAGCCCCCGCTAATCAATGCATGGACGAAGACTGCCATCTTTCTTGCCCACAAAAAAGAAACCTGCTCCCATCGGGGAGGTGGAGTTATGGATCAGCCCAGCAGCTAAGGAGTCCCTGATGTAGGTCTCCATCGATTCGCGCTCAGGTCGGGAGAGGTTGTACAGCCTGCTGGACGGGAACTCCACGCCTGGCATCAAATCGATGGCACAATTGTACGGACGGTGCGGGAGAAGGGTGAGTGCCCGATCCTTGCTAAAAACGTCAGCAAGATCGTGGTACTCAACCGGCACCACCGATAGATTGGGGGGAACTTTAACCTGCTCCTTAGCCTGGGAACCCGGAGGGACCGAGGATCCCAAACACACCCGATGGCAGGTCTCGCTCCACTGTACCACCACCCCGGACGGCCAATCAATCCGTGGATTGTGTTTTAACATCCAGGGGAACCCCAGAATCACACGGGAGGTAGAGGGAGTCACAAAAAACTCAATCTCCTCCCGATGATTCCCTGACACCACCAGAGTTACTGGTAGCGTCCTGTGTGTGATTAAAGGGAGTAGGGTGCCATCTAGTGCTCGCACCTGCAATGGTGAAGGAAACGCCACCAGAGGGAGCCCTACCTCCCTGGCCCATCTGCTGTCTAGCAGATTCCCTTCTGACCCTGTGTCTACCAGTGCTGGGGCCTGAAGGGTTAAATCCCCGCTAAGGATTGTAACTGGGAGCCGTGTGGAAATGTGTGTGTCCCACGTGAATTTCTTGGCCCACCCTAAGCCCAGTTTCTAGGGTCGGGCGTTGGTGTTTAACCGTTCGGGCAATTACTCAATTGGTGCTCAATTGAGCCGCAAACAAAACACGCCCCGCGGGGAAGCCTCCTCTGTCTATTCGGTGGTCTGAATGTGGCCCTGCTCGTGTCCATAGCTTCGTCAGCAAGGGGAGCTGTCGCCACACGGGGCGTAGAGGCCACGGAGCGTGGGAAGGGCGGACCTTTTTCAGACCCGGAAGGAAGAGGGACGGCGCGTGCCCGGCCATGCCCTTCGTCTCGTTCCCGACGGCGTTCTTCCAACCGATTGTCTAATCGTATAACAAGATCGATAAGCCCATCTAATTCCCGCGGTTCATCCTTGGCCACCAGGTGCTCCTTCAGGACCGATGACAGTCCGTTTACGAAGGCGGCGCGGAGCGCAGCGTTATTCCAGCCGGACCTCGCAGCCGCGATGTGGAAGTCGACTGCATAAGCGGCTGCGCTCCGGCGTCCCTGTGTCATTGACAGCAGCACAGTCGAAGCGGTCTCTCCCCTGTTAGGGTGATCAAACACAGTCTTGAACTCCCTCACAAACCCAGTGTACATGTGAAGGAGCCGTGAATTTTGCTCCCAAAGCACCATAGCCCAAGCGCGTGCCTCTCCCCGAAGCAGATTAATCACATAAGCTACTTTACTAGCATCTGACGCGTACATGACGGGACGTTGTGCAAAGACGAGCGAACACTGCATGAGAAAGTCCGCGCACGTCTCCACACAACCTCCGTACGGCTCAGGAGGGCTTATGTATGCTTCAGGGGATGGTGGGAGGGGTTGTTGAACAACCACTGGAACATTCATATCCTGCACAGGGTCGGCAGGAGGAGGAGCTGCAGCAGCGCCCTGAGCGCTCGCCGCCACCTGCGCGGAGAGAGCCTCCACCCTGCGGTTCAGGAGGATGTTTTGCTCGGTCATCTGATCCAACCGAGCCGTAAAGGCAGTGAGGATGTGCTGCAGCTCACCAATCACGCCTCCTGCAGACGCCTGCGCTCCCTGCTCTCCCATTGGTCGTTCAACAGCTGGGTGATGCCCCTCAGAGTCCATGACGCTGGCCGAGATATCCTGTTGGGAAAGTGTAGTGACACGGACCCACAACAGGGGGCGTAAATGAACGGACAATTGAGGGAGTTAAATTAGAACACTTTACTGTTGTGAATGTCACAACCACACACAGCAGATTACAGAATAAATACAAGTCAATTAATGAAGGTGTCGTGTGGGCAGGCTCGACGATAGGAGACGCCCGTCTGGAGATGAACCGGAACCACACAATTTCCACCGCCACCGAACCCGAAGGATACTGGAGCCGCCAAGTCCCGAAGTCCCCAGGTGGCCACCGTCTCAGCGTGTCGGATCTGGTACTGCTGGCGGAGAACAAAGACAGTCAAGTGTGGGTGTGTGTACACCCCGTAACAATAACGGTGGGAATTCCACCTCCACCTTTAACACACACTCGTGCAGCGTCTGTTTAACCACTTATCTGACGGGAAGTAGGACGAAACAGTCGCGACCCACGCCGGTCCTCTGGTTGACAGCTGAAACACAATAGCTCTTGGAATCACTTACTGCTGGCAGAGAAAATTACCTCTCACAGTCAAGTCTCAAGTCGATATCTCGGCGATGTGGTGGAGGTGTCATCCTGCTTTTATCCAGGGTGAGATGCAGTTGATCGGTGACAGCTGTCATAGTTGAGTGACAGCTGTCACCTCGGCTGTTCCTGTAGGCGGCAGCGCCCTCTCGTGCCTGAAGCCCGCACTTCAGGCAGGGCGCCCTCTGGTGGTGGGCCAGCAGTACCTCCTCTTCTGGCGGCCCACACAACAATCATAACATAGAACATGGTTCTTGGTTTAAGCCACAATGCAAGATCATCTCTGAAAAGTCCATTTTCATTACATTTACACTTCCACATGTGATCATGTAAGTTGCATCTAGCTTGTTGAATGTGTCTCTGCTCTGAACATTCTAGCAACAAACACAAGCGAGGCATTGGTTCCGCTATCTCACTTTGCATAGTATATCACTGAATAATAAAATAATAGATATTCATTCATTTTCTACACCCGCTTATTCCAAGTCACAAGGGAGATGGAGCTTATCCCAGCGGTCATTGGACAAGAGGTGAGGTACACCTTTGACAGGTCGCCAGATTGTCTCAGGTCCACATATGGACAGACAAAAACATTCCCACCTACGGTCAAGCTAGAGTCACCAGTTCACCTAACCTGCATATCTGTGGAAGTGGGAGGAAGCCAGAGCAAACCCACTTAAAACACAGGGACAAGATGCAACCAGCACACAGCAATGATCAGGTGGGACGTGATCCCACGACCTTCTTACTGTGAGGCAACCGTGCGTCTTGCCATTTTTATGACTTTTGAAAGACTGACTCCAGACATTTTAATACCAATTAAAGCCTTATTTTTAGATGAACAAATTCAATGCCTTTCAAGACTTTTGAAGGACACATGAGAACCCTGCTGATAATCTGCATGTTTGATACCAATATTCATTCTTCTCATCAGTTAGGCATTTCTTAAATACAACCTGCATTCACTCAGCGTTTATGTTTATGGCTGAATAAAATATGAACTTTGCTCTTCCTGTCTAATGAAAAGTCTGATACTTATGCTTTGGGATCCATTCAAGCTGGCTGCACATTTAGGTACTCCTCAGACTATAACTAAATGTATAATAACAATAGTCCTCATCTGGTTAAGCGTTTGTGCACCTGAGTGTTTACCAGAGTCACTCCTGTGTCCTGGCTTCTGCTTTTTACCTCAGAGAATCTTTCACTTGTTCACAAATGGTCGGCTCTGTGCAGCTTGTGGGTCTTTTTTGTGCCACTTCATCCAGACGTAATTCATCCAGAACTTCTCGTTGCACAAAATATGCAAGATCTGAACTGTCCCTCTTCTCCATGTCTGAGTGATCACGCTCACAAGCCCTCTGTAGAAACACTGTCCCTGTATGCTGCTTTCTGGAAAGAAAACAGTCAATTCCACTCTCTCTCTCCTCTCTCTCTCTCTCTCTCTCGCTCTCTCTCTCTCTCTCTCTCTCTCTCTCTCTCTCTCTCTCTCTCTCTCTTTCTTTCTTTCTCTCTCTCTCGCTCTCTCTCTCATAGACACTGTATCGTGATGTTTATGAGTGGCAGCTCCTTGTGTCTTTGGTACTGATTGATTTTTGGACTGCGGGAGTGACTCTCCCCTGCCCTTATAAGACAACACTTCACACGTCTCACGCAACATGTACAAGCCAGTGTGTGTGTTTCCAATGTGTGTGTGTGAGGGTGTGTGAAGGTGTTGGAGGGTGGCGGTGGGGGCTTGTACGTGACTGTTGTTGGATGGATGTTTGTGAATGTTAAACTGGAGTGATAACCTCGGGAAAACTGCACTCAAAAGGCTTTGGCAAACACTGTAATCTGACAAGTGGTAAAACTTGATGCTTTGTGACACTGCAACTTAGACACAGTTTCAGTGTGTAACAAAACACCTATGGAAAATCACAAACTGGCTGATTCATGCCAATCCATATTTGTGTGATTTCCCCCAAAAAGAAAACATACATTTTTCAAATCTGAAAGGAACTGAATGCTAGGTAGGCTTGCATGCATCAATGTGGCTGGTTGGGACCTGCAATTATTTTTCTTCTCTCTCTGTCTGAGCCCTTTAAAATACCTCTTATGGCTGATTTATTCATCTGGTAAATGCATCGTTAAATCAAACAGGATCCCACATAATTTTTTATTGAGGTTTCAATTCTTGTGCAAATCGTGCAAAATCTCAGAGAGGTGATCAGCGCCACAAGAAGTCAACAACAAGACGATCAGATAACGCTGCAATTTAACAGCTGCACAAGGACATTGGATGGATGAGCTTTATTGTCATTGTCCTTACAAGTGCAACAACAACGAGATTATGTCCACAGACAAAGATGCAGCAATTAATCCACAATTATTACTTGTTTACCGTAATAATGGCACACATCAGAATTAAGACAACACATATACATTTGACATTGTTTATGTGCACTAAACTTGAAGTAGTCCGTTTTCCGAATTGAGGCTGTGAGTGTGGGGGGAGCCGCTGCAACAGGAGTCGCGCCGCCGTCATCTTGGGGGGAACGGGGACATGCCGCAGTTAAAACTGCTCAGCTCCCGGAGGGGAGAAGGGGTGGCATGAGTAGTAGCCGGGATGGGGTGTGTGATGGGGCATGAGGGGGAGGTGGGTTGGGGGGGGGAGTGGAGCATGCTTTTGTCCATGTGTGAGTCAGTTTCTGTCCTTGTACTGGAGTTAGAGAGATAAGGAGGCAGTCAGTGTTCCCCAAGGCCGTAGAGATTCTTCTGGAGGAAAACAATGGGGCATTTTATCCTTGAAAGGCTGATAAGCATGCCGTGTTTGTGGTTGACCAGTGAAAAACACTTTTCCAGCTTCACATGAACAAACCAGATCCCAAATTATGAATATTCTCTGGTCTCTGAAATTTTCACCTTCTCCTGCAAGGTGCGCATTTGCTCTGAAATGTTATCCAATTTGCGTCTAAGTTCAAGGGTTAACACAGTCTGAGAATGCATCGCCTTGCCCAACTCATTAATCATGACGGACAAGTGGGGGGTCATGGTTTTGGCGGCAGCTGTCTTGCCAATCTTCAGGTAGGTCAGGGCAGCACATAAGCTAATAAGTACCAGCCCTCCTACTATGAATTCAAATATGAATAAATCCTCGACGTCCTCCACAGAGAATGGTACAAAGCATGTGACACGCCACGACTCCCAGGCGTCAAGAACATAGCCCGCAGGGTAAGTTCCATCTGGGCAGATAGGATCCCCCGGTCCTGATCTTCTTGTAGAAAAAATGGTGTCAATAGCGTTCAGAGACCAGCTGATCAATTCCATGGTTAATCCAATATAGTTTGAAGAATTCACAGTCTGGTGAAGTAGGGACTTTGAAGGTTGAAGCAGAGATAGAGGAGAGAGGAGGAGATGTGACTGCCCTTGCCGGAGTCCCAAGCTGTTTGACATCAACATCGTAAGGTAAAACTCTTTGTATATTGTGCCTAAAACTCTGGTGAATATATTATCTAGGTTTTTAGACATTGTTATTGTGTTTGTATTATGTAAACACGTGGGAATCTCAAGTGACTTCACTGTTATTTACAATGGGAATTGCCTTGAGCCACAGTCTCATCCTGTTCTTGTCATTCTATGGGAAAGTGAAGTTTGCTCTCTTAACTCCCCCCTTCATGTCCTTTACAACACTGTTTGTTCCAGAATAATATATAAGCAGTGTTGCCACAGTTACTTTGAAAAAGTAATCCAATTACTGATTAGTGATTACTCCTTGAAAAAGTAACTTAGTTACTTTACTGATTACTCAATTGTAAAAGTAACTAAGTTAGATTACTAGTTACTTTTTTAGTTACTTTCCCCAGCTGCCGACAACAACCCACGTCAACATGACAGTGATACCTGTTTTGCCAAAACTCACTTTATAGTCACCCTTTCTTGACTTCAATGAAAATAAATACTTGTTTTATAAAAAGTAAAATAAAGACCTCTTTCTTGACCTCATATTTAACTGTTGACAGCACTGTAACAGTAAAACTTGCAATTTCAAACCTACATTGTTTATAAATGTAACTATTAAATTCTAACATTTTTTAACATTTAAATTCTCTCTAAACATTTTACTTGTCGGAATTATTATTATTTTAAGCAATATTAGTAGTTGTAGTAAAAAACGTCTTCAAAACTGGACCTTTAATCTAGGGGTGTTGTGAGGGGGGCACATCCTTGCCCCACGCCCCCATTCCATCTGGATTCTCCCCTGCTTTGGTGTTTGAGCACAAAGAATGGATAACATTTATTTATGCAGAAAACAGGACCAGATTTACATGTAAGAAAGTTTTATTGCGTTTTCACATCATGTGGTCCTCAGAAAGAGAGTTTAGGTGCATTTGAGTGGAAAATAGTGTTAGTTGTTGACACGTCGCGGAGGATCAGCTGTTTTTAACGACCAGATACAGAGTGGCTCAGCTCAGAATTCTAAATAAAGGAGGGAAAAAAGTATAAAAATGTCTTTGTAAAGCTCAGTGCAGGTGTGCTGATCACCGCGTTTTAAGAGGTGAGGACGAGTCGAGCAGCTGCAAAAAACCGTGGATGAAAAGCTCACAGCTCGCTGAAAGCGGGCAGTTGAGTCGAACCCCGACCTCCTGCCCACAGACCAAGTTTAATGCTGCTATCAACCCACAATGAAAAATAATAGTAACGCACAGTGACTTGGAGAAGTAACTTTAATCTGATTACTGATTTGGAAAGATTAACGCGTTAGATTACTCGTTACTAAAAAAAGTGGTCAGAGTAACGCGTTACCGGCATCACTTTATATAAGATATCTGAAATTCTGTTTGCATTCGTGAAGTTCCACACAGGTTGAAGGTAGCAGACACAGAATATCTGGAGTATTTGTTTTAGCAAGTGTTCAGGGTCTCATGCATGCAATCTCTTATACGAGGTCTGTCCGTAAACTATAGGTCCTTTTTATTTTTTGCAAAAACCATATGGATTTGAATCACGTGTGACTGCATCAGCCAAAGTTGAACCCTCGTGCGCATGTGTGAGTTTCCCCACGTCTGTCGGTGACGTCATTCGCCTGTGGGCATGGCTTGTGGGAGGAGCGCTCCACCCCCCTCTTCGGATTTTTTCTTGTGAGAAAATGGCCGAACGCTTGGAGCAGCGTTACTGCATTAAATTCTGCCAGAAACTTGGCGACAGCCAGGCAGAAACGATTCGAAAAATCCAAACGGCTTTCGGAGATGAAGCCATGAGCAGCACACGGATTAAGGAGTGGTACAACCGGTTTAAAGACGGGCGCGTAATGGTGGAGAGCGAGCCGCGCTCCGGTCGGCCATCAATGAGCCGAAATGACGAGATCGTTTCCAAAGTGCACGCTGTGGTTATGTGGGATCGTCGCTTGACTGTCTGAGAAATTGCTGAGGAAGTGGACATTAGCAAGACTTCGGCACATTCCATTATAACGGACGATTTGGGCATGAAACGAGTGGTGGCGAAGTTCGTGCCGGGGTTGCTGACGGCGGAGCAAAAGCACCTCCATGTGGAAGTCTCACAGGACATGCTGGACTCCATTGACATTGATCCCAGCTTTATGGACACCATAATCACCGGAGATGAGTCCTGGGTGTACGGGTACGACCCGGAAACCAAATTTCAGTCGTCACAGTGGAAGCATTCCACGTCGCCAAGACCGAAGAAGGCGCGCCAAGTGCGCAGCAACATCAAGGTAATGCTGACTGTTTTTCTTTCACTCCCGTGGTGTGGTACACCAGGAGTACGCACCACAGGGTCAAACAGTAACAAAGGAGTATTACTGGGATGTCCTCCGTCGTCTACGTGATAGTGTGCGGCGCAAGAGACCGGAGTTGTGGGCCGGAGGAAATTGGCGCCTCCACCATGACAACGCGCCAGCTCATTCCTCTCATTTAATTCAGACTTATTTGACCAAAAACCAGACTCCGGTGGTTCAACAGGCACCTTACTCCCCTGACATGGCCCCTTGTGACTTTTGGCTCTTCCCAAAACTTAAAATACCATTAAAAGGAACCCGATTTGAGACAAGAGAGGACATTATGGCTGCGACGACGGCAGAGCTGCGCGCCATCCCGAAAAAGGCATTTTTGGAATGCTTCCAACAGTGGCGAAAACGCTGGGAGAAGTGTGTAGAGTCCCAAGGAGAGTACTTCGAGGGTGATTAGGTTTCCAACCCTCCAGGTAAGCCAGTTTTTTTCCCAGCCAATGGTCCGATACTTTTTGGACAGACCTCGTAAATGTTAGGGCCCCTTCACAAATAGTGCACATCAGCTCTTCCACCTTCCACCGAAATGTCAGTACCTTTCCAGAAGAGGAATGAAGACAACACTTTGGGTAGGACTGACTGTTTGACTTTTGGTTTAATGCTGGCTTTTGAAGTATCCATCTACCTGTTGTACTCGCCAGAAAGACATTATCTGTTTTTATCAGTCTCTTTTTGGTTTGTTACTAAACTTCTTTTCTAAGGATTTGTCAATGTTTTCTTTCATTTTATTCTTCTGTGCACCACTCCCTTGTTACACGGTTCTGCTCTCCTAGTTGTCATAAGGTTAAGTTATTGGTTTCTCTTGTCCATTATAGTCTACCATTTTGTTGGTTTCTTTCCTGTTGCCGTTCATTTATGAAACTCGTTTTGTCCTTGGCTCGTTTCACCATTTGTTTTTCGTTTTGTTCATTGGTTGGTTGCTTTATTGGTTATTTTTGGGGTTATTCGTTATTTCAGGTTTTGTGTTTTGTATGTTCAGAAGTACAGTTGATCATATTCATTATCAGTTTATTCATTCCCCAGCTGCTTTTAGGGGTCTGTGGGGTTTCATTGGCTACCTTATGGTTACACCAAGCCTTGCACTGCACATATTCTGCTCTTGAGAAAATTTTTCGCTCCCTCTGCGTTATTGCTAAGTTGCTCTCTTCCTGGTTCCTGCTGCCATTCTGTAAGTCTATTTTCCACGGGAGTGCTAGTCAGTCTGCCATTTTGTGCCCTGCGGTGGACCCAGGTTTACCACCTTATCCTACAGCCTGTCATGGCCAGTCCCCTGACTGCCCCTCTACTACGGCTTTGGGCCGGGATTCTCATCAGGTCCGACCCCCCGACTCACCGGTTGTTGCTGGTGAGGTCTGTGGCCGGCCTCCGGCCTTGCCTTTTTCTTTTTGTCTGCTTCGTGTTCACCCCCCGGACTTCACAGTTCCTTGTCTGCCGGGTTTCCCATTCGGCCACCACCTGGTGCTTGGTCGTCCTCATGTTAGCGATTTCTGTGGTTACTGGCCTGTGTTGCCAGTTTTTGGTTCCCTCCAGCCTTTCTGTCATCCCTCCCCCATTGTCGGCCTGGGTCCATGGTCTTCTGGGGCCAGCCGGTGTCGGTCCCTTGGGGGAGGGTACTGTCAGAATCTGGCTCTTTAGGGCCATTTGCCATTAGTCTGCCTTTGTGTCCACGTCTGTATTTTCTGCCTTTGGTGTGTTTATCCTTGTCTCGTCAGGTTCATGTCATCATCAGTCTTGCTCCTGTTATCCATGTATTTGCCATTCATGTTCACTTAGTCACTCCAGTCCTACTTTGTTTCTGTTCAATTCATTTCTTGTATTACACTTTGGTCTACAGTTCGGTTTATCACATTTTTGGTATTTTGTATTTTTGCTTTTGTTTCAGGTATTGGTCATTATTTATCTTCAAGTATCTTCTCTGATTATGTTCCATTTATTATTTATCAGTTTAGTCCTTTTATTTATTGCACTATTTTGTAGTCACTTGTTGTCATTTTGTTCATTATTTAGTCTTAGTTGATGCTGTCATCGCACCATTGTTTATTGCATTCACTTTTATATTTTTATCCATCTCACTCCGGTTATAGTTTTGTTTTAGATCATTGATTTCCTTATTTTCTGCCACTTACATACTTTTGTCAGGTTGGGTTAATATATTATTCTGTTTTAGCTTTGTTCATAGTTTAATGTTTCCTTCATGCCTCTCCAAGTATGTTCACACTCCATATCACTGCACCAGGTATTGTGTTTTTGTCTCACACTTTGTTTCTGTCTGCTTTGTATTTTCACTCACTCCCGCTCTTGCACTTGCTCACGTGTCTTTGTTACTTTCATCACTCCACTGTGTTTTCTGGCCTTCACTCTCTTGCACTTACCTTTGTCTTCCCTGGTCACGCCCCCTTCCAGAACCTTCACCAAGACCTGTGTCTTGTTGCACTAATTACTTCACCAGTTATTTAAGCCCTCACAGTCTCACAGTCTCTTGCTCAATTGTTGAATGATTTCACTTTCCAGCACTCACGACCTTGCCTTGTTTTGCCCTGAATTCAGCCTGCCGGTATTTGACTTTGCTTTGTCCGTGACCACGATTTTGTCTCAGCCTTTGATTGCCACCACGCTGTGTATTGTGACCTCAGCCTGTTTTTTCGACCAAGCCTCAGCCTCGCGTCCGTCTGTACCTTTGCTCTGCTGCTGGACCTTCTGTAAACTGAACCCCTGCCTGTTTCAGTGATTAAACCTAATTCAAACCGCACCTGCTGTGAGTTTGCATTTGTGTCCACCCTGTTTGTGCTCCGCCTTGACAGTCAGCTGGAATTTGGCCGACACCTGCCGCGAGAGGGTTCGTTGGGCTCACCACACCGCTAGTGCGTGCAAATAGTTGTAGCAACAGGTGTTCGAGGCATTCAAGGAAGCTACGAATTTCCACATTTTGCATACGATTCCTGCTTCACACGCACTTTGACCAAATTCGCACTGTGTGAATGGGCTCTTATGAAAGTCAGAAAAAAATTACATTTTGGTAGTATAATGTTCATTTGCATTTGTCGTCATGTGGTTTCTCCATCTTGTTTTAACTGCAGCACCTCTTTGGCGCGCAAGGAATTATGGGATATGTCAATAGGGCAAATTCCATAAAGCTAGCAAACACAAAAATAATAAATGAATGATGAATTGATGATGTTCTTGTCCAAGTTCAATTCAATTTCAATTTATTTTCATTTTTATAGCGCCAAATCATAACAGAGTTCCCTTGACACTTCACACAAGTAAGGTCTAACCTTATCAACCCCCAGAGCAACAATGGTTCACTGAAAGTAACTCACTTTAAGTAGCAGAGGGTAGTCACATAATAAATTTAGTTGTTTATTCTTTCACACTATTTCAATTAGGTAATTTAATTAGTTCATTGTTTTCTGGCATCTTTGCTTTTTTATTGAAGCTTACCATTTTTGTAAAGTGCAAGCAGTGATAACCATGGTGGTCACCAGACCTCAGCTTTGGAAATGGAAGAAATTGACACCCTGTTTTTAAGCTTCATGTAACTTCAACCACATATGTTGAGAGAAACAGAAAGCAATATTCATACAAAATCCTTTCCACAGGGTTTTGTGGAGATATGACCATGTTATTTGGGTTTTAATACATAATCATTGTGAAATAACCAGAAAATAACATTACCTTCTCTGATCTGTGCTGAAACATGTGTTGTGAAAGTGTAGGTACACGGACCCACAACAGGGGGCGCAATGAACGGACAATGGAAAAAGGTAAGAACAAGTTTTACTGTTGTGAAATTAGCACAACTGATACAATAATTCACAATTTGGAGGTGTAAGCCGAAATCTGCTGGTGTCTTGTGGGCAGGCCCGAAGGTAGGAGACGTCCGTCCTAGTCGAACCGGAACCACCCAGATTTCCTCTGCCACCGAAACCCAGAAGTACTGGAACCGCCAAGTCCCGAATTCCCAGGTGGCCACTGCCTTCGCTCGTCGGATCCGGTACTGCTGGCGGGAAAGAACACAAACACACAGGTTGGGATGCGACCGCACCCAGTAGATGAGAGGGGCAAGCCGCCTCCACCTCTTGTCACAATAAGCAGGAAGGTGAGTACTTATCCGATCACTCGGCTTTCGGTAGTCAGCTGTCCTGAAAGGTTTAACAAGTATTATAGGATTATACTTAAAGAAGCTGCAGAGAAGATTACCTTAGGCTCAAGGCGATATCTCGGCACTGAGGTGGAGACGCTGTCCTGCTGATATACCTCCGTCCTGAGTGCAGTCAGCTGTGTCCAGTAATGGGTGACAGCTGTCACCCTGGCAGCCTTCGTCGGTGGCAGCGCCCTCTGGTGCCTGGAGCCCGCACTCCAGGCAGGGCGCCCTCTGGTGGTGGTGGGCCAGCAGTACCTCCTCTTCAGCGGCCCACACAACAGGACCCCCCCCTCAACGGGCGCCTCCTGGCGCACGACCGGGCTTGTCCGGATGGCGTCGGTAGAAGTCGGCCAGGAGGGCCGGGTCCAGGATGAAGCCCTTCTTCACCCAGGAGCGCTCCTCGGGGCCGTACCCTCCCAGTCCACCAGGTACTGAAAACCCCGGCCCATTCGACGGACATCGAGGAGCCGGCGCACGGTCCAAGCCGGTTCCCCGTCGATGATCCGGGCAGGAGGTGGTGCCGGACCCGGGGTGCAGAGGGGTGAGGTGTGATGGGGTTTATCCGGGAGACGTGAAACACTGGGTGAATCCGCAGTGAGGCCGGAAGCTGAAGCCTCACTGCGGCGGGATTGATGACTTTGAGGACCTTGAAGGGACCGATGTATCGTTCTTGGAGCTTGGGGGAGTCCACTTGAAGGGGAATGTCCTTGGTGGACAACCACACTTCCTGCCCAGGACGATACGTGGGAGCCGGGGCCCGTCGCCGGTCTGCATGTTTCTTCGCCCTCGTCCGGGCCTTCAACAAAGCAGAGCGGGCAGCACGCCACACCCGACGGCACTTCCGTAGGTGGGCCTGGACCGAGGGCACACCGACCTCTCCCTCGACCACCGGAAACAAGGGGGGCTGATACCCCAAGCACACCTCAAACGGGGAGAGGCCGGTGGCTGATGACACTTGGCTGTTGTGGGCGTACTCGATCCAGGCCAGGTGGGTACTCCAGGCCGTCGGGTGCGCGGCTGTCACACAGCGTAGTGTCTGCTCCAATTCTTGGTTGGCCCGCTCTGCTTGCCCGTTGGTCTGGGGGTGGTACCCGGACGAAAGGCTGACCGAGGCCCCCAGTTCCCGGCAGAAGCTCCTCCAGACATGTGAGGTGAACTGGGGACCGCGATCGGAGACGATGTCTGATGGTATGCCATGCAGACGGACGACGTGGTGGACCAGGAGGTCCGCTGTCTCCTGGGCCGTAGGGAGCTTCGGGAGGGCCACGAAGTGGGCCGCCTTGGAGAAACGGTCCACTATCGTGAAGACGACGGTGTTTCCCTGGGACGGCGGGAGACCCGTGACGAAGTCCAGGCCGATGTGGGACCAGGGGCGATGAGGCACGGGCAGTGGCTGTAGCTGCCCTGAGGTCTTCTGGTGATTGGCCTTGCCCCTGGCGCAGGTGGTACAAGCCTGGACGTAGTCCCGGACGTCGGTCTCCAGGGATGCCCACCAGAAGCGTTGCCGGACGACTGCCACGGTCCTTCGCACCCCTGGGTGACAGGAGAGCTTAGAACCGTGACAGAAGTCTAGGACTGCGGCCCTGGCCTCTGGTGGGATGTATAGTTTGTTCTTTGGTCCGTTTCCGGGGTCCGGGACACGGGTCAGGGCCTCCCGGACGGTCTTCTCCACGTCCCAGGTGAGGGCGGCCACGATAGCGGACTCCGGGATGATGGGATCCGGGGGATCCGACGGTTCCGTTCTGACCTCCTCTTCGTGCACCCGGGACAATGCATCCGATCGCTGGTTCTTGGTCCCGGGGCGGTAGGTAATCCGGAAGTCAAAACGGCCAAAGAACAATGACCAGCGGGCTTGCCTGGGGTTCAGACGCTTAGCGGTCCTGATGTACTCCAGGTTCCGATGGTCAGTGAAAACCGTGAATGGCACGGCTGTTCCCTCCAACAGATGTCTCCACTCTTCGAGGGCCTCTTTCACAGCAAGGAGTTCCCGATTGCCGACGTCATAATTCCGTTCAGCGGGGGTCAACCTGCGAGAAAAATAGGCACACGGGTGAAGGACCTTATCGGTCTTCCCGCTCTGGGAGAGCACCGCTCCTATCCCTGAGTCCGAGGCATCCACTTCAACCACTAACTGGCGGCTAGGATCGGGCTGCACCAGAACTGGTGCAGACGAGAAGCGCCGTTTCAACTCCTTGAACGCGGCCTCGCACCGGTCCGACCAGGTGAAGGGAACTTTTGGAGAGGTCAGGGCTGTCAGGGGGCTAACTACCTGACTGTAGCCCTTAATGAACCTCCTGTAGAAATTAGCGAAGCCGAGGAACTGTTGCAGCTTCCTACGGCTAGTGGGTTGGGGCCAATCTCTCACCGCCGCAACCTTGGCCGGATCCGGGGCGACGGAGTTAGAGGAGATGATAAACCCCAGGAAGGACAAAGAAGTGCGGTGGAACTCACACTTCTCGCCCTTCACAAACAGACGGTTCTCCAACAACCGCTGCAGGACCTGACGGACATGCCGGACATGAGTCTCAGGATCCGGGGAAAAGATGAGTATATCGTCTAGATATACGAAGACGAACCGGTGCAGGAAGTCCCGCAAGACATCGTTTACCAACGCTTGGAAGGTCGCGGGAGCATTAGTGAGACCGAACGGCATGACCAGGTACTCAAAATGACCTAAGGGGGTGTTAAATGCCGTCTTCCATTCGTCTCCCTTCCGAATCCGAACCAAATGATACGCATTCCTAGCTTCGTCAGTAGGGGGAGCTGTGACCCCACGGACAATGGAAAAAGGTAAGAACAAGTTTTACTGTTGTGAAATTAGCACAACTGATACAATAATTCACAATTTGGAGGTGTAAGCCGAAATCTGCTGGTGTCTTGTGGGCAGGCCCGAAGGTAGGAGACGTCCGTCCTAGTCGAACCGGAACCACCCAGATTTCCTCTGCCACCGAAACCCAGAAGTACTGGAACCGCCAAGTCCCGAATTCCCAGGTGGCCACTGCCTTCGCTCGTCGGATCCGGTACTGCTGGCGGGAAAGAACACAAACACACAGGTTGGGATGCGACCGCACCCAGTAGATGAGAGGGGCAAGCCGCCTCCACCTCTTGTCACAATAAGCAGGAAGGTGAGTACTTATCCGATCACTCGGCTTTCGGTAGTCAGCTGTCCTGAAAGGTTTAACAAGTATTATAGGATTATACTTAAAGAAGCTGCAGAGAAGATTACCTTAGGCTCAAGGCGATATCTCGGCACTGAGGTGGAGACGCTGTCCTGCTGATATACCTCCGTCCTGAGTGCAGTCAGCTGTGTCCAGTAATGGGTGACAGCTGTCACCCTGGCAGCCTTCGTCGGTGGCAGCGCCCTCTGGTGCCTGGAGCCCGCACTCCAGGCAGGGCGCCCTCTGGTGGTGGTGGGCCAGCAGTACCTCCTCTTCAGCGGCCCACACAACAACATGTTTTTCTCAATTTTCGAATTGTTTCACAGTGATTATGTTCTAAAACTCAAATAATCCATGTTATAACTCCACACAACCCAATGAAAAGGATTTTGTATGAATGTCATGGCATCCAGCATCCACTAACAACGCAGTAGGTGGCAGTGTTCAGCAGGTGCCAGGCAGGTCCATAGGATATGACACAAGGAATTCAAAATCCACTTTTTCGATTGATCTGGTTCATCAAATTTGACCAGCTTTTAATCAGCTTGTCCTTGTTATACAACCCCTGGCAAAAATTATGGAATCACCAGCCTCGGAGGATGTTCATTCAGTTGTTTAATTTTGTAGAAAAAAGCAGATCACAGACATGACACAAAACTAAAGTCATTTCAAATGGCAATTTTCTGGCTTTAAGAAACACTATAAGAAATCAAGAAAAAAAGATTGTGGCAGTCAGTAACGGTTACTTTTTTTAGACCAAGCAGAGGAAAAAAATATAGAATCACTCAATTCTGAGGAAAGAATTATGGAATCACCCTGTAAATTTTCATCCCCAAAACTAACACCTGCATCATATCAGATCTGCTCGTTAGTCTGCATCTAAAAAGGAGTGAACACACCTTGGAGAGCTGTTGCACCAAGTGGACTGACGTGAATCATGGCTCCAACATGAGATATGTCAACTGAAACAAAGGAGAGGATTATCAAACTCTTAAAAGAGAGTAAATCATCACGCAATGTTGCAAAAGATGTTGGTTGTTGACAGTCAGCTGTGTCTAAACTCTGGACCAAATACAAACAACATGGGAAGGTTGTTAAAGGCAAACATACTGGTAGACCAAGGAAGACAAAGCGTCAAGACAGAAAACTTAAAGCAATATGTCTCAAAAATCAAAAAATGTACAACAAAACAAATGAGGAACGAATGGGAGGAAACTGGAGTCAACGTCTGTGACCGAACTGTAAGAAACCGCCTAAAGGAAATGGGATTTACATACAGAAAAGCTAAATGAAAGGCATCATTAACACCTAAACAGAAAAAAACAAGGTTACAATGGGCTAAGGAAAAGCACTGGATGAAAGTCATATTCAGTGATGAATCTCGAATCTTCATTGGGCAAGGTGATGATGCTGGAACTTTTGTTTGGTGCCTTTCCAATGAGATTTATAAAGATGACTGCCTGAAGAGAACATGTAAATTTCCACAGTCATTGATGATATGGGGCTGCATGTCAGGTAAAGGCACTGGGGAGATGGCTGTCATTACATCATCAATAAATGCACAAGTTTATGTTGATATTTTGGACAATTGAAAGGATGTTTGGGGATGATGAAATCATTTTTCAAGATGATAATGCATCTTGCCATAGAGCAAAAACTACAAAAACATTCCTTGCAAAAAGACACATAGGGTCAATGTCATGGCATAGGGTCAATGTCAACGAGCAGATCTGATTTGATGCAGGTGTTAATTTGGGGGATGAAAATTTACAGGGTGATTCCATAATTTTTTCCTCAGAATTGAGTGATTCCATATTTTTTTTTTCCTCTGCTTGGTCTAAAAAAGTAACCGTTACTGACTGCCACAATCTTTTTCTCTTGATTTCTTATAGTGTTTCTTAAAGCCAGAAAGTTGCCATTTGAAATGACTTTAGTTTTGTGTCATGTCTGTGAGCTGCTTTTTTTCTACAAAATTAAACAACTGAATGAACATCCTCCGAGGCCGGTGATTCCATAATTTTTGCCAGGGGTTGTATTCCCTTTTACGGATAAGTTGGAGATCGGCTGTTGTTTTTGAGTTGTCAGGAAACAAACTGGATGGGATCAACTAATTTGTTTTTCTTTATTCACTCAATGCATTTTACAGGATTGCCTTTTTCAAAGCGTAAGTACACACAAGCACATCTGCAAACTGCAGAGACAGATATATGGTGCTTGATTCTTGGCAATGGATGATCAAAATGTTGCTGTGGAAATCAAGAAATCCATTCTTTTTTCTATACCTGCTTGAGGTAAATTAAGGGTCAATGGGGGACTGCAGCCTATTCCTGCAGACAGAGGGCAAAAGGCAGGATACATCCTGGACAGGATGCCAGTCTATCACAGGGCCACATAAACACACAAACATAGTCACACCTGCACGCACACCAACGGACAATTTAAAGATTCCAGTTCACCTAACCTGCATGTTTTTGGAAGTGAAAGGAAGCCGGAGCACCCAGGTTGACCCACGCGAACATGGGAAGAACATGCAAATGCCACACTGAAACCACCAGGTGGAAAGTGAACCCATGACATGTGAGGCAGTGGTGCAAACCACGAAGCCACCCTGCTGCCCCTATGAACACATTGATGCACATGAAAAAAGAAGAAAGATAGCAGGAGGTGGTAAAATCACAAGTCAGAATTTCAATACATCCACTTGGGAAATGATTCACAATATTAATACCAGCATTTTGGCATCAAACTTAATCCTATATCTTGAAAATAACCCCCCACCCCTTGAATGCAACAAAGTATGGTCTATTTTCAATTATCTGGCTATTCTGCTATGTGTAAAGTTTGTCCATGCTGTTCAAAAACTTTATAAACACAATTATTTCACAAAGGTTTTATTTTAGTAACACTGTGTGAATAACAGAATGTAGGAGGAGGTCATGCTCTTCAAAAACTTTAAAAACATAAACCATTGTCAAAGGCTTTATCAAATTCTTTAGCCTGAGATCTTGTTTTTGGCTTGGCCATGACACTTGATTTACTACAACTTGCCATGCTGTGACTTGAAATTACATGTGTAATTGCGTGATCACTGTAATAATATCAGTACTTATGTAACTTTTGTGACTTCTCTAAAACAAGTACTACCAAGTCAGGAGCATTATATATCATAAACTTGAATGTTGTGTTCAGTGCAGGGTTCATCAAAACTAACCATGAAGTCAAAACAATGACATTCTAATATTTTGAAAGATGTTAAAATTACAGTATATATTGCAGTTTTCGTTTTTGCATGGGGTGGGTTTTTTGTCATGGTAGACACCCACTTCCTATATGGAATATCTCCCAAATTACACAATGCACAATCTCTGAAGTGGATGTAAGCATATTTGAAAAAAAATATTTTCTACCATTACCACCTCCTGCTAAAGCCCCGGTCACAACCCACCGTGCGTTTTTTTTTCACCGTACGTTTTCTGCGGATGCCACGGCCACTACGTTTTTGTGAAAACGTACGGAAGCAGTAGCAAGAGGAGGGAGGGAGTACGTTCAATGGACGTCTCTAGGAGTGTAACGATAAAGAGAGCTGACAATAAAGCAGTGTGTGTGTGGGGGGGGTCACTTTTCTTTTTTATGAGCAGGACTGGAGCGGCAGGTGTTTTTCGGCGTGGGCGATGCATGAGCATGTCCAGCCTGCACTGGTCAGTTGTACAAGTGTTTACTTGCCTCGAAAAGTTACAGCTAGTTATCAGACTGAAGCTGTGGAGTGTGTGTTGCTGACGTTTGGAAATAAAGTCCAAGTTCAAGTGAGAAGCTGCGTCATGCATGCAAGTCTGTCGGCCTCCATAGTATGTGGTGAGTGCCGTAATCCGTACTGCCTACGTACAGATTTGGTTAATTCAATAGTAACTGAACGAAAATGTGCTGCTTTGAATCCGTACTGAGGCAGACTCACAACGTGCGTCATCTGTACTACTGGTGAATCCGCAGCCTGACCACAGCGAAAGTTCTACATGCACTAAAACCTCTACGGCGTGTCTACGTGCTCCTAAATTCATACTGAGGCAGTACTTACGACGTACGGATCTCCAAATTTAGTCCACGTTTTTGCAAGTAGACTGCACGCATGTGCAAGTATGGCAGGTTGTGACCATGGCTTTAGATAGAATAAATTTCAAACAAACATACATACATAATCAAATGACATGTTACTGCCATCCCCCATTTATGTTTTACGGCATGTATAGGCTTGTTTTAACAGCGTACATCTGAATAATGCACCTATCCAAGGGCTGCATATTTTTTTAAAAAAGAAAGCACCAGTTTGTTATATTTATATAAAATCTAAGCAAATATGTGTTCTTTTTAGTTCATTTCTTGACATAATTAAATGTTCAAATATCTAATATTTTATCTCAGCACTGAACCAAGAGTGTTACTGTGGGTTTCTTGCAACACCCCTGACAGACTTTCCACATTTGCAAAAGTGATAAATACGAGGTCTATTAGAAAAGTATCCGACCTTTTTATTTTTTTCAAAAACCATATGGATTTGAATCACGTGTGATTGCATCAGCCAAGCTTGAACCTTCGTGCGCATGCGTGAGTTTTTTCACGCCTGTTGGTTGCGTCATTCGCCTGTGAGCACGCTTTGCGGGAGGAGTGGTCCAGCCCCCTCGGCGAATTTTTATTGTCAGGAAAATGGCTGAGCGACTGCCGCTTTGCTGCATCAAAATTTTTTCAGAAAGTGTGAGAGACAGGCAGGTGGAAACCATTCGGAAAATTCATATGGCTTTCGGTGAAGATCTTATGGGCATCACACAGATTAAGGAGCATTACAACTGGATTAAAGACGGCCCACAGCGGCTGAGGGTGCGCCGCGCTTCGAGCGGCCATCGACAGGCTGAAACGAAGTGAAGGCTGTGTTGATCCGGGATGTCGTCTGACTACCAGAGAAATGGCAAGAGAGGTGGACATAGCACTTTTTCAGCACATTACACTGTTACAGGAGATTTTGTAATGAAAGACGTGCGGCAGAATTTGCGCGTCAGGACGGAGCCGCGTAATGGCGCAGAACAAAAAGCACCTCCGTGTTGGAAGTCTCATGGGACATGCCCAGCTCTTCCACCATTCGGAAGATTCAGACGGCTTTGGGTGGCTTTTCAGTCGAGTGATTATCCGAGAAATTGTCGAAGATCTGGGCATGTCACATGTCCTGTGAGACCAACACGGAGGTGCTTTCGTTCCGCGCCATTAGCGGCTCCGTGGCGAATTCCTCCGCTCCTGTTTTCATGACAAAATCTCCTTTAACAGTGGAATGTGCCGGAAAAGTGCTGATGTCCACCTTTTCTGCCATTTCTCTGGTAGTCAGACGACGTCCCGGATCAACACAGCATTCAGTTTGGAAATGATCTGGTCGTTTCAGCCTGTCGATCGCCGCTCGGAGCGCGGTGTGTCCTCTGCCATTGTGCGCCGTCTTTAAACCGGCTGTAACACTCCTTAATCTGTGTGATGCCCATAAAATCGTCCCTGAAAGCCATCTGAATTTTCCGAATGGTGTCCACCTGGCTGTCTCTCACAGTTCCTGGAAAAATTTGATGCAGCGCTTCTCCAGCCGTTCAGACGTTTTCCTCACAATGAAAATCCGACAAGGGGGGAGGACCAGTGCTCACGAATGATGCAACCGACAGGCGTGAAAAAACTCACGCATGCGCATGAAGGTTCAAGCTTGGCTGATGCAATCACACATGATTCAAATCCATATGGTTTTTGAAAAAAATAAAAAGGTCGGATACTTTTCTAACAGACCTCGTATATCACTCCAACTTCAAATCATTTAAACTTTGTGACTCCTACCCTTGAACTAGGTGACCAAATAATACAAATTCATCACTCACTTTTGACGGGCGCCCATCAGATTACTTATTTAATATTGATGGAACTGGTTATTGGTTAATGGGGCCTTTGTCAAAATGCTTCCTTTATTGATTATGATTTATCTCACTGTCTGGTATTTGTGGAGCATGATAATTAATGAATTCCAGGAATTCAACATCCACTATGATGTGATTTCTACCTGAACAGTTTAAAGATTTGTATGTCTTTGTCTTTAACCCCAAAAAACCCAAGATAACTTTATACATTCAATGCTTTTAACACAAGCAGTCAAGAAATTGTGAATTTTCAGAATGAGAGTGAGTTAGTACACATTTACAACTGAAAACAAAGCCGGATGCCTTTTAAAGGACAGTGTGCACACCCTTGAGGCTCTTTTTAAGAGCTTTAACAAACAAAATTATTGGCCAAATGTTACCTGCTATAGGAACAGGGATCTTAAACTGACTGACATTTCTGGCTTTCCCTTCTTGTGCTGTTCATCTACAGTGTACCTTTACACTGTCAATCAACTAACATATTTCATGTTACACATACAGTTGATATTCTACAAATGCTGATCGTGTCCAAATTTTACATTTAACATCTTTGAAAGTAAATATCTATTTTATACCATGGTGGACCTGAATGCATGGACTTATTGTACATATCTTTTCCTATATTTTCATGGAGATGGGGATAAGCTGTTTTAAACATTTTCAAAACCTATTTGTAATTTTTAAAAATTGTTAATTAGCACACAAAAGCAGGTGTTCCTATATTTACTTGATTGAGTTATGTAAACTGGTCCTACAAAATGTGGTTGTTTAAATGGGAAAATTTAAACATATTGTTTAAAAGAATTGTAAAAAAAAAAAAATTATGTTAATGATACATTAAATTTCCCCTTAATGTGACATAACTAGATTAAATAATTACAGCATTTCATTTCTTAGAGTGAAGCTCTATCCTGTCTTTCAGTACTGTTCTTTGTGGCCTTAAAATCTTTTATTTTTAAGAACATTATTGTGCTCTTGCTGAACATGCTTAACCAATACTTATTTACAGGGTTTCTTTTGAGGATTGGAAAAATAATGTCATAGTGATGATGTGGTTTAAAGAAACGAATGGATTAGAGGACAAGCTATTTGTGACTTAAATGACTAACAGCAATGGATCAACGAACACAACAGGAAACATTTAAGCACATATTAACTATGCCTGTGTGTTGGTCTCACTTATCAACACTTTGATGGCCAAGCAGACCTAAAACTATAACTAAAACAAAGAGTGCAAACAATGTGGAAAGAGCAGTTTCCAATTAAAGTCATTTACACTTTAATTTGTTTTGTGTTTTTCCATAAGAAAAAAAAGACAAATTAAGCTTAAAATATTCCAAAACTTTGCTAATATATACTTGTGTTGATAAAGTCAAGTACCAACTAACTAGCCGAACAGTAGTAAACATTTCAGTCCTCCATCCAGCTTTTAATAGGGGCAGGGTAAAAGCAAGAATTAAAAGGTACTTCTGAGTGCAGAATTTACTAAAGAGGGCAGGTACCAAAAGCACATGAGGCTGGGATTATAAAACATTTGTTTTGTTTTGTTAACAATAAATAAAATATTAACCAATTAAAGCTAAATTCAGCACCACTATTGTCTTTGACTTTGATGGGGATATTGTTGGCACTGAGTTAAAGGTAAGGTATACTGGGATTTTTAAGATTTAAAAATAATTTTCTTTGGCACCACTATAATTTTATTCCTTAGCATTTAGATATGGCAAATATGACATTGCCAGTATGATCAAAATTCATGCTGTCTGGAAACAATTTAGAATTTCAACACCTGAGGGGAAGAAATTCAAGGGATCAGATGCTATCAATCAAACAACTTTATTAATCCCACAAGGGGCAATTACATTCGAGCAGTCCGTAAACACCACAATAACATTTAACAGCATATAAGAACAATAAAAATAAACTTTAAGAAGAAATTAAAACGGGTAGCCAGAATTAAAAATACACCAGACCTACGGAGCATTTAAAAGTTGAATCGCTGAAGCGTTAAACAACTTTAAAAAACGGTTGCTTCTACAAGTTGGTGAAGCATAGCAGTGTCCTGAAGGCAACAGAGAAAACTCCCCTGACAGAACATGTCCTGACAAAGACAAGATACTTTCAGCCTTCCGGAGGATCTGTTGATTACAGAAAGTATTTAAATATCTTTGTTTCACTCTGATAATCTTTGACCAGATTTTAACAATATTGTTCAGGTTGTTTCTGTCTTTCACTAAGAGGCTGTGAAACCAGTATAAATGAAAAGCACAGAAGACTCAATAAAAGACTGATAAGAAACAACAAAGGATGACAGGCCTTACAGAAAAAGAATAATAAATTCTCCGCTGTCCCTGCTTCACAATGGCGTCTGTGTTTACATCAAACTTCTGCTTGTCATCAAAAATAGTACCCAAATACTTATATGATGTGACAAGTTCTACTTTTTCATTGTGTATAATACACTCCTTGGCCACATCCCTGTTACATCTGAAGTCAATGATCATTTCTTTGGACACATTTAAATCCAAAAAGTTGTTCAGCTCTGTGGAGAAGGGACAACAGTACGGTGTCACTGAAATTTTGACCAGATAGCTGCTGTCTTGAGAACTCCTGCATGTCTGTATACATAATAAAAAGGATGGGAAAAAGATCACACCCTTGTGGTGAGCTATGACCAACATTTGTTAAATTTGGAAATGATTTACAAGAAATCTTATGGATATTAACATAAGATAGGTCACAGGTAATCTCAAAACCACATGCATGTGCAAACGCGTTTCCTCCTGTAGTTAGGAAAGACAATATTCACTATGGAGTTTCGCCCCAGATAAATATGTTCTCTTCATTAAAATGAGCTGTAATCATGTTTCTTTCATTATCGGAACATTGCCCGCCTTAGAAACATTGTGTCTCAAGCTGAGCTGGAACAGAGTATTGATGCTTTTATTTCTTCAGGTTTTGATTACTGTAATTCGCTGTTCCCTAGCCTCAGTAAGTCGTCGCTGGACCGCCTACAAATAGTCCAGAATGGGGCTGCAAGGCTCCTTACAAGGTCTTCTAAGTGGTCTCATGTAACACCCATTCTGTCCTCTTTGCATTGGCTCCCAGTTCAGTTCAGACTGCAATTTAAAATATTGGTGATGACTTTTAGAACTCTGCACGGTCAAATACCAGTGAACTCTTGCACCCGTATGTGACAAGCACGTCTCTGAGGTCCTCGGGCCAGAACCTGTTGGTTGTACCAAGGTCAAGGCTGAAGACCTAAGGAGACTGTACATTTCAGGTTGTGGCACCCAAACTGTGGAATGCACTGCCACTACACCAACATTCCGTGGACTCTGTTGTAACTTTAAAAGAGAAGCTCAAGACCAGTGGTGGGCACAGTTCTGCTAACCACTAATTATCAAAGCTAATGTTTTCATTAGCAGATTAGCTTTCCAGATAACTTTGAAAACCATCAGCGGACCAATTAGCTTCTGATAAATTTAGTTCTGATAACTTTTAGACTGCTAACATATTTTTGCGGGCATAGTGAATAAAGCTTAACAGTTAAAAACATTTGCAACGTCTGAAATCAAAGGTTTTATTGCCTACCTGTTAAATGTTTTGTAGCAGACAGACAGCCATGAATGGTATAGAGCTCTATTCTCTGCAGGTAGAAGAGAGCTGACAACCAGAGAGAACGGAGGAGGGAGGGAAAAAAAGATAATTTATCTTCACACCATACAGCCCTGCTGCCATATCACTGGCCTCAGTAAGTCATATCACTGGAATCTGTGCCAATGTTCATGGCAAAATAAACAAGAGCATCTGCCACACATTCGCTAAAAGTGATGAATCACTTAGCAAACAGAATTTTCAGTTTTCAACTTGCATTTTTTTTCCAATTGAAAAATTGACATATTTACAATTACAGATTTATATGTAAAACCCACCACACATTTCAGCATATGGTTATACCGACCAGCCAGCCACTGCTGATGTCAGGAAACTAATGTTCCCATGATGCATTGGGGCATGTGTGTCTAAATGCTAAAACCTTCTAAATTAGTGCATTGCTTTAAAACTAAAACATATAGCTGATATTTTGACTTTGTAAAATGACAGACCTGACGTTAATTGAATAACTTGTCTGGAACTAGTTTGTTTAAAATTATAACCATAAGTCAAAACTGTCTGCCTGTGCATGACTCCAGGCCTGTATGTTGTAAAGATAAATGATCATTTTTTCTTCTCTCCTTTTTCTCTGGTAACCAGGTCTCTTTTGCTGCGAGAAGGCTGATCTGAGACAGAAGCGCTGACTTGTTGTTGTGTCAGTAGCTGCCAGTGTACTGAAGTCAATAGTGAAAGTTATCAGTTTAGCTTTTATCTGTAACTTCTGTGAAATCTTTTAGGGATTTATCAGTTTAGCTTTATAAAAGTTAACTTTAGTGGTGGATTAATTAGTTAGTGGATTAATGGTTATTGAAGCTAACTTTGTGGTTAGCCTTGCCCACCACTGCTCAAGATCTAGGTATTTGTACAGACCTGCTTTTAACTAGTTTAATGTTATTGCTGTTTTTATTTTCTGTATTTTTTTTCTGTGTTCTTAAATTCCTGTTCAGCACTTTGTGATTTTATCTTGAAAGATGCTGTACAAATACACTTTACTTACATACTGTAATTTTGCAACATTTTACAAAAATAAACCGACATTATAATGCTTGAATTTCAGTATAATTTCAGATCTCAGAAGCTAAGCAGGGCAGGATCTGGTTAGTACTTGGATGGAAGACCTCTTTGGAACACCAGCGGCTGTGTGTGTTTCTCCAGGTAAAACTGGAGTTGTGTCAGGAAGGGTATCCAACGTAAAACTTGTGCCAATTCCCAATGCGGATTGGGCTGTTTCCGCTGTGGCGACCCCGAACAACAACTGGGAGCAGCCGAATGAACAACAATATTTACACTGGTGTTCACTAAAGTCTTTACAGGAGGAATGTACGTGAAGGAGACTATTGAGGGAAGCCATCAAGACACTTATGTGACTGGAAAAAGAGTGCATAGTGCTTTAAATGGCCGTTATTCCTCAGATGTTAATGTGAAATATTTCTAATCATTATGTGCAAAAGAACATTTCTATTTTTTAATTTAAACTTCAAAGACCTACCCCTGCAACATTTCTCCATGTAAGGTGGAGTTGAGTCAGCAAGGGCATATGGTGTGAAAACTTGTGCCAAACCAACATGCAGATCCACCTCGGCTCTGCTGTGGCGACCCCGAGTGAAAACAAGGGAACAGCCGAAGGGACTTACTTTGAATTTAAACTCCATTGTAATGTTGTACAGAGACAATATTAGCTGGTGACATTGTCCAAAAACAGTGGACCTGTTTCAATTTTCCTATGAAAACTTGATGTTCATAACCACTACAGACTTTTTTCTCAACATTTTTAGCAACTAATGTATGAAATAAATTAGTGGTATTGCTGTGTGATGTAGAAAGTTTCACTTTTCTTCTAGGATTTTGGAATATATTTGTTAGGGTCGGGAAGAGGTGAACCAAGGGACGAGGGGAACCCCTATGCAGGACACCCGAGGCAATGAGAGTGGCGTTAAAGCACAGTTTTATTAGTGATAAAGAAACCAGTCAAGAACGTCATGTGGTAACAAAACTTGGAGTCGGGAGTCCTCTTCTAAATCCTGGTGAGGGCCGCAGAGGAATGCCACTGCACTGCCGGTAGAAGCTCCAGGCGAGTGCTCACCAGAACTGGGGACTCCTTCCTGTAAAGGAGAGTGCACTAGACAGTCTTTACATAAAAGAGTGAGTACCAAACACAGTAAGCAGAGCCAATGAATGTCTTTGCTGCTTGGAGTGTATTTCAAAAATGAACCACCAAATTCATCCAATAGTATTTCAGGTATACAGAATAATATTCAAACAGATATCAGTCTTCTCAATCAAAACAGGATTCCAACAAAAAGTATTTCTTGTGATTCAAAACAGGATTTCAACAAAAAATCTTTCTTCTGATTCAAACAGGATTCCAACACAAGTCTTTCTTACGATTCAAAACAGGATTCCAAAAGACAGGACAGGAAGTACTCAGGCTGCAAAGGGCAAACCTTTCATGCATATACAGACAGTCAAACAGAGACAATGGACCTGCACTGAAGAAAAGCCAGAGTCACTTTAGCATGTCTCATCAGATACAGGTGCAGACCAACCAAGGTGTAAATGATAATGCATAATTATGTGTAGGGACAAAAATGAGCACTAGATGGAGGTAAAGTAAAGACAGACTAAGAACTGTGAGGACATAAAGGGTCACTAGAGGGAAGCAGAGAGTGCTAAACACTGAGAGGTAAAGGGTCAATGCAGAGAATACAAGACAAGAAAAAAGGGTGAAATTGACAAGGAGTGATACAGCAGGAAATGACTGAGAAGGAAATGACAAAAACTGAGACAGACAGAACATGACAGACAAAAGCTGGGAAATGCAAAGAATGTTAGACCAGAAAATATGTGATACAAGATAAGAGGCCGGGAAATATGAAGATCAATCAATCAATCAATCAATCAATCAATCAATTTTATTTATATAGCGCCAAATCACAACAAACAGTTGCCCCAAGGCGCTTTATATTGTAAGGCAAGGCCATACAATAATTACGTAAAAACCCCAACGGTCAAACGACCCCCTGTGAGCAAGCACTTGGCGACAGTGGGAAGGAAAAACTCCCTTTTAACAGGAAGAAACCTCCAGCAGAACCAGGCTCAGGGAGGGGCAGTCTTCTGCTGGGACTGGTTGGGGCTGAGGGAGAGAACCAGGAAAAAGACATGCTGTGGAGAGAGCAGAGATCGATCACTAATGATAAATGCAGAGTGGT
Organism: Thalassophryne amazonica; assembly: GCF_902500255.1. Lineage (NCBI taxonomy): Eukaryota > Metazoa > Chordata > Actinopteri > Batrachoidiformes > Batrachoididae > Thalassophryne > Thalassophryne amazonica. The sequence goes on from NC_047108.1 coordinate 79,669,848, forward strand.
GCATACAGAGCAAAAAGAGAAAGAAACACTCAGTGCATCATGGGAATCCCCCCAGCAGTCTAAGTCTATAGCAGCATAACTAAGGGATGGTTCAGGGTCACCTGATCCAGCCCTAACTATAAGCTTTAGCAAAAAGGAAAGTTTTAAGCCTAATCTTAAAAGTAGAGAGGGTGTCTGTCTCCCTGATCTGAATTGGGAGCTGGTTCCACAGGAGAGGAGCCTGAAAGCTGAAGGCTCTGCCTCCCATTCTACTCTTACAAACCCTAGGAACTACAAGTAAGCCTGCAGTCTGAGAGCTGAAGCGCTCTATTGAGGTGATATGGTACTATGAGGTCCCTAAGATAAGATGGGACCTGATTATTCAAACCTTATAAGAAAGAAGAAGAATTTTAAATTCTATTCTAGAATTAACAGGAAGCCAATGAAGAGAGGCCAATATGGGTGAGATATGCTCTCTCCTTCTAGTCCCCATTAGTACTCTAGCTGCAGCATTTGAATTAACTGAAGGCTTTTCAGGGAACGTTTAGGACAACCTGATAATAATGAATTACAATAGTCCAGCCTAGAGGAAATAAATGCATGAATTAGTTTTTCAGCATCACTCTGAGACAAGACCTTTCTAATTTTAGAGATATTGCGTAAATGCAAAAAAAGCAGTCCTACATATTTGTTTAATATGCGCTTTGAATGACATATCCTCAGGTTCAGGTAACTTTATTTGTATCCGTAGGTAGATTTGGCTTGCAGCAAACAGAAAACAGAAAAAAGGCGTCCATGTTAGTCAACACAACAACAACAATAAAAAACACTAAAAATACTAACAAAGAACATACACAAAACAAGTTAACAAACACCACCAAGGACTCACAACCTTAAAACCACTAAAAAGATGGTCAGCTTAAAACTAGTGTGCAAAGGGCAAATAAATAAATAAGTATATAAATATCTAAATATAACCATATGCAAACCTACTAAGATGTGTTCAGTTGCACAATTGCTGCTGGGACAAAACTACTCCTGTAGCATTTTGTTCTACACCTTGGGACTCTAAACCTACGGCCAGAAGGTAGAAGCTGAAATTCATTAGCCAGGGGGTGGGAGTCATCAACTATAATGCAGTTGGTTATCCGCTGTAATTGTTTAGTGTACAGGGACTCTAAACTCAGCTGCGATTCACCAATCAACCGACTGGAGCATTTAATGATCTGACTCAGTCTGTTCCTATCCTTCAATGTCAAACTGCCAAACCATGCCACCAAAGAAAAAGCTAAAACAGATTCAATAAAAGCACGATAAAATAGTGTTAACATGGTTCGGCCAATGTGAAAATACGACAGTTTCCTGAGACAGAACAAGCGCTGATGTCCCTTCCTACACACCGCCTCACAGTTTGCCTCAAACTTCAGCGAATCATCAATAACAGTCCCAAGGTATTTATAAGTTTTCACAATTCCAACTGGTTGACCATTCATTGTTGTGTTGCCAGGTGTGCTGCCATTCTTCCTAAAATCAATGACCATATCTTTAGTTTTAGATATATTAATCTGAAGATATGAGTCCTCACACCATTTAACAAAATGGTCAACTACAGGACCGTGGCTACTCTCATTATCCCGCAGCAGACTGACAATCACTGTATCATCTGCGTATTTTAAAATGAACCTGTTTTTAAAGTGCTCTGACACATACTGGTATAGAGAATAAATAACAGAGGTGAGAGCACACACCCTTGTGGCGAGCCAGTAGAAGAACACACTGGTTTGATAAAATCCCGTTCACTCTAACTTTCTGTGTTCTGTTTGTTAAAAAGTCTAAAATCCAACCCACGAGATTATTACTTAATTTAAAATGTTCTAAAAGCCTTTGGGTTAAAATACAGGGTTGAACTGTATTAAAAGCTGAAGAGAAGTCAACAAATAAAAGCCGGGCATGACACCCGCTGCCCTCCAAATGCCTAAGAAGCAGATTAAGCAAAGTGAGTGTGGCGTCCTCCACTCCTCTATTAGGCCTGTAAGCAAATTGTAACGGATCGAGTGCATGCATAGTATTTTTTAGCATTACCGACCGTACCAATTTCTCAAAGATCTTCATCAAAATTTATGTTAGAGCAACAGGCCTAAAATCATTCAAGGATTTAGGATTACTAGATTAGGAACTGGGACCACAACAGCATCTTTCCACACTTTGGGGACATGCTGTGTTTCCAAGGACCAGTTAAAAATATAATAAAAAACTGGACTCAGTTCTTTTGCACAAGATTTAAGTAAATGGCCACAGATATTATCTGGACCATGACTCTTATTTACCTTTGTGCTAAGAAAAGCTTTTTCTATATCCCATGGTGAAGGGAGAAGTGTTGAGAGTCACTGGAGCCTGAGACCAAGTTCCTGAGTTCCTTACTAAAATGAGATATGTTAAAACGATTAAAAAAACAATTAAGAGCATTAGCTAGTTCAATATCTGAGTTGAAGCCATTTAAAGTAATATTTGTGCTGCTTTCCATATTTTGGAGGCCTGCAATGGCCTTCATACTAGACCAAGCTGACCCAAGATTATGAGCAGCCATCCTCTTCTCCAACTCAGACTATAGGTCTATTTTGCTTTAAGAATCTCTATTTTAAGCTCTTTGGTAACTAAAAGAATATCCTGATCAAAAATGACTCCAAGATTTCTCACAGTATCACTAGAGGTCAGGGTAATGCCATCCACAGTAAGGATCTGGTTAGACACCATGTTTCTAAGATTTGTGGGGCCAAGTACAATAACTTCAGTTTTATCTGAGTTTAAAAGCAGGAAATTAGAGGTCATCCATGTCTTTATGTCTGTAAGACAATCCTGCAGTTTAGCTAATTGGTGTGTGTCCTCTGGCTTCATGGATAGATAAAGCTGGGTATCATCTGCGTAACAATGAAAATTTAAGCAATGCCGTCTAATAATACTGCCTAAGGGAAGCATGTATAAAGTGAATAAAATTGGTCCTAGCACAGAACCTTGTGGAACTCCATAATTAACCTTAGTCTGTGAAGAAGATTCCCCATTTACATGAACAAATTGTAATCTATTAGATAAATATGATTCAAACCACCGCAGCGCAGTGCCTTTAATACCTATGGCATGCTCTAATCTCTGTAATAAAATTTTACGGTCAACAGTATCAAAAGCAGCACTGAGGTCTAACGAACAAGCACAGAGATGAGTCCACTGTCCGAGGCCATAAGAAGATCATTTGTAACCTCACTAATGCTGTTTCTGTACTATGATGAATTCTAAACCTGACTGAAACTCTTCAAATAGACCATTCCTCTGCAGATGATCAGTTAGCTGTTTTTACAACTACCCTTTCAAGAATTTTTGAGAGAAAAGGAAGGTTGGAGATTGGCCTATAATTAGCTAAGATAGCTGGGTCAAGTGATGGCTTTTTAAGTAATGGTTTAATTACTGCCACCTTAAAAGCCTGTGGTACATAGCCAACTAATAAAGATAGATTGATCATATTAAGATCCGAAGCATTAAATAATGGGGGGCTTCCTTGAGCAGCCTGGTAGGAATGGGGTCTAATAGACATGTTGATGGTTTGGATGAAGTAACTAATGAAAATAACTCAGACAGAACAATCTGAGAGAAAGAGTTCTAACCAAATACTGGCATCACTGAAAGCAGCCAAAGATAACGATACGTCCTTTGGGATGGTTATGAGTAATTTTTTCTCTAATAGTTAAAATTTTATTAGCAAAGAAAGTCATGAAGTCATTACTAGTTAAAGTTAAGGAACCACTCGGCTCAACAGAGCTCTGACTCTTTGTCAGCCTGGCTACAGTGCTGAAAAGAAACCTGGGGTTGTTCTTATTTTCTTCAATTAGTGATGAGTAGTAAGATGTCCTAGCTTTACGGAGGGCTTTTTTTATAGAGCAACAGACTCTTTTTCAGGCTAAGTGAAGATCTTCTAAATTAGTGAGACGCCATTTCCTCTCCAATTTACGGATTATATGCTTTAAGCTGCGAGTTTGTGAGTTATACACGGAGTCAGGCACTTCTGATTCAAGCTCTCAAGCAATCCTGAATCAACTGCAAATGATCTAATATTTATTGCTAAATATAAATGCCTAAATATGGGAATTGTCAAAAATTAATATTTTCTTGAAGATACATATGAAACACCACGTTCTCTTTCTTACAGGTTTAAGTGTGTGTGGTGTGTGTGTGTGTGTGTGTGTGTTTTATTTCATTACACTTCACAGCCTGAGCAGTAAATGATTAATAACTGATTAATCTTCCCTGTCTGTAAATTATGAGTTCCATGTGTGCTGTTGTGCAATGTGCCACGTTCCACTGGTGCATGGAAATAATGTACACGACGCGTCCATAGTCTGTCCAGGAAGCAGCACACCTCCAGAAACATTTAGACCTTTGATAATTGCTGTTAAAGTGTGAGAAGAGCATACGTCTGCATAGTTACGCATTTAAAGCGTGTGCCCGTACATGTGTTCGTGTGGTTTACATCAACTGTACAACAAGTTATAATTTGGTGTGTTTGCTTCTCCGCTCCTCCCAGTCCTTTGGCTGGTTTCCACCAAAGTACATGTGAGGATGACAGTCAACCCCAGAAACTGCTTTTAAAGTTTTTTTTTTGTTGTTGTTTTTTTGGTGAAGGTCAAAGTCCTCCCAGGTCCTTTTGCTGACTTCCTGTCAAACTTGGTACGTCAATGAATGTTGACTCTGAAATTGTCTTTTTTGACAAAGTTTAATGTTAAGGAATTGATTTCAATCACATTTGGCTACATTTGAACCAGACATTGGACACACTTCGGTAAATTCCAGGATTGCCCTGCTAAGGTCAGTAAGAGGTCAGTCATTTGAGATAAAGGTCAAGGTCACTGAGGTGAAATGTCAGATTGCTGTACGCCCTTACTGTCTATCCGCAGGTACTATTACCTAGCATGTATGAACCTACTACGGACTACTTCTACTACTGCTACTAATAATGCTCACTCACTCACCTCAACTGCTTACTCCATTTGAGGGTTACGGGGGCTGGATCCTGTCCCAGCATTCATAGGGCGTGAGACAGGATACACCCTGGACAGGACGCCAGTCTGTTGCAGGGCATAATAATAACAATACTAGTTATTATGATTATTATATAATAAGTATATGTTGTTAGTTGTCTTTCAGCTGCCCCAGTTTCTTCAGAGTCACCACAGGAGATCCAGTACAGAGCCGCACCACGATTTGGTACATTTTATGCATAACTTTATATAAGTTTATGCTGGATACCCTGCTAGACACAATTCCAGCTTCGGCAGAGAAACACACACTGCCCCTGGTCTTCCTAAGTGGTACTACTACTAGTATACGACTACTTCTATGATTACTACTACTCCAACTACTGCTACTATAAAAAAAAAATGAAAATAATAAGTATTCATTCGGTATACCCGCTTACTGCAATTAAGGTCATGGGAGGCTGGAGCGTATCCCAACAGTCATAGTGCAAGTGGCAGGGTACACCCTGGATAGGATGCCAGTCTGTTGCAGGCCCACATTTCGACAAACAAATTCACTCACTCACACACACACACACACACACACACACACACACACACACACACACACACACACACACACACACACACACACACACACACACACACACACACACACACAGTCAATTTAAAGCTTTGTGTTCACCTAAGTAACCTAAGGAAGGTGAGGGTCTAGTGGTTAAGTGTTGGGCTTCAGACCAGAGGATCTTTGATTCAAAACCCAGCCAGACTGGAAAATCACAAAGGGCCCTTGGGCAAGGTCCTTAATCCCCAAGTTGCTCCCGGTGTGTAGTGAGCGCCTTGCATGGCAACACCCTGATATCAGTGTGAGTGTGTCTGTGTGAATGGGTTAATGTGAGGCATAATTCCTGTATATCTTTGGAAGTGGGAGGGAGCCAGTGCACCCAGAGAGAACCCACGCAAACACAGGGGGAACATGCATACTCCACACAGAAAGGTTCAGGTGGGAAGCGATCCCATGATCTTCATGCTGGGAGGCAACCGTGCTAACCTATGTCACAATATTATTATTATTATTATTATTATTATTATTGTTGTTGCAGGGGTGGTAACCAAGTAGTCACCTCGTATCTGCTGTGGCGACCCTGACTGAAAAGCAACAGAGCAGCCGAAGCTTACTTACTTACTTACTTACTTACTTTTATTATTAAAGACCAGTATCAGGATTTCGTATATTTTCTGCATATAATTACAACCCTCAATTAAATTTTTTATGGTAATGTTTAAAAAGTTGTATGAATGCACTACATTCACTGTTTCCCTTTTTACAGTGCTTCCAGAAAGTATTCACAGCACTTCACTTGTTCCACATTTTGTTATGTTACAGCCTTACTACAAAATGGAGTAAATTCATTTTTCCCCCTCAAAATTCTACTCACAACACCCCATAATGGCAACATGAAAAAGTTTTTTTTTTTTTTTTTTTTACGTTTTTGCAAATTCATTAAAAAAAAAAAAATACATGAACATCATTCACACCCTTTGTTCAATACTTTGTTGATGCACCTTTGGCACCAGTTACAGTCTCAAGCCTGGTGTACCTATCTTTGGGCAGTTTTGCCCATTCTCTTTGGAGCACCTCTCAATCTCCATCAGGTTGGATGGGGAGCGTCGGTGCACAGCCATTTTCAGATCTCAGAGATGTTCAGTCGAATTCAGGTCTGGGCTCTGGCTGGGCCACTCAAGGACGTTCACAGAGTTGTCCTGAAGCCACTCCTTTGATATCTGTGAGCTTAGGGTCACTGTCCTGCTGAAAGATGAACTGTCACCCCAGTCTGAGGTCAAGAGCGCTCTGGAGCAGGTTTTCATTCAGGATGTCTCTGTACATTGCTGCATTCATCTTGCCCTCAATCCTGACTAGTCTCCCAGTCCCTGCCACTGAAAAACATCCCCACAGCATGATGCTGCCACCACCATGCTTCACTGTAGGGATGGTGCCTGGTTTTCTCCAAACATGACACCTGGCATTGACGTCAAAGAGTTCAATCTTTGTCTCATCAGATCAGAGAATTTTGTTTCTCATGGTTTGAGAGTCCTTCAGGTGCCTGGTTTCCATGTTGGCAAACTCCAAGCGGGCTGCCATGTGCCTTTTACTAAGGAGTAGCTTCCGTCTGGCCACTCTGCCATACAGCCCTGATTGGTGGATTGCTGCAGAGATGGTTGTCTTTCTGGAAGATTCTGCTCTCTCCACAGAGGAATGCTGGAGCTCTGACAGAGTGGCATCAGGTTTTGGTGACCTCCTTGAAGGCCCTTCTCCCCCAGTTGCTCAGTTTAGATGGTCGGCCATCTCTAGGAAGAGCCCTGGTGGATCAGAATTTCTTCAATTTATAGATGATGGAGGTCACTGTGCTCATTGGGACTTTCAAAGCAGCATGTTTCTGTACCCTTCCCCAGATTTGTGCCTTGAGACAATCCTGTCTCTCAGGGCTACAGACAATTCCTTTGACTTCATGCTTGGTTTGTGCTCTGACATGCACTTTCAAATGTGGGACTTTGTATGTGGACAGGTGTGTGCCTTTCCAAATCATGTCCAATCAACTGTATTTACTCCAGGCCAGCTCTAGGAACAATCCTGGTGGATCTAAACTTTTTCCATTTACAGATGATGGAGGCCACTGTGCTCACTGCGAGCTTCAAAGCAGCAGAAATGTTTCTGAAAAACTTTTTTCACATTGTCATTATGGGGTATTGTGAGTAGAATTTTGAGGGGAAAAAATTTCCTCCATTTTGGAATAAAGCTGTAACATAACAAAATGTGGAAAAAGTGAAGCGCTGTGAATACTTTCCGGATGCACGGTAAAAGATACGTAATGAACCGCCTTGAAACCTGAAGAGTCGAACAGCACCCCCCCCACATTTGCTGGTCTATTTTAAACCATTTGTAAGCCGGTACTACCCCACTCACTGACAGCAAATAGCACCAAATGACAGACCTGACAACAACAACAGCAGCAGCAGCAGCAACGGTATATATTTGAGATAATATAAGTGGTGTCATCTCAAAGTTCTAAATCCTGGTCTGGATCAGATACTGGTATGGTACCCGTTTTGCATGTGCTTAGCTCCAGCATGTTCACGTTATGTTTTAAGATTAGGCTTAAAACTTTCCTTTTTGCTAAAGCTTATAGTTAGGGCTGGATCAGGTGACCCTGAACCATCCCTTAGTTATGCTGCTATAGACGTAGACTGCTGGGGGGTTCCCATGATGCACTGAGTGTTTCTTTCTCTTTTTGCTCTGTATGCACCACTCTGCATTTAATCATTAGTGATCGATCTCTGCTCCCCTCCACAGCATGTCTTTTTCCTGGTTCTCTCCCTCGCCCCAACCAGTCCCAGCAGAAGACTGCCCCTCCCTGAGCCTGGTTCTGCTGGAGGTTTCTTCCTGTTAAAAGGGAGTTTTTCCTTCCCACTGTAGCCAAGTGCTTGCTCACAGGGGGTCGTTTTGACCGTTGGGGTTTTACATAATTATTGTTATGGCCTTGCCTTACAATATAAAGCGCCTTGGGGCAACTGTTTGTTGTGATTTGGCGCTATATAAAAAAAAAAATTGATTGATTGATTGATTGATGGTACTGAATAGTGTGAGCCCTCTACGTGTCTGCCTGGAGTTGAATTACCTGTATACTAATCAGCACATGTACATTCAGTGCTCTTTCCATAAAGGTGATCTTGTCGATAAGCTGCTCAGACACAAAATAAAATTATCTGATTCTTCAACAAAAGCAAGCAACGGGGAACATCCCACTAGTCTGAAGGTTCAGGTCAACAAATGAATATATTTTGATGCCAAGTTTCAGTAGGCTGCACTAGCTGCATACTTACATATGCTTTTCATTTCAGTTAATAAGATGTTCTTTCATTTGTGATGCGAGAGTGAATGTTACTTTAATTAAAAACAAAAAAAACAAAAACACTTTGTTTTTAACTTTGCTGGTTATAAAGATGCACTGTACAATGTAAATGTCATATACAATATTCTGTAATTAAGACTTTGGCATTTAAATCAAATGGCAATTGTACAACCTTCACGGGTGACTCTGAACTGCCATGTTTGGCTTCATTTGGAGACAGACAGACTACTGAACGTTCGGACTAGTGGACCCTTCCCGAAGCACAGTAGTTCACGTCCACAATCTCTTAGCAACAAAACATCATTTGAGCATCCGAGCCCCTCAGATATTACCCAAGCCCTGAGAAACATGGCAAATGTTGCAGTTCCTTGAACCATGAACCACTTGAGGCTGGCTCCAAAAGGGAGTCACTTCTCTTTGAAGTCCATGTTAAAATGTCCAACTTTAGAGGAGAAATAAACATGTTTTCAGCCTTGTACAAAAAGCATTTTATAGAACAAATTAGAGATAATATAGCTTCCTGTGCAGCCAGTTGTCCTAATGGACCATCTAAGAAGTCTGTGCTCCAGTATTTCCTTCAAGTGAAGGAAATACTTGATTTTTCCTGCAAAGCTCTTCATTACCAGACTTCAGCTGCCTCATGGGATAGGGTAGCGTTGCCCATTTGAACACTCTGGACGTAGTAGATCATCTGGGTACCCTTTGACTTCTGTGAAATGTCTGAGAGGCACATAGGCTCATTTAGCAAGCTGGCTAGTGTCATAAATAAGTCTATTTCAATTCCAATTTGATAATAACTCAACACATTAAATGCATCATCTTGTAAATCTTGGAGCCCCAGATCAATCCAAAATGCAAATTTATTTTACTTTAATATGCCACAGACATGCCTACCGCCTACTGGACATGTGAAGTTGTTGCAAGGAATAATCATCAAATGCATGATCGAAATTAGGAGTAGGTGTGGCTTGATGATGACCTTGTTTGGACTTGGATTCACCTGTTGAGTGAAGCCACCTTTAAAAAAGACCCGAGTGTTCACATTTAATAAAATCTGCTTATTATAGATCATAACAAGTACACGTAATGATACTTGCAAAGTTACTCCTCTGAAACACATCCAAGAGAATCCAGAGCTCAGCTGAAGCCAAGTCGAGAACAAAATAGAACCAAGTCTTTTTGTTCTTTGATCGCGTTCACTGCACTTAATTATTCATAGTTCAGCCTTCTTTGTTCGTGGAAAAACATTTTTCGACTCGTGGAATTTTAATTAGGTCAGCTAGTGTTGACTCAAATTACAGGTTGAGTTTGAGCTCAATTTCAAAGATCACAAACCAGATCTTAAAAAGACACTTGATGGTTTACTGCATACTATACGTTTTTTATAAATTGTTAAAAAATACTACAAAATGTGAAAATCTTGAGTGATACTGCAGTTCCATGTGAGCTGAAGTAACAGATCTGGAATGTTACACACCTCTGCTTTGATATTTCACAGATAATCTTCTGTAAATTCTTTTTCTGATCAAAAATATGGTACCGCCACAGAGATCAACAATCCATGGATGCTGTGGTGGTGGACTCAGCACGGGGAGAGCATGGTTCGACTCTTCTCAGACAGCTGGAGAGGATGAGAGCAGCTCAGGATCTCACTGACGTGGTGCTGGTGGCAGAAGGCATTACCTTCCCTTGCCACAAGGTGGTGCTCTCTGCTTTCAGTCCTTACTTCCAGGTAAAGTGACCAACGCAAGAAGTTGGCTGATTGTGAACATCAGACCGATGCTATTATGGTCCACCTCTGTGTCTAGGCCATGTTTACATGTGGTCTGAAGGAGACCAGAGGAGGTGAGGTTCCTCTTGTAGATATTCCAGCCCAAATCCTGGAGCTGCTGCTGGGCTATATGTACCGTGCAGAACTTCCTCTAAACAACAACAATATTCAGAGAGTGGCTGCTGCTGCATTCTTGCTCCACATTGATGGAGCCTTCAGGTGGGAAAAGATGTTGATGCCTATTCAGATCACCTTGATTGTAGCAGATACTGAAAAACAGCATTCCATATCTTGCATACAATGATTTAAAATCTGTTTGTGCTCCCATCACATCTTGTTGGCATGGTGTCAGGTTGTGCCAAAGCCATATGGAGACCCGAATGGACCCTGCAAACTGTGTTGGACTGTACCACTGGGCCAAAGATCTGGGAGCCACTACCCTGGCTGAGGGTGCCTACAGATTCCTCTGCCAAAATTTTACACAGGTGGCATGCTCAGTAGCAATAAATAAATGTAACTCATCTTACGGAGCTTTGGGATTGTTTATAATGTTGCTTCTTGGCACCTTCCTCTACAATTTTTCTCCATGTTGTTTATACTTTCATTCCCTTGTTGTACGTTTTCTAGGTTTCTGAAGAAGAGGAAGTTCTAGGACTAGATGCCCAAAGTCTTGGGGATCTTCTGGCTTCAGATGACCTCAACATAACCCGGGAGGAGACTGTGCTGGAGTTGGTGCTGCGTTGGGTTGAAAGGCGGAGGGGGGATTTGCAGAGCGAAGCCCTGGCTGTGGATTTACTGAGGCGTGTCCGACTGGAGCTTGTGGAGCCAGGATTCCTCCGCATAGCACGGAGGCGAAACCCAGTGAGGAGCAAATGGAAGAAAGGATCAAGTGCAGAAAATAAATAAGCCATTATTCACATGGAGTAAAAGATGAGGAGACTGACTAATTGATGTGCCTGTTCAATTATTTTCCTAGGTATTGCTACGGGATGCTGAATGCTTTGGGATGATTGATGCTGCTCTCCAGACCTCAGCTCTTTGTGAGACGTCAGCTCCGCCTCGGCCGGCCCTTCGATACGGCATGCAGACCACAGACCTGCTGCTCTGCTTGGGTGGAGTAAATGAGGCTGGAGTGCCTGCTCGCCGTGGGGGGCTTGCTGACCTTAGCTTTTGCTTTGCCCCACAAGGCAGAAGAACTTTCTACATTCGATCTCCACTGAGGGGCTCTAGAGGCTTAGGTCAGATCACAGCAGGAGCAGTGACGCGAGACAACTGCATAGTGGTGGCCATTGAGGTTGAAGACCAACATAGGACAAAGAGGGTGGATATATACAGGTATGAGCGCACTTACAGAACAATGCGACATTCAAAGAGAGGTCCAAACTATGCTGAGGCTTGTTTATGTTTCAGGTATGATAATTCAGAGGAGAACTACTGGGTAGGACTGTGCTCAGCATCATACAGGGACATGTATGCGTTTGGGCAGCTTGGCGATGCCCTGTATGTGATTGGTGGCCAGAAGAAAGTGCGTAATCACTACATCATCACTGACAGTGTGGAGAGATGGCCGCTCAAGACAGGAGGCAGCTGGCTAAGTTCTGCCTCTTTGCCTCTCCCTTTAGCTTGCCACAGTTTCATCAGCCTGAAGGACCATCTCTATGTGTTAGGTGGCTGGACACCACAGGTAAATATTGATTTCTTGTTTGTCAGTCACATCAGTCAATCAGTTGCCTCCTTTCCTTTATCTCCCTTCCCACCTTCATTCTCTCTTTTGTTTGGTGTAGAGATAGTACTTGGGTAAAGGAAGAAAGCAATACATTTTGGTACAAATCCAGATAAAGGGGTGGATTCTGCCTTTAAACTCATACACACACACACACACACACACACACACACCACACACACCACACACACACACACACACCCACACACACACACACACACACACACACACACATCTTCAACTGCTTAGTCCAATTAAGGGTCACGGGTGGATGGAGCCTATCCCAGCAGTCATAGAGCGCAAGGTGGAGTACACCCTGAACAGGACGCCAGTCTGTCGCAGGGCCACATACAGACAAACAAACACATTCATACCCACACACACACCTATGGACAATTTAAAGTTTCCAGTCCACCTAACCAGCATGTCTTTGAATGTCGGAGGACCCGGACAGAACCCACACAAACATGAGGAGAACATGCAAACTCCACACAGAAAGGCCACAGGTGGAAATCAAACCCATGAGCTTCTCACTGTGAGGCAACGGTGCTAACCACTAAGCCACCATGCTGCCTTTAATCTATGAACTTTTATTTTTGATCCTGGTTACAGGATCAAAGTTCTGCTTTTAGGATCAAAGTTCATGAGCGAATAGGATCAAACGTTCAGGATCAAGGATGAGTGATCTGCATCACAGATCAGTATCAGCAATAAGTGTTCATGTTCAAAAGGTTAGCAATGTGGATCAAAGCTCAGCAGTCAAGATCAAAGTTAAGTGATCAGGATAGGAGAATGTTATGCATAGAGGATATCGGAGGACTAACTCTATGACAATGTAGAGAACTACATGAAAGGAAAATGTCAGAGACCACGTGGACCTTGGCAGATATATGTGTTCTTTGAGTGCTCTGGGAGTTTGAATTATTTCTTCTCCTCCCTCAGGACCAGCCAGATGATGAACCAGACAGGTTGAGCAACCGTGTGTTTCAGTTTGATCCAGGTAAGGACAGGTGGACAGAATGTGCCAAGATGAAGTACTCCAGGTACCGCTGTGGCTCAGCTGTCCTCAATGGCGAGATCTACGTAATGGGTGAGATTAGTGAGGCACTGCTCTTCACCCTGTAGGTGTTTATATAGTATGGGAACGAAATATGAATGAGCATACTGATATGTTTCAGGTGGTATAGGATGTGATGGAGCAGATCATGGACAGTCACGTCGCAGTCTAAGCTCTGTAGAGATTTATAACACAGATACAGACACCTGGAGGCCAGGACCGACCCTCCCCATGACCCCGCTGTCTCTCCGAACCAACACTACCAATGTAGGAGTAGTTGAGGGCAAGCTCTACCTTTGTGGATACTATAAGGGTGCTGGTGAGTTTGTGAGTCTTTTTGAAAAGTTTCACATGTTGTTTGTAGAAATTCTAAGTGCAACTGAATCAGTTTAACCAGATGATGAACTGGTGAAACACATGAGCAGAAATAGAAGACACACTAGACAAACTAGTAATGCCTCACTGTGGAAATTAGAATTCAGCAAGTGAATGCTTGTACACTTTTCTGCAGGCCGTCATGAGAGCATCACAAAGGAGATTTTTGAATTGGATCCTGCAGACAATGTGTGGACAGTGGTGGAAAGGCGAGCAGCTATGCATGACAGCTACGATGTGTGTCTGGTGGCCAACCTCAACCCTCGAGACCTTTTCACACCTTAATTCGACGCCTGACTCTGAGCAATAATGATGTGTGGAACAAATTTCTCTCCACTGGATACCTGTTTGGTTACTGTTGCTTTTACAGAACAAAAAAGAAAATGGCTATCACATCTGTAAAGATTTGCACTTTCTACCAGAACACTCATTCAGTTCCCATCTTGATGATGAGATGAGCTGAGATGATCTTGAGTCCAGACAAGGACCAACTGGTAGCAGTGGGGTGGCGGAGGGAGCATCAGGCAGGGAACTGAAAAAACTGCAAGAGATTAGGGAGACATCGAAGCTTTTAAAAAGGATGTGCCTGCGTCTGATTGCTTTGCAGTGACTGATCACTGAAGACAATTAGCTGATTGTGAGAGATGCTGAATTGTGAGTCTTCTGGGAGAATTTGCGTTACGATTAATTTCATTCAATTTCAACTTCAATTTATTTTCCTTTATATAGCGCCAAATCACAACAGAGTTGACAATCTTTTTCTCTTGATTTCTTATAGTGTTTCTTAAAGCCAGAAAGTTGCCATTTGAAATGACTTTAGTTTTGTGTCATGTCTGTGAGCTGCTTTTTTTCTACAAAATTAAACAACTGAATGAACATCCTCCGAGGCCGGTGATTCCATAATTTTTGCCAGGGGTTGTATTCCCTTTTACGGATAAGTTGGAGATCGGCTGTTGTTTTTGAGTTGTCAGGAAACAAACTGGATGGGATCAACTAATTTGTTTTTCTTTATTCACTCAATGCATTTTACAGGATTGCCTTTTTCAAAGCGTAAGTACACACAAGCACATCTGCAAACTGCAGAGACAGATATATGGTGCTTGATTCTTGGCAATGGATGATCAAAATGTTGCTGTGGAAATCAAGAAATCCATTCTTTTTTCTATACCTGCTTGAGGTAAATTAAGGGTCAATGGGGACTGCAGCCTATTCCTGCAGACAGAGGGCAAAAGGCAGGATACATCCTGGACAGGATGCCAGTCTATCACAGGGCCACATAAACACACAAACATAGTCACACCTGCACGCACACCAACGGACAATTTAAAGATTCCAGTTCACCTAACCTGCATGTTTTTGGAAGTGAAAGGAAGCCGGAGCACCCAGGTTGACCCACGCGAACATGGGAAGAACATGCAAATGCCACACTGAAACCACCAGGTGGAAAGTGAACCCATGACATGTGAGGCAGTGGTGCAAACCACGAAGCCACCCTGCTGCCCCTATGAACACATTGATGCACATGAAAAAAGAAGAAAGATAGCAGGAGGTGGTAAAATCACAAGTCAGAATTTCAATACATCCACTTGGGAAATGATTCACAATATTAATACCAGCATTTTGGCATCAAACTTAATCCTATATCTTGAAAATAACCCCCCACCCTTGAATGCAACAAAGTATGGTCTATTTTCAATTATCTGGCTATTCTGCTATGTGTAAAGTTTGTCCATGCTGTTCAAAAACTTTATAACACAATTATTTCACAAAGGTTTTATTTTAGTAACACTGTGTGAATAACAGAATGTAGGAGGAGGTCATGCTCTTCAAAAACTTTAAAAACATAAACCATTGTCAAAGGCTTTATCAAATTCTTTAGCCTGAGATCTTGTTTTTGGCTTGGCCATGACACTTGATTTACTACAACTTGCCATGCTGTGACTTGAAATTACATGTGTAATTGCGTGATCACTGTAATAATATCAGTACTTATGTAACTTTTGTGACTTCTCTAAAACAAGTACTACCAAGTCAGGAGCATTATATATCATAAACTTGAATGTTGTGTTCAGTGCAGGGTTCATCAAAACTAACCATGAAGTCAAAACAATGACATTCTAATATTTTGAAAGATGTTAAAATTACAGTATATATTGCAGTTTTCGTTTTTGCATGGGGTGGGTTTTTTGTCATGGTAGACACCCACTTCCTATATGGAATATCTCCCAAATTACACAATGCACAATCTCTGAAGTGGATGTAAGCATATTTGAAAAAAAATATTTTCTACCATTACCACCTCCTGCTAAAGCCCCGGTCACAACCCACCCGTGCGTTTTTTTTTCACCGTACGTTTCTGCGGATGCCACGGCCACTACGTTTTTGTGAAAACGTACGGAAGCAGTAGCAAGAGGAGGGAGGGAGTACGTTCAATGGACGTCTCTAGGAGTGTAACGATAAAGAGAGCTGACAATAAAGCAGTGTGTGTGGGGGGGTCACTTTTCTTTTTTATGAGCAGGACTGGAGCGGCAGGTGTTTTTCGGCGTGGGCGATGCATGAGCATGTCCAGCCTGCACTGGTCAGTTGTACAAGTGTTTACTTGCCTCGAAAAGTTACAGCTAGTTATCAGACTGAAGCTGTGGAGTGTGTTGCTGACGTTTGGAAATAAAGTCCAAGTTCAAGTGAGAAGCTGCGTCATGCATGCAAGTCTGTCGGCCTCCATAGTATGTGGTGAGTGCCGTAATCCGTACTGCCTACGTACAGATTTGGTTAATTCAATAGTAACTGAACGAAAATGTGCTGCTTTGAATCCGTACTGAGGCAGACTCACAACGTGCGTCATCTGTACTACTGGTGAATCCGCAGCCTGACCACAGCGAAAGTTCTACATGCACTAAAACCTCTACGGCGTGTCTACGTGCTCCTAAATTCATACTGAGGCAGTACTTACGACGTACGGATCTCCAAATTTAGTCCACGTTTTTGCAAGTAGACTGCACGCATGTGCAAGTATGGCAGGTTGTGACCATGGCTTTAGATAGAATAAATTTCAAACAAACATACATACATAATCAAATGACATGTTACTGCCATCCCCCATTTAGTTTTACGGCATGTATAGGCTTGTTTTAACAGCGTACATCTGAATAATGCACCTATCCAAGGGCTGCATATTTTTTTAAAAAAGAAAGCACCAGTTTGTTATATTTATATAAAATCTAAGCAAATATGTGTTCTTTTTAGTTCATTTCTTGACATAATTAAATGTTCAAATATCTAATATTTTATCTCAGCACTGAACCAAGAGTGTTACTGTGGGTTTCTTGCAACACCCCTGACAGACTTTCCACATTTGCAAAAGTGATAAATACGAGGTCTATTAGAAAAGTATCCGACCTTTTATTTTTTTCAAAAACCATATGGATTTGAATCACGTGTGATTGCATCAGCCAAGCTTGAACCTTCGTGCGCATGCGTGAGTTTTTTCACGCCTGTTGGTTGCGTCATTCGCCTGTGAGCACGCTTTGCGGGAGGAGTGGTCCAGCCCCCTCGGCGAATTTTTATTGTCAGGAAAATGGCTGAGCGACTGCCGCTTTGCTGCATCAAAATTTTTCAGAAAGTGTGAGAGACAGGCAGGTGGAAACCATTCGGAAAATTCATATGGCTTTCGGTGAAGATCTTATGGGCATCACACAGATTAAGGAGCATTACAACTGGATTAAAGACGGCCCACAGCGGCTGAGGGTGCGCCGCGCTTCGAGCGGCCATCGACAGGCTGAAACGAAGTGAAGGCTGTGTTGATCCGGGATGTCGTCTGACTACCAGAGAAATGGCAAGAGAGGTGGACATAGCACTTTTTCAGCACATTACACTGTTACAGGAGATTTTGTAATGAAAGACGTGCGGCAGAATTTGCGCGTCAGGACGGAGCCGCGTAATGGCGCAGAACAAAAAGCACCTCCGTGTTGGAAGTCTCATGGGACATGCCCAGCTCTTCCACCATTCGGAAGATTCAGACGGCTTTGGGTGGCTTTTCAGTCGAGTGATTATCCGAGAAATTGTCGAAGATCTGGGCATGTCACATGTCCTGTGAGACCAACACGGAGGTGCTTTCGTTCCGCGCCATTAGCGGCTCCGTGGCGAATTCCTCCGCTCCTGTTTTCATGACAAAATCTCCTTTAACAGTGGAATGTGCCGGAAAAGTGCTGATGTCCACCTTTTCTGCCATTTCTCTGGTAGTCAGACGACGTCCCGGATCAACACAGCATTCAGTTTGGAAATGATCTGGTCGTTTCAGCCTGTCGATCGCCGCTCGGAGCGCGGTGTGTCCTCTGCCATTGTGCGCCGTCTTTAAACCGGCTGTAACACTCCTTAATCTGTGTGATGCCCATAAAATCGTCCCTGAAAGCCATCTGAATTTTCCGAATGGTGTCCACCTGGCTGTCTCTCACAGTTCCTGGAAAAATTTGATGCAGCGCTTCTCCAGCCGTTCAGACGTTTTCCTCACAATGAAAATCCGACAAGGGGGGAGGACCAGTGCTCACGAATGATGCAACCGACAGGCGTGAAAAAACTCACGCATGCGCATGAAGGTTCAAGCTTGGCTGATGCAATCACACATGATTCAAATCCATATGGTTTTTGAAAAAAATAAAAAGGTCGGATACTTTTCTAACAGACCTCGTATATCACTCCAACTTCAAATCATTTAAACTTTGTGACTCCTACCCTTGAACTAGGTGACCAAATAATACAAATTCATCACTCACTTTTGACGGGCGCCCATCAGATTACTTATTTAATATTGATGGAACTGGTTATTGGTTAATGGGGCCTTTGTCAAAATGCTTCCTTTATTGATTATGATTTATCTCACTGTCTGGTATTTGTGGAGCATGATTAATGAATTCCAGGAATTCAACATCCACTATGATGTGATTTCTACCTGAACAGTTTAAAGATTTGTATGTCTTTGTCTTTAACCCCAAAAAACCCAAGATAACTTTATACATTCAATGCTTTTAACACAAGCAGTCAAGAAATTGTGAATTTTCAGAATGAGAGTGAGTTAGTACACATTTACAACTGAAAACAAAGCCGGATGCCTTTTAAAGGACAGTGTGCACACCCTTGAGGCTCTTTTTAAGAGCTTTAACAAACAAAATTATTGGCCAAATGTTACCTGCTATAGGAACAGGGATCTTAAACTGACTGACATTTCTGGCTTTCCCTTCTTGTGCTGTTCATCTACAGTGTACCTTTACACTGTCAATCAACAATATTCATGTTACACATACAGTTGATATTCTACAAATGCTGATCGTGTCCAAATTTTACATTTAACATCTTTGAAAGTAAATATCTATTTTATACCATGGTGGACCTGAATGCATGGACTTATTGTACATATCTTTTCCTATTTTAATGGAGATGGGGATAAGCTGTTTTAAACATTTTCAAAACCTATTTGTAATTTTTAAAAATTGTTAATTAGCACACAAAAGCAGGTGTTCCTATATTTACTTGATTGAGTTATGTAAACTGGTCCTACAAAATGTGGTTGTTTAAATGGGAAAATTTAAACATATTGTTTAAAAGAATTGTAAAAAAAAAAAATTATGTTAATGATACATTAAATTTCCCCTTAATGTGACATAACTAGATTAAATAATTACAGCATTTCATTTCTTAGAGTGAAGCTCTATCCTGTCTTTCAGTACTGTTCTTTGTGGCCTTAAAATCTTTTATTTTTAAGAACATTATTGTGCTCTTGCTGAACATGCTTAACCAATACTTATTTACAGGGTTTCTTTTGAGGATTGGAAAAATAATGTCATAGTGATGATGTGGTTTAAAGAAACGAATGGATTAGAGGACAAGCTATTTGTGACTTAAATGACTAACAGCAATGGATCAACGAACACAACAGGAAACATTTAAGCACATATTAACTATGCCTGTGTGTTGGTCTCACTTATCAACACTTTGATGGCCAAGCAGACCTAAAAACTATAACTAAAACAAAGAGTGCAAACCAATGTGGAAAGAAGCAGTTTCCAATTAAAGTCATTTACACTTTAATTTGTTTTGTGTTTTTCCATAAGAAAAAAAGACAAATTAAGCTTAAAATATTCCAAAACTTTGCTAATATATACTTGTGTTGATAAAGTCACGTACCAACTAACTAGCCGAACAGTAGTAAACATTTCAGTCCTCCATCCAGCTTTTAATAGGGGCAGGGTAAAAGCAAGAATTAAAAGGTACTTCTGAGTTGCAGAATTTACTAAAGAGGGCAGGTACCAAAAGCACATGAGGCTGGGATTATAAAACATTTGTTTTGTTTTGTTAACAATAAATTAAAATATTAACCAATTAAAGCTAAATTCAGCACCACTATTGTCTTTGACTTTGATGGGGATATTGTTGGCACTGAGTTAAAGGTAAGGTATACTGGGATTTTTAAGATTAAAAATAATTTTCTTTGGCACCACTATAATTTTATTCCTTAGCATTTAGATATGGCAAATATGACATTGCCAGTATGATCAAAATTTCATGCTGTCTGGAAACAATTTAGAATTTCAACACCTTGAGGGGAAGAAATTCAAGGGATCAGATGCTATCAATCAAACAACTTTATAATCCCACAAGGGGCAATTACATTCGAGCAGTCCGTAAACACCACAATAACATTTAACAGCATATAAGAACAATAAAAATAAACTTTAAGAAGAAATTAAAACGGGTAGCCAGAATTAAAATACACCAGACCTACGGAGCATTTAAAAGTTGAATCGCTGAAGCGTTAAACAACTTTAACAAACGGTTGCTTCTACAAGTTGGTGAAGCATAGCAGTGTCCCTGAAGGCAACAGAGGAAACTCCCCTGACAGAACATGTCCTGACCAAGACAAGATACTTTCAGCCTTCCGGAGGATCTGTTGATTACAGAAAGTATTTAAATATCTTTGTTTCACTCTGATATCTTTGACCAGATTTTAACAATATTGTTCAGGTTGTTTCTGTCTTTCACTAAGAGGCTGTGAAACCAGTATAAATGAAAAGCACAGAAGACTCAATAAAAGACTGATAAGAAACAACAAAGGATGACAGGCCTTACAGAAAAAGAATAATAAATTCTCCGCTGTCCCTGCTTCACAATGGCGTCTGTGTTACATCAAACTTCTGCTTGTCATCAAAAATAGTACCCAAATACTTATATGATGTGACAAGTTCTACTTTTTCATTGTGTATAATACACTCCTTGGCCACATCCCTGTTACATCTGAAGTCAATGATCATTTCTTTGGACACATTTAAATCCAAAAAGTTGTTTCAGCTCTGTGGAGAAGGGGACAACAGTACGGTGTCACTGAAATTTTGACCAGATAGCTGCTGTCTTGAGAACTCCTGCATGTCGTATACATAATAAAAGGATGGGAAAAGATCACACCCTTGTGGTGAGCTATGACCACCATTTGTAAATTTGGAAATGATTTACAAGAAATCTTATGGATATTAACATAAGAATAGGTCACAGGTAATCTCAAAACCACATGCATGTGCAAACGCGTTTCCTCCTGTAGTTAGGAAAGACAATATTCACTATGGAGTTTCGCCCCAGATAAATATGTTCTCTTCTTAAAATGAGCGTAATCATGTTTCTTTCATATCGGAACATTGCCCGCCTTAGAAACATTGTGTCTCAAGCTGAGCTGGAACAGAGTATTGATGCTTTTATTTCTTCAGGTTTTGATTACTGTAATTCGCTGTTCCCTAGCCTCAGTAAGTCGTCGCTGGACCGCCTACAAATAGTCCAGAATGGGGCTGCAAGGCTCCTTACAAGGTCTTCTAAGTGGTCTCATGTAACACCCATTCTGTCCTCTTTGCATTGGCTCCCAGTTCAGTTCAGACTGCAATTTAAAATATTGGTGATGACTTTTAGAACTCTGCACGGTCAAATACCAGTGAACTCTTGCACCCGTATGTGACAAGCACGTCTCTGAGGTCCTCGGGCCAGAACCTGTTGGTTGTACCAAGGTCAAGGCTGAAGACCTAAGGAGACTGTACATTTCAGGTTGTGGCACCCAAACTGTGGAATGCACTGCCACTACACCAACTTCCGTGGACTCTGTTGTAACTTTAAAGAGAAGCTCAAGACCAGTGGTGGGCACAGTTCTGCTAACCACTAATTATCAAAGCTAATGTTTTCATTAGCAGATTAGCTTTCCAGATAACTTTGAAAACCATCAGCGGACCAATTAGCTTCTGATAAATTTAGTTCTGATAACTTTTAGACTGCTAACATATTTTTGCGGGCATAGTGAATAAAGCTTAACAGTTAAAAACATTTGCAACGTCTGAAATCAAAGGTTTTATTGCCTACCTGTTAAATGTTTTGTAGCAGACAGACAGCCATGAATGGTATAGAGCTCTATTCTCTGCAGGTAGAAGAGAGCTGACAACCAGAGAGAACGGAGGAGGGAGGGAAAAAAAAGATAATTTATCTTCACACCATACAGCCCTGCTGCCATATCACTGGCCTCAGTAAGTCATATCACTGGAATCTGTGCCAATGTTCATGGCAAAATAAACAAGAGCATCTGCCACACATTCGCTAAAAGTGATGAATCACTTAGCAAACAGAATTTTCAGTTTTCAACTTGCATTTTTTTCCAATTGAAAAATTGACATATTTACAATTACAGATTTATATGTAAAACCCACCACACATTTCAGCATATGGTTATACCGACCAGCCAGCCACTGCTGATGTCAGGAAACTAATGTTCCCATGATGCATTGGGGCATGTGTGTCTAAATGCTAAAACCTTCTAAATTAGTGCATTGCTTTAAAACTAAAACATATAGCTGATATTTTGACTTTGTAAAATGACAGACCTGACGTTAATTTGAATAACTTGTCTGGAACTAGTTTGTTTAAAATTATAACCATAAGTCAAAACTGTCTGCCTGTGCATGACTCCAGGCCTGTATGTTGTAAAGATAAATGATCATTTTTTCTTCTCTCCTTTTTCTCTGGTAACCAGGTCTCTTTTGCTGCGAGAAGGCTGATCTGAGACAGAAGCGCTGACTTGTTGTTGTGTCAGTAGCTGCCAGTGTACTGAAGTCAATAGTGAAAGTTATCAGTTTAGCTTTTATCTGTAACTTCTGTGAAATCTTTTAGGGATTTATCAGTTTAGCTTTATAAAAGTTAACTTTTAGTGGTGGATTAATTAGTTAGTGGATTAATGGTTATTGAAGCTAACTTTGTGGTTAGCCTTGCCCACCACTGCTCAAGACCTAGGTATTTGTACAGACCTGCTTTTAACTAGTTTAATGTTATTGCTGTTTTTATTTTCTGTATTTTTATTTCTGTGTTCTTAAATTCCTGTTCAGCACTTTGTGATTTTATCTTGAAAGATGCTGTACAAATACACTTTACTTACATACTGTAATTTTGCAACATTTTACAAAAATAAACCGACATTATAATGCTTGAATTTCAGTATAATTTCAGATCTCAGAAGCTAAGCAGGGCAGGATCTGGTTAGTACTTGGATGGAAGACCTCTTTGGAACACCAGCGGCTGTGTGTGTTTCTCCAGGTAAAACTGGAGTTGTGTCAGGAAGGGTATCCAACGTAAAACTTGTGCCAATTCCCAATGCGGATTGGGCTGTTTCCGCTGTGGCGACCCCGAACAACAACTGGGAGCAGCCGAATGAACAACAATATTTACACTGGTGTTCACTAAAGTCTTTACAGGAGGAATGTACGTGAAGGAGACTATTGAGGGAAGCCATCAAGACACTTATGTGACTGGAAAAAGAGTGCATAGTGCTTTAAATGGCCGTTATTCCTCAGATGTTAATGTGAAATATTTCTAATCATTATGTGCAAAAGAACATTTCTATTTTTTAATTTAAACTTCAAAGACCTACCCCTGCAACATTTCTCCATGTAAGGTGGAGTTGAGTCAGCAAGGGCATATGGTGTGAAAACTTGTGCCAAACCAACATGCAGATCCACCTCGGCTCTGCTGTGGCGACCCCGAGTGAAAACAAGGGAACAGCCGAAGGGACTTACTTTGAATTTAAACTCCATTGTAATGTTGTACAGAGACAATATTAGCTGGTGACATTGTCCAAAAACAGTGGACCTGTTTCAATTTTCCTATGAAAACTTGATGTTCATAACCACTACAGACTTTTTTCTCAACATTTTTAGCAACTAATGTATGAAATAAATTAGTGGTATTGCTGTGTGATGTAGAAAGTTTCACTTTTCTTCTAGGATTTTGGAATATATTTGTTAGGGTCGGGAAGAGGTGAACCAAGGGACGAGGGGAACCCCTATGCAGGACACCCGAGGCAATGAGAGTGGCGTTAAAGCACAGTTTTATTAGTGATAAAGAAACCAGTCAAGAACGTCATGTGGTAACAAAACTTGGAGTCGGGAGTCCTCTTCTAAATCCTGGTGAGGGCCGCAGAGGAATGCCACTGCACTGCCGGTAGAAGCTCCAGGCGAGTGCTCACCAGAACTGGGGACTCCTTCCTGTAAAGGAGAGTGCACTAGACAGTCTTTACATAAAAGAGTGAGTACCAAACACAGTAAGCAGAGCCAATGAATGTCTTTGCTGCTTGGAGTGTATTTCAAAAATGAACCACCAAATTCATCCAATAGTATTTCAGGTATACAGAATAATATTCAAACAGATATCAGTCTTCTCAATCAAAACAGGATTCCAACAAAAAGTATTTCTTGTGATTCAAAACAGGATTTCAACAAAAAATCTTTCTTCTGATTCAAACAGGATTCCAACACAAGTCTTTCTTACGATTCAAAACAGGATTCCAAAAGACAGGACAGGAAGTACTCAGGCTGCAAAGGGCAAACCTTTCATGCATATACAGACAGTCAAACAGAGACAATGGACCTGCACTGAAGAAAAGCCAGAGTCACTTTAGCATGTCTCATCAGATACAGGTGCAGACCAACCAAGGTGTAAATGATAATGCATAATTATGTGTAGGGACAAAAATGAGCACTAGATGGAGGTAAAGTAAAGACAGACTAAGAACTGTGAGGACATAAAGGGTCACTAGAGGGAAGCAGAGAGTGCTAAACACTGAGAGGTAAAGGGTCAATGCAGAGAATACAAGACAAGAAAAAAGGGTGAAATTGACAAGGAGTGATACAGCAGGAAATGACTGAGAAGGAAATGACAAAAACTGAGACAGACAGAACATGACAGACAAAAGCTGGGAAATGCAAAGAATGTTAGACCAGAAAATATGTGATACAAGATAAGAGGCATGGGAAATATGAAGATCAATCAATCAATCAATCAATCAATCAATCAATTTTATTTATATAGCGCCAAATCACAACAAACAGTTGCCCCAAGGCGCTTTATATTGTAAGGCAAGGCCATACAATAATTACGTAAAAACCCCAACGGTCAAAACGACCCCCTGTGAGCAAGCACTTGGCGACAGTGGGAAGGAAAAACTCCCTTTTAACAGGAAGAAACCTCCAGCAGAACCAGGCTCAGGGAGGGGCAGTCTTCTGCTGGGACTGGTTGGGGCTGAGGGAGAGAACCAGGAAAAAGACATGCTGTGGAGGGGAGCAGAGATCGATCACTAATGATTAAATGCAGAGTGGTGCATACAGAGCAAAAAGAGAAAGAAACACTCAGTGCATCATGGGAATCCCCCAGCAGTCTAAGTCTATAGCAGCATAACTAAGGGATGGTTCAGGGTCACCTGATCCAGCCCTAACTATAAGCTTTAGCAAAAAGGAAAGTTTTAAGCCTAATCTTAAAAGTAGAGAGGGTGTCTGTCTCCCTGATCTGAATTGGGAGCTGGTTCCACAGGAGAGGAGCCTGAAAGCTGAAGGCTCTGCCTCCCATTCTACTCTTACAAACCCTAGGAACTACAAGTAAGCCTGCAGTCTGAGAGCGAAGCGCTCTATTGAGTGATATGGTACTATGAGGTCCCTAAGATAAGATGGGACCTGATTATTCAAAACCTTATAAGAAAGAAGAAGAATTTTAAATTCTATTCTAGAATTAACAGGAAGCCAATGAAGAGAAGCCAATATGGGTGAGATATGCTCTCTCCTTCTAGTCCCCGTTAGTACTCTAGCTGCAGCATTTTGAATTAACTGAAGGCTTTTCAGGGAACGTTTAGGACAACCTGATAATAATGAATTACAATAGTCCAGCCTAGAGGAAATAAATGCATGAATTAGTTTTTCAGCATCACTCTGAGACAAGACCTTTCTAATTTTAGAGATATTGCGTAAATGCAAAATAGCAGTCCTACATATTTGTTTAATATGCGCTTTGAATGACATATCCTCAGGTTCAGGTAACTTTATTTGTATCCGTAGGTAGATTTGGCTTGCAGCAAACAGAAAACAGAAAAAAGGCGTCCATGTTAGTCAACACAACAACAACAATAAAAAACACTAAAAATACTAACAAAGAACATACACAAAACAAGTTAACAAACACCACCAAGGACTCACAACCTTAAAACCACTAAAAAGATGGTCAGCTTAAAACTAGTGTGCAAAGGGCAAATAAATAAATAAGTATATAAATATCTAAATATAACCATATGCAAACCTACTAAGATGTGTTCAGTTGCACAATTGCTGCTGGGACAAAACTACTCCTGTAGCGTTTTGTTCTACACCTTGGGACTCTAAACCTACGGCCAGAAGGTAGAAGCTGAAATTCATTAGCCAGGGGGTGGGAGTCATCAACTATAATGCAGTTGGTTATCCGCTGTAATTGTTTAGTGTACAGGGACTCTAAACTCAGCTGCGATTCACCAATCAACCGACTGGAGCATTTAATGATCTGACTCAGTCTGTTCCTATCCTTCAATGTCAAACTGCCAAACCATGCCACCAAAGAAAAAGCTAAAACAGATTCAATAAAAGCACGATAAAATAGTGTTAACATGGTTCGGCCAATGTGAAAATACGACAGTTTCCTGAGACAGAACAAGCGCTGATGTCCCTTCCTACACACCGCCTCACAGTTTGCCTCAAACTTCAGCGAATCATCAATAACAGTCCCAAGGTATTTATAAGTTTTCACAATTCCAACTGGTTGACCATTCATTGTTGTGTTGCCAGGTGTGCTGCCATTCTTCCTAAAATCAATGACCATATCTTTAGTTTTAGATATATTAATCTGAAGATATGAGTCCTCACACCATTTAACAAAATGGTCAACTACAGGACCGTGGCTACTCTCATTATCCCGCAGCAGACTGACAATCACTGTATCATCTGCGTATTTTAAAATGAACCTGTTTTTAAAAGTGCTCTGACACATACTGGTATAGAGAATAAATAACAGAGGTGAGAGCACACACCCTTGTGGCGAGCCAGTAGAAGAACACACTGTGTTTGATAAAATCCCGTTCACTCTAACTTTCTGTGTTCTGTTTGTTAAAAAGTCTAAAATCCAACCCACGAGATTATTACTTAATTTAAAATGTTCTAAAAGCCTTTGGGTTAAAATACAGGGTTGAACTGTATTAAAAGCTGAAGAGAAGTCAACAAATAAAAGCCGGGCATGACACCCGCTGCCCTCCAAATGCCTAAGAAGCAGATTAAGCAAAGTGAGTGTGGCGTCCTCCACTCCTCTATTAGGCCTGTAAGCAAATTGTAACGGATCGAGTGCATGCATAGTATTTTTTAGCATTACCGACCGTACCAATTTCTCAAAGATCTTCATCAAAATTTATGTTAGAGCAACAGGCCTAAAATCATTCAAGGATTTAGGATTACTAGATTTAGGAACTGGGACCACAACAGCATCTTTCCACACTTTGGGGACATGCTGTGTTTCCAAGGACCAGTTAAAAATATAATAAAAAACTGGACTCAGTTCTTTTGCACAAGATTTAAGTAAATGGCCACAGATATTATCTGGACCATGACTCTTATTTACCTTTGTGCTAAGAAAAGCTTTTTCTATATCCCATTGGTGAAGGGAGAAGTGTTGAGAGTCATGGAGCCTGAGACCAAGTTCCTGAGTTTCCTTACTAAAATGAGATATGTTAAAACGATTAAAAAAACAATTAAGAGCATTAGCTAGTTCAATATCTGAGTTGAAGCCATTTAAAGTAATATTTGTGCTGCTTTCCATATTTTGGAGGCCTGCAATGGCCTTCATACTAGACCAAGCTGACCCAAGATTATGAGCAGCCATCCTCTTCTCCAACTCAGACTTATAGGTCTATTTTGCTTTAAGAATCTCTATTTTAAGCTCTTTGGTAACTAAAAGAATATCCTGATCAAAAATGACTCCAAGATTTCTCACAGTATCACTAGAGGTCAGGGTAATGCCATCCACAGTAAGGATCTGGTTAGACACCATGTTTCTAAGATTTGTGGGGCCAAGTACAATAACTTCAGTTTTATCTGAGTTTAAAAGCAGGAAATTAGAGGTCATCCATGTCTTTATGTCTGTAAGACAATCCTGCAGTTTAGCTAATTGGTGTGTGTCCTCTGGCTTCATGGATAGATAAAGCTGGGTATCATCTGCGTAACAATGAAAATTTAAGCAATGCCGTCTAATAATACTGCCTAAGGGAAGCATGTATAAAGTGAATAAAATTGGTCCTAGCACAGAACCTTGTGGAACTCCATAATTAACCTTAGTCTGTGAAGAAGATTCCCCATTTACATGAACAAATTGTAATCTATTAGATAAATATGATTCAAACCACCGCAGCGCAGTGCCTTTAATACCTATGGCATGCTCTAATCTCTGTAATAAAATTTTACGGTCAACAGTATCAAAAGCAGCACTGAGGTCTAACAGAACAAGCACAGAGATGAGTCCACTGTCCGAGGCCATAAGAAGATCATTTGTAACCTTCACTAATGCTGTTTCTGTACTATGATGAATTCTAAAACCTGACTGAAACTCTTCAAATAGACCATTCCTCTGCAGATGATCAGTTAGCTGTTTTACAACTACCCTTTCAAGAATTTTTGAGAGAAAAGGAAGGTTGGAGATTGGCCTATAATTAGCTAAGATAGCTGGGTCAAGTGATGGCTTTTTAAGTAATGGTTTAATTACTGCCACCTTAAAAGCCTGTGGTACATAGCCAACTAATAAAGATAGATTGATCATATTTAAGATCGAAGCATTAAATAATGGTGGGGCTTCCTTGAGCAGCCTGGTAGGAATGGGGTCTAATAGACATGTTGATGGTTTGGATGAAGTAACTAATGAAAATAACTCAGACAGAACAATCTGAGAGAAAGAGTCTAACCAAATACTGGCATCACTGAAAGCAGCCAAAGATAACGATACGTCTTTGGGATGGTTATGAGTAATTTTTTCTCTAATAGTTAAAATTTTATTAGCAAAGAAAGTCATGAAGTCATTACTAGTTAAAGTTAAAGGAACACTCGGCTCAACAGAGCTCTGACTCTTTGTCAGCCTGGCTACAGTGCTGAAAAGAAACCTGGGGTTGTTCTTATTTTCTTCAATTAGTGATGAGTAGTAAGATGTCCTAGCTTTACGGAGGGCTTTTTTTATAGAGCAACAGACTCTTTTTCCAGGCTAAGTGAAGATCTTCTAAATTAGTGAGACGCCATTTCCTCTCCAATTTACGGATTATCTGCTTTAAGCTGCGAGTTTGTGAGTTATACCACGGAGTCAGGCACTTCTGATTCAAAGCTCTCAAGCAATCCTGAACAACTGCAAATGATCTAATATTTATTGCTAAATATAAATGCATAAATATGGGAATTGTCAAAAATTAATAATTTTCTTGAAGAATACATATGAAACACCACGTTCTCTTTCTTACAGGTTTAAGTGTGTGTGTGTGTGTGTGTGTGTGTGTGTGTGTGTGTGTGTGTTTTATTTCATTACACTTCACAGCCTGAGCAGTAACTGATTAATAACTGATTAATCTTCCCTGTCTGTAAATTATGAGTTCCATTGTGTGCTGTTGTGCAATGTGCCACGTTCCACTGTGCATGGAAATAATGTACACGACGCGTCCAATAGTCTGTCCAGGAAGCAGCACACCTCCAGAAACATTTAGACCTTTGATAATTGCTGTTAAAGTGTGAGAAGAGCATACGTCTGCATAGTTACGCATTTAAAGCGTGTGCCCGTACATGTGTTCGTGTGGTTTACATCAACTGTACAACAAGTTATAATTTGTGTGTTTGCTTCTCCGCTCCTCCCACGTCCTTTGGCTGGTTTCCACCAAAGTACATGTGAGGATGACAGTCAACCCCAGAACTGCTTTTAAAAGTTTTTTTTTGTTGTTGTTTTTTTGGTGAAGGTCAAAGTCCTCCCAGGTCCTTTTGCTGACTTCTGTCAAACTTGGTACGTCAATGAATGTTGACTCTGAAATTGTCTTTTTTGACAAAGTTTAATGTTAAGGAATTTGATTTTCAATCACATTTGGCTACATTTGAACCAGACATTGGACACACTTCGGTAAATTCCAGGATTGCCCTGCTAAGGTCAGTAAGAGGTCAGTCATTTGAGATAAAGGTCAAGGTCACTGAGGTGAAATGTCAGATTGCTGTACGCCCTTACTGTCTTATCCGCAGGTACTATTACCTAGCATGTATGAACCTACTACGACTACTTCTACTACTGCTACTAATAATGCTCACTCACTCACCTTCAACTGCTTACTCCATTTGAGGGTTACGGGGGCTGGATCCTGTCCCAGCAGTCATAGGGCGTGAGACAGGATACACCCTGGACAGGACGCCAGTCTGTTGCAGGGCATAATAATAACAATACTAGTTATTATGATTATTATTATAATAAGTATATGTTGTTAGTTGTCTTTCAGCTGCCCCAGTTTCTTCAGAGTCACCACAGGAGATCCAGTACAGAGCCGCACCACGATTTGGTACATTTTATGCATAACTTTTATATAAGTTTTATGCTGGATACCCTGCTAGACACAATTCCAGCTTCGGCAGAGAAACACACACTGCCCCTGGTCTTCCTAAGTGGTACTACTACTAGTATACGACTACTTCTATGATTACTACTACTCCAACTACTGCTACTATAAAAAAAAAATGAAAATAATAAGTATTCATTCGGTATACCCGCTTACTGCAATTAAGGGTCATGGGAGGCTGGAGCGTATCCCAACAGTCATAGTGCAAGTGGCAGGGTACACCCTGGATAGGATGCCAGTCTGTTGCAGGCCCACATTTCGACAAACAAATTCACTCACTCACACACACACACACACACACACACACACACACACACACACACACACACACACACACACACACACACACACACACACACACACACACACACACACACAGTCAATTTAAAGCTTTGTGTTCACCTAAGTAACCTAAGGAAGGTGAGGGTCTAGTGGTTAAGTGTTGGGCTTCAGACCAGAGGATCTTTGATTCAAAACCCAGCCAGACTGGAAAATCACAAAGGGCCCTTGGGCAAGGTCCTTAATCCCCAAGTTGCTCCCGGTGTGTAGTGAGCGCCTTGCATGGCAACACCCTGATATCAGTGTGTGAGTGTGTCTGTGTGAATGGGTTAATGTGAGGCATAATTCCTGTATATCTTTGGAAGTGGGAGGGAGCCAGTGCACCCAGAGAGAACCCACGCAAACACAGGGGGAACATGCATACTCCACACAGAAAGGTTCAGGTGGGAAGCGATCCCATGATCTTCATGCTGGGAGGCAACCGTGCTAACCTATGTCACAATATTATTATTATTATTATTATTATTGTTGTTGCAGGGGTGGTAACCAAGTGGTCACCTCGTATCTGCTGTGGCGACCCTGACTGAAAAGCAACAGAGCAGCCGAAGCTTACTTACTTACTTACTTACTTACTTTTATTATTAAAGACCAGTATCAGGATTTCGTATATTTTCTGCATATAATTACAACCCTCAATTAAATTTTTTATGGTAATGTTTAAAAAGTTGTATGAATGCACTACATTCACTGTTTCCCTTTTTACAGTGCTTCCAGAAAGTATTCACAGCACTTCACTTGTTCCACATTTTGTTATGTTACAGCCTTACTACAAAATGGAGTAAATTCATTTTTCCCCCTCAAAATTCTACTCACAACACCCCATAATGGCAACATGAAAAAGTTTTTTTTTTTTTTTTTTTTTACGTTTTTGCAAATTCATTAAAAAAAAAAAAATTACATGAACATCATTCACACCCTTTGTTCAATACTTTGTTGATGCACCTTTGGCACCAGTTACAGTCTCAAGCCTGGTGTACCTATCTTTGGGCAGTTTTGCCCATTCCTCTTTGGAGCACCTCTCAATCTCCATCAGGTTGGATGGGGAGCGTCGGTGCACAGCCATTTTCAGATCTCAGAGATGTTCAGTCGAATTCAGGTCTGGGCTCTGGCTGGGCCACTCAAGGACGTTCACAGAGTTGTCCTGAAGCCACTCCTTTGATATCTGTGAGCTTAGGGTCACTGTCCTGCTGAAAGATGAACTGTCACCCCAGTCTGAGGTCAAGAGCGCTCTGGAGCAGGTTTTCATTCAGGATGTCTCTGTACATTGCTGCATTCATCTTGCCCTCAATCCTGACTAGTCTCCCAGTCCCTGCCACTGAAAAACATCCCCACAGCATGATGCTGCCACCACCATGCTTCACTGTAGGGATGGTGCCTGGTTTTCTCCAAACATGACACCTGGCATTGACGTCAAAGAGTTCAATCTTTGTCTCATCAGATCAGAGAATTTTGTTTCTCATGGTTTGAGAGTCCTTCAGGTGCCTGGTTTCCATGTTGGCAAACTCCAAGCGGGCTGCCATGTGCCTTTTACTAAGGAGTAGCTTCCGTCTGGCCACTCTGCCATACAGCCCTGATTGGTGGATTGCTGCAGAGATGGTTGTCTTTCTGGAAGATTCTGCTCTCTCCACAGAGGAATGCTGGAGCTCTGACAGAGTGGCATCAGGTTTTGGTGACCTCCTTGAAGGCCCTTCTCCCCCAGTTGCTCAGTTTAGATGGTCGGCCATCTCTAGGAAGAGCCCTGGTGGATCAGAATTTCTTCAATTTATAGATGATGGAGGTCACTGTGCTCATTGGGACTTTCAAAGCAGCATGTTTCTGTACCCTTCCCCAGATTTGTGCCTTGAGACAATCCTGTCTCTCAGGGCTACAGACAATTCCTTTGACTTCATGCTTGGTTTGTGCTCTGACATGCACTTTCAAATGTGGGACTTTGTATGTGGACAGGTGTGTGCCTTTCCAAATCATGTCCAATCAACTGTATTTACCCCAGGCCAGCTCTAGGAACAATCCTGGTGGATCTAAACTTTTTCCATTTACAGATGATGGAGGCCACTGTGCTCACTGCGAGCTTCAAAGCAGCAGAAATGTTTCTGAAAAACTTTTTTCACATTGTCATTATGGGGTATTGTGAGTAGAATTTTGAGGGGAAAAAAATTTCCTCCATTTTGGAATAAAGCTGTAACATAACAAAATGTGGAAAAAGTGAAGCGCTGTGAATACTTTCCGGATGCACGGTAAAAGATACGTAATGAACCGCCTTGAAACCTGAAGAGTCGAACAGCACCCCCCCCACATTTGCTGGTCTATTTTAAACCATTTGTAAGCCGGTACTACCCCACTCACTGACAGCAAATAGCACCAAATGACAGACCTGACAACAACAACAGCAGCAGCAGCAGCAACGGTATATATTTGAGATAATATAAGTGGTGTCATCTCAAAGTTCTAAATCCTGGTCTGGATCAGATACTGGTATGGTACCCGTTTTCTGCATGTGCTTAGCTCCAGCATGTTCACGTTATGTTTTAAGATTAGGCTTAAAACTTTCCTTTTTGCTAAAGCTTATAGTTAGGGCTGGATCAGGTGACCCTGAACCATCCCTTAGTTATGCTGCTATAGACGTAGACTGCTGGGGGGTTCCCATGATGCACTGAGTGTTTCTTTCTCTTTTTGCTCTGTATGCACCACTCTGCATTTAATCATTAGTGATCGATCTCTGCTCCCCTCCACAGCATGTCTTTTTCCTGGTTCTCTCCCTCAGCCCCAACCAGTCCCAGCAGAAGACTGCCCCTCCCTGAGCCTGGTTCTGCTGGAGGTTTCTTCCTGTTAAAAGGGAGTTTTTCCTTCCCACTGTAGCCAAGTGCTTGCTCACAGGGGGTCGTTTTGACCGTTGGGGTTTTACATAATTATTGTTATGGCCTTGCCTTACAATATAAAGCGCCTTGGGGCAACTGTTTGTTGTGATTTGGCGCTATATAAAAAAAAAAATTGATTGATTGATTGATTGATGGTACTGAATAGTGTGAGCCCTCTACGTGTCTGCCTGGAGTTGAATTACCTGTATACTAATCAGCACATGTACATTCAGTGCTCTTTCCATAAAGGTGATCTTGTCGATAAGCTGCTCAGACACAAAATAAAATTATCTGATTCTTCAACAAAAGCAAGCAACGGGGAACATCCCACTAGTCTGAAGGTTCAGGTCAACAAATGAATATATTTTGATGCCAAGTTTCAGTAGGCTGCACTACTAGCTGCATACTTACATATGCTTTTCATTTCAGTTAATAAGATGTTTCTTTCATTTGTGATGCGAGAGTGAATGTTACTTTAATTAAAAACAAAAAAAACAAAAACACTTTGTTTTTAACTTTGCTGGTTATAAAGATGCACTGTACAATGTAAATGTCATATACAATATTCTGTAATTAAGACTTTGGCATTTAAATCAAATGGCAATTGTACAACCTTCACGGGTGACTCTGAACTGCCATGTTTGGCTTCATTTGGAGACAGACAGACTACTGAACGTTCGGACTAGTGGACCCTTCCCGAAGCACAGTAGTTCACGTCCACAATCTCTTAGCAACAAAACATCATTTGAGCATCCGAGCCCCTCAGATATTACCCAAGCCCTGAGAAACATGGCAAATGTTGCAGTTCCTTGAACCATGAACCACTTGAGGCTGGCTCCAAAAGGGAGTCACTTCTCTTTGAAGTCCATGTTAAAATGTCCAACTTTAGAGGAGAAATAAACATGTTTTCAGCCTTGTACAAAAAGCATTTTATAGAACAAATTAGAGATAATATAGCTTCCTGTGCAGCCAGTTGTCCTAATGGACCATCTAAGAAGTCTGTGCTCCAGTATTTCCTTCAAGTGAAGGAAATACTTGATTTTTCCTGCAAAGCTCTTCATTACCAGACTTCAGCTGCCTCATGGGATAGGGTAGCGTTGCCCATTTGAACACTCTGGACGTAGTAGATCATCTGGGTACCCTTTGACTTCTGTGAAATGTCTGAGAGGCACATAGGCTCATTTAGCAAGCTGGCTAGTGTCATAAATAAGTCTATTTCAATTCCAATTTGATAATAACTCAACACATTAAATGCATCATCTTGTAAATCTTGGAGCCCCAGATCAATCCAAAATGCAAATTTATTTTACTTTAATATGCCACAGACATGCCTACCGCCTACTGGACATGTGAAGTTGTTGCAAGGAATAATCATCAAATGCATGATCGAAATTAGGAGTAGGTGTGGCTTGATGATGACCTTGTTTGGACTTGGATTCACCTGTTGAGTGAAGCCACCTTTAAAAAAGACCCGAGTGTTCACATTTAATAAAATCTGCTTATTATAGATCATAACAAGTACACGTAATGATACTTGCAAAGTTACTCCTCTGAAACACATCCAAGAGAATCCAGAGCTCAGCTGAAGCCAAGTCGAGAACAAAATAGAACCAAGTCTTTTTTGTTCTTTGATCGCGTTCACTGCACTTAATAATATTCATAGTTCAGCCTTCTTTGTTCGTGGAAAAACATTTTTCGACTCGTGGAATTTTAATTAGGTCAGCTAGTGTTGACTCAAATTACAGGTTGAGTTTGAGCTCAATTTCAAAGATCACAAACCAGATCTTAAAAAGACACTTGATGGTTTACTGCATACTATACGTTTTTTATAAATTGTTAAAAAATACTACAAATGTGAAAATCTTGAGTGATACTGCAGTTCCATGTGAGCTGAAGTAACAGATCTGGAATGTTACACACCTCTGCTTTGATATTTCACAGATAATCTTCTGTAAATTCTTTTTCTGATCAAAAATATGGTACCGCCACAGAGATCAACAATCCATGGATGCTGTGGTGGTGGACTCAGCACGGGGAGAGCATGGTTCGACTCTTCTCAGACAGCTGGAGAGGATGAGAGCAGCTCAGGATCTCACTGACGTGGTGCTGGTGGCAGAAGGCATTACCTTCCCTTGCCACAAGGTGGTGCTCTCTGCTTTCAGTCCTTACTTCCAGGTAAAGTGACCAACGCAAGAAGTTGGCTGATTGTGAACATCAGACCGATGCTATTATGGTCCACCTCTGTGTCTAGGCCATGTTTACATGTGGTCTGAAGGAGACCAGAGGAGGTGAGGTTCCTCTTGTAGATATTCCAGCCCAAATCCTGGAGCTGCTGCTGGGCTATATGTACCGTGCAGAACTTCCTCTAAACAACAACAATATTCAGAGAGTGGCTGCTGCTGCATTCTTGCTCCACATTGATGGAGCCTTCAGGTGGGAAAAGATGTTGATGCCTATTCAGATCACCTTGATTGTAGCAGATACTGAAAAACAGCATTCCATATCTTGCATACAATGATTTAAAATCTGTTTGTGCTCCCATCACATCTTGTTGGCATGGTGTCAGGTTGTGCCAAAGCCATATGGAGACCCGAATGGACCCTGCAAACTGTGTTGGACTGTACCACTGGGCCAAAGATCTGGGAGCCACTACCCTGGCTGAGGGTGCCTACAGATTCCTCTGCCAAAATTTTACACAGGTGGCATGCTCAGTAGCAATAAATAAATGTAACTCATCTTACGGAGCTTTGGGATTGTTTATAATGTTGCTTCTTGGCACCTTCCTCTACAATTTTTCTCCATGTTGTTTATACTTTCATTCCCTTGTTGTACGTTTTCTAGGTTTCTGAAGAAGAGGAAGTTCTAGGACTAGATGCCCAAAGTCTTGGGGATCTTCTGGCTTCAGATGACCTCAACATAACCCGGGAGGAGACTGTGCTGGAGTTGGTGCTGCGTTGGGTTGAAAGGCGGAGGGGGGATTTGCAGAGCGAAGCCCTGGCTGTGGATTTACTGAGGCGTGTCCGACTGGAGCTTGTGGAGCCAGGATTCCTCCGCATAGCACGGAGGCGAAACCCAGTGAGGAGCAAATGGAAGAAAGGATCAAGTGCAGAAAATAAATAAGCCATTATTCACATGGAGTAAAAGATGAGGAGACTGACTAATTGATGTGCCTGTTCAATTATTTTCCTAGGTATTGCTACGGGATGCTGAATGCTTTGGGATGATTGATGCTGCTCTCCAGACCTCAGCTCTTTGTGAGACGTCAGCTCCGCCTCGGCCGGCCCTTCGATACGGCATGCAGACCACAGACCTGCTGCTCTGCTTGGGTGGAGTAAATGAGGCTGGAGTGCCTGCTCGCCGTGGGGGGCTTGCTGACCTTAGCTTTTGCTTTGCCCCACAAGGCAGAAGAACTTTCTACATTCGATCTCCACTGAGGGGCTCTAGAGGCTTAGGTCAGATCACAGCAGGAGCAGTGACGCGAGACAACTGCATAGTGGTGGCCATTGAGGTTGAAGACCAACATAGGACAAAGAGGGTGGATATATACAGGTATGAGCGCACTTACAGAACAATGCGACATTCAAAGAGAGGTCCAAACTATGCTGAGGCTTGTTTATGTTTCAGGTATGATAATTCAGAGGAGAACTACTGGGTAGGACTGTGCTCAGCATCATACAGGGACATGTATGCGTTTGGGCAGCTTGGCGATGCCCTGTATGTGATTGGTGGCCAGAAGAAAGTGCGTAATCACTACATCATCACTGACAGTGTGGAGAGATGGCCGCTCAAGACAGGAGGCAGCTGGCTAAGTTCTGCCTCTTTGCCTCTCCCTTTAGCTTGCCACAGTTTCATCAGCCTGAAGGACCATCTCTATGTGTTAGGTGGCTGGACACCACAGGTAAATATTGATTTCTTGTTTGTCAGTCACATCAGTCAATCAGTTGCCTCCTTTCCTTTATCTCCCTTCCCACCTTCATTCTCTCTTTTGTTTGGTGTAGAGATAGTACTTGGGTAAAGGAAGAAAGCAATACATTTTGGTACAAATCCAGATAAAGGGGTGGATTCTGCCTTTAAACTCATACACACACACACACACACACACA
Source organism: Thalassophryne amazonica (assembly GCF_902500255.1). Lineage (NCBI taxonomy): Eukaryota > Metazoa > Chordata > Actinopteri > Batrachoidiformes > Batrachoididae > Thalassophryne > Thalassophryne amazonica. Next base: position 79,707,960 of record NC_047108.1, read on the forward strand.
CACACACACACACACACACACACACACACACACACACACACACACACACACACACACACACACACACACACACACACACATCTTCAACTGCTTAGTCCAATTAAGGGTCACGGGTGGATGGAGCCTATCCCAGCAGTCATAGAGCGCAAGGTGGAGTACACCCTGAACAGGACGCCAGTCTGTCGCAGGGCCACATACAGACAAACAAACACATTCATACCCACACACACACCTATGGACAATTTAAAGTTTCCAGTCCACCTAACCAGCATGTCTTTGAATGTCGGAGGACCCGGACAGAACCCACACAAACATGAGGAGAACATGCAAACTCCACACAGAAAGGCCACAGGTGGAAATCAAACCCATGAGCTTCTCACTGTGAGGCAACGGTGCTAACCACTAAGCCACCATGCTGCCTTTAATCTATGAACTTTTATTTTTGATCCTGGTTACAGGATCAAAGTTCTGCTTTTAGGATCAAAGTTCATGAGCGAATAGGATCAAACGTTCAGGATCAAGGATGAGTGATCTGCATCACAGATCAGTATCAGCAATAAGTGTTCATGTTCAAAAGGTTAGCAATGTGGATCAAAGCTCAGCAGTCAAGATCAAAGTTAAGTGATCAGGATAGGAGAATGTTATGCATAGAGGATATCGGAGGACTAACTCTATGACAATGTAGAGAACTACATGAAAGGAAAATGTCAGAGACCACGTGGACCTTGGCAGATATATGTGTTCTTTGAGTGCTCTGGGAGTTTGAATTATTTCTTCTCCTCCCTCAGGACCAGCCAGATGATGAACCAGACAGGTTGAGCAACCGTGTGTTTCAGTTTGATCCAGGTAAGGACAGGTGGACAGAATGTGCCAAGATGAAGTACTCCAGGTACCGCTGTGGCTCAGCTGTCCTCAATGGCGAGATCTACGTAATGGGTGAGATTAGTGAGGCACTGCTCTTCACCCTGTAGGTGTTTATATAGTATGGGAACGAAATATGAATGAGCATACTGATATGTTTCAGGTGGTATAGGATGTGATGGAGCAGATCATGGACAGTCACGTCGCAGTCTAAGCTCTGTAGAGATTTATAACACAGATACAGACACCTGGAGGCCAGGACCGACCCTCCCCATGACCCCGCTGTCTCTCCGAACCAACACTACCAATGTAGGAGTAGTTGAGGGCAAGCTCTACCTTTGTGGATACTATAAGGGTGCTGGTGAGTTTGTGAGTCTTTTTGAAAAGTTTCACATGTTGTTTGTAGAAATTCTAAGTGCAACTGAATCAGTTTAACCAGATGATGAACTGGTGAAACACATGAGCAGAAATAGAAGACACACTAGACAAACTAGTAATGCCTCACTGTGGAAATTAGAATTCAGCAAGTGAATGCTTGTACACTTTTCTGCAGGCCGTCATGAGAGCATCACAAAGGAGATTTTTGAATTGGATCCTGCAGACAATGTGTGGACAGTGGTGGAAAGGCGAGCAGCTATGCATGACAGCTACGATGTGTGTCTGGTGGCCAACCTCAACCCTCGAGACCTTTTCACACCTTAATTCGACGCCTGACTCTGAGCAATAATGATGTGTGGAACAAATTTCTCTCCACTGGATACCTGTTTGGTTACTGTTGCTTTTACAGAACAAAAAAGAAAATGGCTATCACATCTGTAAAGATTTGCACTTTCTACCAGAACACTCATTCAGTTCCCATCTTGATGATGAGATGAGCTGAGATGATCTTGAGTCCAGACAAGGACCAACTGGTAGCAGTGGGGTGGCGGAGGGAGCATCAGGCAGGGAACTGAAAAAACTGCAAGAGATTAGGGAGACATCGAAGCTTTTAAAAAGGATGTGCCTGCGTCTGATTGCTTTGCAGTGACTGATCACTGAAGACAATTAGCTGATTGTGAGAGATGCTGAATTGTGAGTCTTCTGGGAGAATTTGCGTTACGATTAATTTCATTCAATTTCAACTTCAATTTATTTTCCTTTATATAGCGCCAAATCACAACAGAGTTGCCTCAAGGCGCTTCACACAGGTAAGGTCTAACCTTACCAACCCCCAGAGCAACAGTGGTAAGGAAAAACTCCCTTTCAGACTCAAATTGAAAAATTTTTGCAAAACATATTGCCTTATCAAATGTTTTTGTCTAAAATGTTTCATCTACGTAATAGCAGCTACAGTGGTACCAGCACATTAACTCTCATTTTAGGTGAGGAGTCTTCATGCAAAGTCACATAATTTGCTTGTTAAGATGTATGAATTTATTTTGTTCTCATTAAAGTGACCTACTCACTTTCTAGGTATGTTAATTATACATGAAATACTTTATTTTCTCATGGAAATATAATTTCTGCTAAAACTGAATTCTAAAACCATTTATTTCGTCCTGCACACCAGTTTTTATTTATAACTTAGATGGGCTGGATCAATGCATGTAATGTAAACTATAGTGGGGCCGCCATCTGGTGGTGCGACTGCAGTATTACACAAATAAGACGAGGAATGGAAAAAACAATATTGAAGAAATTTGGTCAATTTTAAATGTTTATTCGTGATTGATGCCATGCAGCTTTATTTGATAAGCAATAAAAAGAAAACATGAATCAAAGATGTGTTATATTTTGTGCTAATGTCAAATAAATAACTGAAAACATGTCAAAATGTGGTATTAGTTTATATATGGATTGTGTTTACTAACATACAGACCCAAAACAATATGTAAAACAGATTACCTAAATCTAATTTTTTTTAACGATCTGGGGTGTTTGCTGTAATTTTCATGCATCATTTGGTCGCCTATGATCTCCAATGGATGCAGAAAAGAAGCACAGAGGAAGCAGAAGGATTGCCAAGATAGCTGGAAGTCACCAATGGTCTCACGGAGGAAGCACAAAGGAAGCGTAGTAGACATATAGGTCACTCAAAGAATGCTAAAAAAAAAAAAAAAGACCTAAAATTGCATTTTAGAATGTTGAAACAACCCAAAAAGACACTGAAGCATTTACACAGAAATGTCTTTTTCATCCCTTCTGCATCCTTTGTGTGTCCTGGCCATTTGTAGGATGTACAAGGGATGCTCAATGGACATCATCCTGTTTAGAGGGCAACTAAGACATACTAAGGCTGTAAATCAGGTTGGTTTCACTGGGAAAACTTTGTACTACCCCAAAATGAGGTGATAGTGAGAGAAAATAGAAATTATAGGAAGTGACTTAGTACCTTTAACTGCTGATTTAGGTTGTAGAGTTTCTGGGGCTTTAAATTTTACATGAAAGCTTTTGTTATTACAGGTTTGACTACTTAGTGCAAGTGCACTCTCATGATCCAGCAAGACTGCATGTATAAACTAAAGCAGGGTTTTCCCTTTCACAAAATGTCAATATCTTTATGCCAAACCTCCCAAACTAGTTCATAAATGTTCTTGGCCATTTAGCATCCTGAGGATTTTTCATGTCTTGGTATTAGCGGCACCTATCTCCTCCTGTGGTCAGCTTATTATTCCAGCTGGGTATCTGATACCTGGTCGGTTCTATGTATCGATGGCTTGAATCTTATTCCTACCGTTGAGCTGGCTTCTCAGCACCGTCTTACCTTCTGGAGGTGTTTGGCTGTTGGGACATTTGTTGTTCCAGTAATACTCAGTCTCGGCTCTGCACGTTTTTGTCTATGTGCTACCATTTTTCCCTAGCAGCAGCGAGTAGACACTGGATGGGTCATTCGAGGACAGGTGCTTTATTCTCTTGGCATTTGCTGCTCTGGTGTATTTATTCAGCCTAGTACTCAGAGCTGTGAACCTTTGTTCAGTTATGAACATTGTGTTATACATCTCATCCATCCAGGACCTGTCTCTCATAGATGCCCTTCTGTACTCCTGTTAGCTGGGCTTTCCTGATGTGGGCGTCCAATCTTCTTCTCCGTGGGCTCTCTCTCTGCATGCATTGGTGACCTTATACCCAAGTATTTCTAGGAACTCTGTGGTTGTGGCCTATATGAGCTCTTTGGTTTCTTGTAATACTTGGTTGTGTCACTTCCTTGACTTTAGCACCAGTGTTTATCTTCAGTTCAGTGGATGCATGTGTCACAGCAGGTGTTTGGGCATCATCCCTCTCATTGACCAAGGTCTGCTCATTGCCTCCACATTGCTCAGTATTGTTTCAGTAGTAGCTTCTTTCTATAGATGTTAGCGCTCTGAGCTACCAGGTGCTTCCTGGTCATCATAGATGTTGGTTTTCTGCTCATATGTAGTTCCCAAATGCATTGAATATAACCTCTCTCATTGGGTTTGTTCCATGTTGTTCATTACCTCCGTCAACAAAGTTGGAGGAGGTTCTGTTATTGCTCCTGTCTGTTTTTGTCTGATTGTGAAGATCCTGGAGCCCACAATTTTTCATATATCGTTATAACATTTTTACTGAAGATTTATATGCTGATAGGCAAGAAGTGGTTCAGTTTTCATGGTCATAGGTCAAAGTGCAAAGTCAGGAAAAATCTTGGAAAATTACAAAAACCCATCTCTTTAACACTGAACAAATTTTCAAAAATTCATACCTTTCTCAAAAAAGATCAAATTTCTTTCATATTGTGTTATGTAGGATGGTTTCCTTTATCAACTGACAGCATTTAATCCAGATTACAGATTTTCTGGCCATTCAAATTTAACATTGAAAACCCCATTTAATGTATATTTTACATTATATCTTAATCTAGCGTTCCCCAATCACTTTCATATTTGAAAGAGAGGTACAGACTGACAATCACTATCGCCTGACAAAGTTTGATCTGGATCTGATTCGGATTGTGGATATTGTGGGCATTTTAATTTAATATTGAAAAGCCCATTTGGTGTACATTTTGCACTATATCTCAATCAAAAGTATCTCAATCACTCCCATTCGTGACAATGAGGTGCAAACTGACACTCTCAATGAATAGACTAAGTTTGAGCCGCATCTGATCCATATAGTAGATTTAGCGGCTATTTGATTTTTTTAACATTGAAAAGACCTTTGGATCTATATTTTTATATTATATTTTAGGTTATAAAATCCACTTCTAACAGGACTATGACCTTGAAAATTTTTTCCAAGTTAAAAATTTGTGGAATTGGAAACTAGTGTTGGCTGAGGTTTGCACTTTATAAGCACAGGTACTCCAGCTCATTCATTCATTTTATACAGGGTGAACACAAAAACACAAATGTTCATAATATCAAAAGTTACATTAATAATTTTACAATTTTGAATCTGCAAAAGAGAAAAAAAAAACTTGATCACTTTCTGCAACTGTAGATACCAAAATTGTAAAATTATTGATGCAACTTTTGATATTATGAACATTTGAACCAAGGAGTGTTTTTGTGTTCACCCTATATAGTGCCAAATCACAACAAAGCCATGTGAAGCCCCAAGGCACTTCACATGGGTAAGATCTATCCTGACCAACATTCAGTCCTTGTCCATGTTTGTCTTGTTCCAGTAGACCATTTCTCCTGAATATGGCCTGGGTCCCCTTCTTCAGCTGCATGTTCTACGGTAGTCTGGGGGAGTGAGACCCTTACTGGATATATATCCTCACGTGTTTATTTTAAATCCCATGACCTTTGTTTCATTATTTCTGATACATTTAAAAATATATGTTTTTCAGCTTTATTATAAATTTGAAAATCTAATTTATATTTGTTTATTTTTAATGACTTCTCAGGGCCCACCAGTGGCAGCGCCGGGGGGCTTGGGTGGGGCTTAAGCCCACCCAATAATGAGCCAAGCCCCCCTCAGCTCTCCCAATAATTCTGCCAATAATGTGAATAGCGACTGACATATTTGTGGATCTCAACTGCAGTTTTGCGCTGAGAATGTCTCAATATTGCGTAACTGAGCAAAGTGATGAATGTGTGTGTTCGGTGATCCACCAATGCTGAACCACCCTTCACAAACAGAATTTTCAGTTTTGCAAATAAACATTTATTTGTAAAAACCCACACACAAGTTACAAATCAGAAATTTGTGTTTGTAGATCACTAAGCATGTGTACAAATCAAAGGATATTTGTAAATCACCGTCTGTGCATTTGCAAGTATTAATGAGACAAATTTAACTCCATACGCCAAAACGTTAGGTGTCCTAAATATTTATTACAGCCACTCTTAAAACTTCACTTATCTTTATTTATACCTATGTGCAAGTTTACTGAACTTGCAATCATTCTAAGCGATGTGTGTGTGTGCATTGATACCACATTTTAGAGGAGCACGGGTGACTAAAACATATACCTTGGTATTTATAAAGCAATTTACTATATACGAGGTCTGTCCGTAAAGTATAGGTCCTTTTTATTTTTTTCAAAAACTATATGGATTTCATTCATATGTTTTTACGTCAGACATGCTTGAACCCTCGTGCGCATGCGTGAGTTTTTCCACGCCTGTCGGTGACGTCATTCGCCTGTGAGCACTCCTTGTGGGAGGAGTCGTCCAGCCCCTCGTCGGAATTCCTTTGTCTGAGAAATTGCTGAGAGACTGACGCTTTGTTTGATCAAAATTTTTTCTAAACCTGTGAGACACATCGAAGTGGACACGGTTCGAAAAATTAAGCTGGTTTTCAGTGAAAATTTTAACAGCTGATGAGAGATTTTGAGGTGATTCTGTCGCTTTAAGGACTTTTCACGGTGCGTGACGTCGTGCAGTGCTCTCAGGTGCCGTCGTCAGCCTGTTTCAAGCTTAAAACCTCCACATTTCAGGCTCTATTGATCCAGGACGTTGTGAGAGAACAGAGAAGTTTCAGAAGAAGTCGGTTTCAGCATTTTATCCGGATATTCCACTGTTAAAGGAGATTTTTTTTAATGAAAGACGTGCGGGCGGATTGCAGCGTCGGCTCGCAGCCGCCGCGACGCTCCGCCACAGGAAAAACACCTCTGTTGGAAGCCTTGAGGACAAGTTGGAACATCTCCAGCTGATAAACAATTTCTCATATACTCACTCCACTGAAAGCCATCAAAAGCCGCCTGGATTTTACAAATGGTTATCAACACGGAGGTGTTTTTCCTGTGCCGCCGTGCCTATACTTTATGGACAGCCCTCGTATTTATTTCAACGACATTTTGTGGAGCTCCTCCAACTTTTACCCCAGCTCCCCCTCAGCCCCCCCCCCCCCCCCCCAACAAAAATTTCCTGGCGCCGCCACTGGCCCACACACACACACACACACACACACACACACACACACACACACACACACACACACACACACACACACACACACACACACACACACACACAGTATCTCTTGTGTCCACACTTTGGGAGCACCTGTTTCATAGGATAAACTCAGATCAGTAATCATGTTTGTCCTGGTGTTAACAGATAAAATGTGTACAACGGCATATTATTAAAACGAGCTATTACACAATCCCGTGCGTGATGCTCCCGGCGAGGCTCCGCCCACCGCACCACGTGGTCCTGATCGCTCCTGTTGCTGCTGTTGGAGGAGAGCGGAGGCAAAGCTGCTGCAGCTCAGATCCGCTCATCATCACCGACAGTCACACTCAGTTCAGCACCGACTTCAAACATCAGATCAGTTTTTCTTCTCCTATATGGGAAACCCGCTGGTTTCCACTCAGCGTTGCGGCCACTTTGTTCCTGATCTGGCCGGGGGTCCCGGCGCGCGCTGCTCCTGACAGGTGCGCGCGGTGCGCAGTGAGGATGGGCAGACGTGAGGCGCACAGCAAAGGCGCGATGAACACCAGCGAGCGCACCGAGCTCGGACGGCTGCAGAATGCGGCGTCCAGCGGCCACGACGAGGCCGCCGAGGTGTCCAAACGGCAGGCGGCGGGCCGGGCAGCGCCGGAAGTGAAGAAGCACCAGCACAAACACAACTTAAGACACCGCTATGAGGTGATGGAGACTCTGGGCAAAGGCACGTACGGAAAAGTCAAGAAGGCTGTGGAGAGAGCCAGCCTGAAGACGGTGAGTGCAAAGTGCGATGCGCACAGTGGAATTTACATGGATAATTTACTGTGCGCAGGAACCATTTATAAAGTGCATGAGGCAGCTTTGGCCTGGTCTGTAAAAAAGTTAACTGTTATTATTATTATAAATTATTCACATCTGTCGAAAAATGTGCCATGAAGAGGAGAGAGCATATCAGAAGAGTCCATGAAGTTGCATTTACTTTTGAAATGTGGTGCTGCAGCTTCATCCAACAAGAAAGAAAACATGGATTTGGGTTGGAGTGTTACACTAAACTGACAAGAACACATCCAAAAAGCGTGTGTGTGTGTGTGTGTGTATATATAAAAGTGATTTTTTTTTTTAACTCCTTTAGCTGTCACCTGGGCTGACAGCACCTCCCTGAAAGCACACCTCCTGTGAAATGTTTTATAAACATAAATACATATAGAGTCACTATAATCTTTTCCTTTGTTACTTTATTTTTATGATCCAGATCCCGTGGATTTCAGAGCTCCCTGTGGTTAAGGGACATTCAGAAAATTGAAGAGCAGAAATTGACTTCTTGTAACCCGACGGCAGTTATGTGACTTTTTTCCAGCACTGAAAACAAGTTTAAAAAGATGTATTTATATTTTCCATGTGTGTGACTTCTTTTCCAGGCACAGAAAGTCAAGTATGAAAGGTGTTAATGTTGCAAGTATGAGGACAAAATGACATTTCCCTGCTCACTGCAGGAGTGACTGAACCAGAGCAACCCAGTGTCACGGCATGTCGTGATTCATTGGCACGAAATATACATTAATCTGTTGGTTTGTGATATTGTCATGAAAAGCGCCTCATTTTCGTCACAGCAGCACGAATTCATTCTAATTCATTCCGTGATGGCTGCACAAAATTAAACGTGAAGCGGGGGGTCGGGTGGTTATGGTTAGGGTTGGGGGTAGGAGTATGGTTAGTAATAGGTGAGTTAAAAAAAAAATTCCAGAAAATTTGAATCATTTCATAAGGGGAGCATGAAAACAAACAAACAAACAAAAAAAACAAAAACGTGAGACTGGGATGGCCAGAGCCACACCCATATTTGGCTGCTCAGTTATTTTGATGCCGGGCTACAGTTTAAGCTAAAATTAAAATACCATGCAGATTGTTTTCTTTTTTGGAAAGAGTGGTGAGTGATGTCATTGGAGCTGGGTGCAAATTGAATGCAGTGAAAAGCGATAATCAGTGGAGCAGTCTGCAGTGACTGTAAGAAAGGGAGCCGGGATAAGTGCACAGCTCCGTCAATCATGAGTGGAAATTTTATTACTCTGCATAGCATTATAGAATACTTCTCCAGAATTGCTTTTTATTCTCAAAAACTTCAAAAATTGCATTAAAAAAATAACAACATGGAAACAATTTATTTATTGCTATATTTTTGGTCACATGGTGCTTTTCCACCAGAGGATGCTGCAGTGCACCCAGCACCCCCACTTCCCACCACTATGAAGCAAAATTACTTTAATCGGTGCAGCATAATTAAATGTTTCAAAACTCAGCACATTATTTATAACACAAACACTGTGTTAGTAATCAGAAGATAATGAGCTAAATAATGTTATTGTACAAGGTACAAACAACTTCAGTAAACTGCTTCTTTTCGCCACTGAATAGACAAGCAAATACGAAATAAATGTGTAGTGTAATTAAATATTTGAAAAGTCTTTTGTAAAGCATTTGTAAACAATAATAGCCTTACTGTAGCTTAATATGGTTACCTATCATTGCCCTTTTTATTGACTCACATAGTCCAAACAAGTGTTGTGGCAATTAGCATGAACATTCTTTTTATTAAAGTGGGTGGGCTTTTGGTTTGATATCTTCATCAGACAGGAAATCCAGTAAGGTGCCATTGAGCAAGGTTGGTGAAGGTGTGTAACTGAGTGCCGTACATGGTGGTATGATGTAATTGCTCTATTTGTGTTTGCACACATGCCCATGTGTGATGGGATGAATGTCAGGCATCATTGTAAACTGTTTTACGGGACTGCATCAGATGAAAAAGTCCAATAGAAATGCTGTCCATTTACAGTGAGGCCAAAAAGTATTTAGTTAGCCCCTGATTGTGCCAGTTCTCCTACTTAGAAAGATGAGAGAGGTCTGTAATTTTCAACATAGGTACACTTCAACTATGAGAGACAAAATGAGGAAAAAAAATCCAGGAAATCACATTGTAGGATTTTTAAAGAATTTATTTGTAAATTATGGTGGAAATAAGTATTTGGTCAATAACAAAAGTTCAGCTCAGTACTTTGTAGCATAATCTTTGTTGGCAATGACAGAGGTCAAATATTTCCTCTAAATCTTCACCAGGTTTGCACACACTGTAGCTGGTATTTTGGCCCATTCCTCCATGCAGATCTCCTCTAGAGCAGTGATGATTTGGGGCTATCGCTGGGCAACATGGACTTTCAACTCCCTCAACCAATTTTCTACGGGGTTGACGTCTGGAGACTGGCTTGGCCACTCCAGGACCTTGAAATGCTTTTTACAGAGCCACTCCTTTGTTGCCTGAGCGGTGTGTTTGGGATCATTGTCATGCTGGAAGACCCAGCCATGTTGCATCTTCAAGGCTCTCACTGATGGAAGGAGGTTTTGGCTTAAAATCTCATGAAACATGGCCTACAATGTGATTTCCTGGATGTTTTTCTCATTTTGTTTCTCATAGTTGAAGTGTACCTATGATAAAAATTACAGATCTCTCTCATTTTTATAAGTAGGAGAACTTGCACAGTCAGTGGCTGACTAAATACTTTTTGGCCCCACTGTATTATTCTCATACAGTTTCTATAAATGGCTGGTAAACAATTTTATTTTCATTGTAAATTCATGTATGGATTGTGTGTGTGTTGTGTTTTCTACATCTTGCTACAGAATTTACAGATTTACAGAGCACGGGCATCTCAGGGTCTATATGGAATTTATGACTCTGCATTGCATTGAGGTCTTTGTGGCCTCGAAAAATCTGGTGAAATTTTCTAAGTGGAACTGATTTTAATTCTGTGAGGCCCGTGGATGCTCCAGCATATCTAAATCACAGAGATTTAATTCAACTACTTCCGGAAACTACAAGTTTCCAGCTGTAATTTCACTCTCTTCTCTAGAGACTGGACAATTTCACATGGGTGTGACTCATATCTCACCTTGTGAGTGGTTGTACCGTGGCTGGAGTGTCTGTTAGTGAGAGATCCTCCTCAAAACGCATCACTAAATGCTATAAACTCTAAAATAATGGTCCTGTTGACCTGAAAATACTTAAAACATTGTGTATGTATACACATACACACACAAACACACACGTATTGTCTTGCAGACAAAGAAAATCCTTTTGGAAAACCATGAAGAGTGAATATTTTCTTCAGGAATGGTGCAGCATTTTATTTAATTATTATTATTTCAAAGCAGCCAAGGACATTTTCAGTTTTCACCACAGTTGGTCTTTATTCACACAAAAAGGAAATAATCCAAAAGAGAAGACATCCAGCAGACAGGTAGGTGATGTTATTTTACATAAATGCTGTTTTGGAATGTTCCACATCCTTCTTGTGCAATTACCAGAGTGTGACACTGCTGCACTACAGGGCGTATATTGTATATTTTCATTCATTTTCTATGTCCTCTTATTTCAATTAGGGGGTGGGTGACTGGAGCCTATCCCAGCAGTCATTGTGCATGAGGCGGGGATACACCCTGGACAGGCCGCCAGTCTGTCGCAGGGTCACATATAGACCAAAAAACACATTCACACTCTGACTCACGATCAATTTAAAGTTTCCAATTCACCTAACCTGCATGTCTTTGGAAGGGGAAGAAAGCCGGAGCACCCAGAGGGAACCCATGCAAACACAGGGAGAATATGCAAACAGCACACAGAAAGGACCAGGCAGAAAGTGACCACAGGACCTTCTTGTTGTGAAGCAACAGTGTTAACCACGTCAGCTGCCATTCTGCCCTTTTGTCAGAATCAGAATAGCTTTTATTCACCAAGTATCCACAGAATACAAGGAATTTGACTTCGGTTTGAGCTGCACATTCTCTGTTCAACATGAATGAATATACACTAAACACTGAATAATTCACAGTAATAAAATGTCCAAATGAAATTTTCAAGAAAATAAAATGAGAAAAGAAAAAGGATGTGTGAAACAAACAGATTGAAGCTAAGTTGTACATGTAGTGAGGTGTTTGTATATATTTTAATTTATTAAACATTATTTTAAAATCTTTCATATATTACACTAATTTTGTGATCTAAATACGGTGCTAAATCCATTTCTAATACCAAAACAGTTCATCCACATGAATAAAAATGTGTTGTTGCTAAAGATGTGAAGAATTTCGAAAAACACATTTCCTATTTTCAGGTTTAGAGCCGAATTAAATATTATACACTGTGTTCTAGACAAATATGTGTCTCACATTCAGAAATCTGACACTTCTGAACATTTTGATGTGCAACACATGGGTATAATATGGAAATAAAGGACCTTCAAAGGGGAGTTATGGAAAATATGGTCAAATGGAGAAAATACTCTTGGACCCCAGAGGTTTAACAGATACAATTTTTAAATTTATTTTCATTTATATAGCGCCAAATCAGAGTTGCCTCAAGGTGCTTCACACAAGTAAGGTCTAACCTTACTAACCCCCAGAGCAGCAGTGGTAAGGAAAAACTCCCTCAAGCAGACCAGACTCAAAGGGGTGACCCTCTGCTTGGGCCATAATACAGACACTAATTACAGAAGAATTCACAAAATGAATATACAGGAAATGCTGTTGATGCACAGGATAGGAGAGTCTTCATCACATATAGCAGATATGTTGGGTTTATCTGAGCAGTAACTGATGAAAAATCTTTGGGGACCAAATCCATCTGTTAAAAAATGTGGGTAGACATGTTTTCCTGTTTCTACCCTACAGTGACAGACCTTTTTGACCTTAGGTTATCAGTCTGCTGTTTCAAAGCAAATGGTTATTTGGTTATTAGAAATTAAAGGTGGATGTGGTGTACCCAGCAGTATGTGGGTGAACTTTCAGGGTGATCCTGAACAGTTTTTGCTTCCCGTACTGCCAGCCTGAGATGCCTATAGTCTGACTCACTCAGCACTTATAAAAGGGGGTACGACTCCAACAATAGGTCTCCTCCAGTGGAAGTCTGAACCTTTTACAGCAGCAAAGTGAAACACACACGCAGGCACAATTGCATATGAATGTTTCAGTGTGACACTTTTGAATATCCAGGTTAATAACTGAGCTTTGCTTCCAGATTTTTTGAATACTCATAGGTTCATGTATGCGGTCAGGCCTTAATCCCTCATGCCACAGTGATTTGAGCACAGAGACACAGATACCCAGTCAACCCAGAATGCCTTTTTTTTTTCCCAACAAACATACTGTATTCATGGTAATCTATTTGCAATCCGATTATGAGTCTGGCTCAGTTTCTCTGGCTGTGTTCCTTATCACTCTGAAACCTACATCTGTAAGAAATGGGACAATAAAAGCCAAACATCATGTTTGTACAGAAAAAGAGGTGTGTGTGTGTGTGTGTGTGTGTGTGTGTGTGTGTGTGTGTGTGTGTGTGTGTGTGTGTGTGTGTGTGTGCGCGCGCGCGTCTGCATGCAGGCTCAGTGTGAACGAACTTGAGAAAATGGTGAATTCTTTGAGTCTGTAGCCAGCACATACCGCAGATTCTTTGAAACAAAACGGACATTATTTTAGGAAACAAGGCCAGGGATCTGTGGTTTGAGGGTAGAGAGGAGGCACGGGAGCAGACGATTCTGGAGCAAAGAGGATGAACATGAGGAGAAGGAGGAATGAAAAGTGGTTTTGTGATTAAAGACTTTGGGTTCTGCTGGTAAAATGTTTGAGGAGAGCAGACTTCATGTTTCGTGTGAAAGGGAGCGAAAAGACTTCATCCAAGTCTGTATTAAGGGCTGTTGTATCCTGAGAGAGTAACACTGGGATATTTTCAGTTTTTGCAACACCATCATCTATTCAGTCTGAGGGTTGTTTGGGGCTGAACTCCCTCCCACCATGTACTGGGCCCGGAAGTGAAATACACTCTTGATAGATTGGTCCAGAACAGGGTTAACAAACCTCCATTCATTCTCATGCCGAAAACCAATTTCGAGCCAGCATTTAGCCTGAGCCTGACCTACATGTTTTTGGACTCTGAGAGGAAGCCAGAGTAACCGGAGAAATCCAACAGTCACAGGCAAGGCAAAGCATGCAAAGAAGCACCAGGACTGACTCAAACCCCCGCAATATTCTCGGTGTGACATTCTATTACTCTGCCTGATTAGTTGGCCCAATTGTTTAAAATAATTATTTGTCAAATAGTCCTTTCGAAAGATTCAGAAAATTCTGCTTCACTTTGATCAGCACTAAAGAGCTTAACAAAACATATAGTCTGTTGAAATTTTTTTAAGCAGCTTTGTTTTGCAGGCAGCATGGTGGATTAGTGGTTAGCACTGTTGCCTCACAGCGAGAAGGTCATGGGTTCAATTCCCACCTGTGGCCTTTTTGTTGTGGAGTTTGCATGTTCTCCCCGTGTTTGTGTGGGTTTCCTCCGGGTGCTCCGGTTTCCTCCCACATCCAAACACATGCGGGTTAGGTGGATTGGACTCTTTAAATTGTCCGTAGGTGTGTGTGTGGGTGTGAATGTGTTTGTTTGTGACAGACTGTCCGTATAACAGACTGGTGTCCTGTCCTGGGTGTACACCACCTCACGTTCTATGACTGCTGGGATAGGCTCCAGCTCCCCACGACCCTTGTTTTTGACTGAGCGGTTGAAGACGAGTGTGTGTGTGTGAGTGAGCGCTTTGTTTTGCCTATGTAATATACTATAGATGTGCCCGCCACCTGCTGGATATTTGGAATGCTAGATGGGCTATGGAAAATTAGGAGCCGCTGTGGCTAAATTTACATGTGCAAGTTTAGAATTAAATAATTATTCAACATATGGCTGCTATAATGGTTTTGGTGGACGACCCCAATGCAGAGAACGACAACAATGTAAGGAAAATCCAGATTTATTGTCTTGCAGGCAAAATAGTACAATCTTAAAAACAGTAGGAAAACAGCCTTGGTTGTTAAACAGGCAGAGGACAGGCACAAAGCTGATCAGTTCAACAGGTAACAGTCTTTCTGTGGGAGCAGCAAGTTGTCTAAAAAAAAAACAGGCAGTAGGTCACTACACAGAGAGTGTTCATACCAAGGCAATAAATCCGAGAGGACAGGCAATACTCAGGAACTCAAAATGGAAACTCGAGCTGGAAACAATGGGGGCTGGTACCCCAAACAGACCTCGAATGGGGAGAGGCCAGTAGATGACGAGACTTGATTGTTGTGGGCATACTCGATCCAGGCCAGATGTTGACTCCAAGCTGTCGGGTGCGCAGAGGTGACACACCATAATGCTTGTTCCAAGTCCTGGTTAGCCCGCTCTGCCTGACTGTTCGTTTGAGGGTGGTACCCAGACGACAGGCTCACCATGGCCCCCAGCTCCCTACAGAAACTCCTCCAGACCTGTGAGGAGAGCTGAGGACCATGGTCAGATACTGTGTCTGTCGGGATACCATGCAGACGCACGACGTGGTACACCAGGAGGTCTGCAGTCTCCTGGGCTGTCGGGAGTTTTGGGAGGGCCACGAAGTGGACTGCCTTGGAGAACCGGTCCACTATCGTCATGATGACTGTCTTACCCTGGGACGCAGGGAGACCCGTGACGAAGTCCACTCCTATGTGGGACCAGGGGCAACGAGGCACAGACAATGGCTGGAGGAGCCCCTTCTCCGACTGGTGTGTAGCCTTGCCCCTGGTGCACGTGGTGCATGCCCGGATGTAGTCCCTGGTGTCGGCTTCGACTGACGGCCACCAGAACCACTGCCGGACCACTGCCACGGTTCTTCACACCCCTGGATGGCAGGAGAGCTTGGAACCATGATAGAAGTCCAACATGGCAGTCCGAGCATCTGGTGGCACGTACAGTCTGTTGGCAGGTCCACCTCCGGGATCCGGGTGTCGCGTCAGGGCCTCCCTGACCACTCCCTCCACGTCCCACATGAGGGCTGTGATGATAGTAGATTCTGGTAGGATGGTGTCCGGTGGGTCCAACAGGCTTGCTCCAACCTCCTCTTCATGCACCCGGGACAGGGCGTCAGACCGGATGTTCTTGGTCCCGGGGCAATAGGTGATCTTGAAGTTGAAGCGTATGAAAAAAGTGACCATCGGGCTTGTCTGGGATTCAGACGCTTAGCGGTCTGGATGTATTCCAGGTTCCGATGGTCAGTGAGAACCACAAATGGGACCACAGCTCCCTCCAACAGTTGTCTCCACTCCTCGAGGGCCTCTTTCACCGCCAGGAGTTCCCGATTGCCAGTGTCATAGTTCTGTTCAGCGGAGGTTAACCTGGAGGAGAAGTAAGCACAGGGGTGGAGAACACTATCGGACTCCCTGCTCTGGGACAGCACGGCTGCTATCCCTGAGTCAGAGGCATCCACTTCAACAATGAACTGGTGGTTAGGATCGGGCTGCACCAGAACTGGTGCAGTCGAAAACCGGTGTTTCAACTCCCTAAACGCAGCTTTGCACCGATCCGACCAGGTGAAGGGGACTTTTGTGGAGGTCAGGGCTGTAAGGGGGCCGACTACCTGACTATAGCCCTTAATGAACGTCCTGTAGAAATTGGCAAACCCTAGGAACTGTTGCAGCTTCCTACGATTTACCGGTTGGGGCCAATCTCTCACCGCAGCTACCTTAGCCAGATCGGGTGCGACGGAGTTGGAGGAGATGATAAACCCCAGGAAGGACAAAGAAGTGCGATGGAACTCACACTTCACAGCCTTCACAAACAGCCGGTTCTCCAATAACCGCTGAAGGACCTGACTGACATGCTTAACATGAGTCTCAGGATCCTGGGAGAAGATGAGGATATCGTCTAGATATACGAAGACGAATCAGTGCAGGAAATCCCGCAGAACGTCATTAACCAAAGCTTGAAACGTCGCAGGGGCGTTGGTGAGGCCGAACGGCATGACCAGGTACTCAAAGTGACCTAAGGGGGTGTTAAATGCCATCTTCCATTCGTCTCCCTTCCGTAGCCGAACCAGATGGTAAGCATTTCTAAGATCCAGTTTAGTGAAAATTTTGGCTCCATGCAGGGGCATGAACACTGAATCCAATAGAGGTAACGGGTATCGGTTGTGAACCGTGATCTCGTTCAGCCCTCTATAATCAATGCATGGACGGAGACCGTCGTCCTTCTTGCCCACAAAAAAGAAACCTGCACCTAACGGGGATGAAGAATTTCGGATTAGCCCGGCAGCTAATGAGTCCCGGATGTAGGTCTCCATTAATTCGCGTTCAGGACGTGAGAGGTTGTACAGCCTGCTGGACTCAGGCCTGGAACCAAATCAATGGCACAGTCATACGGTCGGTGCGGGGGCAGGGTGAGTGCCAGATCCTTGCTGAAAACGTCAGCAAGGTCATGATACTCAGCCGGCACCTCCGTGAGATTGGGGGGGACTCTGACCTCCTCTTTAACTTCATTGCCAGGTGGCACCGAGGATCTCAAACACTCCCGGTGGCAGGTTTCGCTCCATTGAGCCACAATCCCAGACGACCAGTCAATCCGGGGATTGTGTTTTATCATCCATGGATAACCCAAAATAACTCTGGAGGTAGAAGGTGTTACATAAAACACAATCTTCTCCCTGTGATTGCCAGAGACAACCAAGGTTAAAGGCTGTGTCTGATGTGTGATTTCTGGTAGTAGGGTGCCATCTAGTGCCCGCACCTTCAATGGTGAAGGAACGGCCACCAGAGGGAGCCCCACAGCCTTAGCCCACCTACTATCCAGTAGGTTCCCTTCCGATCCTGTGTCAATCAGTGCAGGAGCGGTAAGGGTTAAATCCCCACAGAGGATTGTGACTGGGAGTCATGCGCATTTGCGTGGAACGCCCGTGTGGTTTGTGTGGCTCACTCTTAGCCCAGTCTCTAAGGGAGCGCGTTGGAGTTTTAACCGCTTGAGGCAGTTCTTCTGCGCATGCTCACTCGCGCCTCAGTAAAAACACTCTCCACGAGCCAGCCTCCTTTGTCTTTCCTTTACTTTCACTTTCGCCCTGCTCGTTTCCATAGCAATGTCAGCAGGGGGAGCTGGTGCAACGCAAAAAGCCCTGGCTTTGGAGCGGGGAGAGGACGGCGCTAACTCGGATCTGGAGGGGAGAGGGACGGCGCGCACACGGCCACGCCCTTCGTCTTGCTCCCACTTGTATTCCTCTAACCGACTGTCTAAGCGAATAACCAGATCAATAAGCCCATCTAAATCCCGCGGCTGATCCTTAGCCACCAGATGCTCCTTAAGGGCCAGAGACAGCCTGTTTACAAAGGCGGCGCGGAGTGAGACTGCATTCCAACCGGACCTCACTGCCACGATGCGAAAGTCGATTGCGTAATCAGCTGCACTCCACTGTCCCTGTCTCATTGACAGCAGCATATTTGAAGCAGCCTCGCCTCTGTTGGGATGATCGAACACCAGTCGAAACTCCCTTATAAACTCAGTATAAGTAGGCAGGACCCGTGAATCTCATTCCCAGAGCGCCGTAGCCCAGGCGCGTCCTCTGCCCCGAAGTAAATTGATTACGTAAGCCACCCAATTGTGCTCTGACGCGTACATAACGGGCCGTTGTGAAAAAATGAGCACGCACTGCATCAGAAAGTCCGCGCACGTTTCAACACAACCACCGTATGGTTCCGGGGGACTTATGTAAGCTTCGGGCGACGAGGGGGGGACCCCTGAACGACCACTGGATTAACCCTGTTTGGCAGCAGATCCACTGGAGGGGGAGCGGCTGCAGCCGTGCCTGACGCACGCGTGTCTACCTGCGCGGTGAGAGCCTCCATCCAACAGCTGAGGTTTATGGCTTTGTCTTCCATCGGTTTATGGCTTTTTACGACAATGTTGTCCGGTTTGTGCCTTCGTATACCATGGGCAGTTTGTTTTTTTTTTTTTGGTGCCATTTCCGGTTTGTGCCTTCGTCTACCATGGGCAGAGTTT